>NC_048312.1:17060455-17362614 GCF_013100865.1 Trachemys scripta elegans
GTTATTGGCCTCCGGGAGCTATCCCACAGTGCTTCATTGTGACCGCTCTGGACAGCACTCTCAACTCAGATGCACTGACCAGGTAGACAGGAAAAGCCCCGCGAACATTTGAATTTCATTTCCTGTTTGCCCAGTGTGGAGAGCACAGGTGACCACGCAGAGCTCATCAGCACAGGTAACCGTGATGGAGTCCCAGGATCGCAAAAGAGCTCCAGCATGGACAGAACGGGAGGTACGGGATCTGCTCGCCATATGGGGAGATGAATCAGTGCTAGCTGAACTCCGTAGCAGTAAACGAAATGGCAAAATATTAGAAAAGGTCTCCAAGGCCATGAAGGACAGAGGCCATAACAGGGACGCACAGCAGTGCCATGTGAAAATTAAGGAGCTAAGGCAAGCCTACCACAAAGCCAGAGAGGCAAACGGAAGGTCCGGGGCAGAGCCACAAATATGCCACCTCTACGCGGAGCTGCATGCCATGCTAGGGGGTGCAGCCACCACTACCCCAACCGTGTGCTATGACTCCGTCACTGGAGAAACACACAGGGAAGAGGGTTCGGGGTACGAGGAAGAGGAGGATGAAGATAATGTAGATAGCTCACAGCAGCAAGGAAGCGGAGAAACTGGTTTCCCCAACAGCCAGGATATGCTTATCACCCTGGACCTGGAGCCAGTAACCCCTGAACTCACCCAAGGCGTGCTCCCACTCCCTGAGGGCACACAGGGGACCTCTGGTGAGTGTACCTTTGTAAATATTACGCATGGTTTAAAAGCAAGCGTGTTTAATGATTAATGATTAATTTGCCCTGGCAATCGCGGCCAGTACAACTACTGGAAAAGTCTGTTAACGTGTATGGGGATGGAGCGGAAATCCTCCAGGGACATCTCCAGAAAGCTCTCCTTCAAGTACGCCCAAAGCCTTTGCAAAAGGTTTCTGGGGAGGGCTGCCTTATCCCGTCTGCCATGGTAGGACACTTTACCACGCCAGGCCAGTAGCACGTAATCTGGAATCATTGCATAACAAAACATGGCAGCGTATGGTCCCGGTGTTTGCTGGCATGCAGACAACATCTATTCCTTATCGCTCTTTGTTATCCTCAGGAGAGTGATATCATTCACGGTCACCTGGTTGAAATGAGGCGATTTTATTAAGGGGACATTCAGAGGTGCCCGTTCCTGCGTGGCTGAACAGAAATGTTCCCCGCTGTTAGCCATGCGGTGGGGGGGGAGGGGTGAAGTGATCATCCAGAGAATTGGGTGTGGGCGGGGAGGGGGGTTAGTTGGGTTTGTGCTGCATATTAACCCGGGAACCACAGCCCCTCCTTTTACATTGCAAACCCATTTTAAATGGCCAACCCAACGGGTGCTTGGTATGGGAAATGAGGGTGCTACTGTTTGAAACCATTCCCACATGTTAAGAAGGTTAAAAAAGCCAAAAGACTGTGGCTTACCATGGCTGCCTGCAAGCCGAAATCTGTTGCCTGGCACTGCGTGAGTGATCTCTCACGCCAAACCGGCAGGCCCTCAATATAAGAGGAAAAATGCGACCTTGTAACGAAAGCACATGTGCTGTGTAATGTGAACAGCAAAATTTAACGTGAAAGAGTGTACCTATTGTTCTCTAAAATGTGTCTTTTTTAACCACCTCTCCCTTCTCCTCCACCAGCTGCAAATGTTTCTCCTTCACAGAGGCTAGTGAAGATTAGAAGGAGAAAACGGCGGACTCGGGATGACATGTTCACGGAGCTCCAGATGTCCTCCCACGCTGAAAGAGCACAGCAGAATGCGTGGAGGCAGTCAATGTCAGACTACAGAAAAGCACAGTATGAACGAGAGGAGAGGTGGTGGGCTGAATCGCGGGATGAACAGAGCAAGTGGCGGGCTGAAGATGATAGGTGGCGTCAGCTTGCAGACAGAAGGCAAGAGTCGATGCTCCGGCTGCTTGAGCATCAAACTGATATGCTCCAGCGTATGGTTGAGCTGCAGGAAAGGCAGCAGGAGCAGAGACCACTGCTACAGCCCCTGTGTAACCAACAGCCCTCCTCCCCAAGTTCCATAGCCTCCTCACCCAGACGCCCAAGAACACGGTGGGGGGGCCTCCGGCCTCCCAGTCACTCCACCCCAGATGATTGCCCGAGCATCAGAAGGCTGGCCTTCAATAAGAGTTAAAGTTTTAAAATGCAGTGTGTCCTTTTCCTTCCCTCCTCCCCCACCCATCCTGGGCTACCTTGGCAATTATCCCCCTAGTTGTGTGATGAATTAATAAAGAATGCATGAATGTGAAGTAACAATGACTTTATTGCCTCTGCAAGCGGTGCTCAAAGGGGGAGGGGAGAGTGGGGTGGTTGGTTTACAGGGAAGTAGAGTGAACCGGGTGGGGGGGGTGGGGCGGAGGGTTCATCAAGGCGAAACAAACAGAAGTTTCACACCGTAGCCTGGCCAGTCACAAAACTCATTTTCAAAGCTTCTCTGATGTGCACCGCGCCCTGCTGTGCTCTTCTAACCGCCCTGGTGTCTGGCGGCATGTAATCAGCGGCCAGGCGATGTGCCTCAACCTCCCACCCCGCCATAAATGTCTCCGCCTTACTCTCACAGATATTGTGGAGTGCACAGCAAGCAGCAATAACAATGGGGATATTCTTTTCGCTGAGGTCTGAGCGAGTCAGTAAGCTGCGCCAGCGCGCTTTTAAACGTCCAAATGCACATTCCACCACCATTTGGCACTTGCTCAACCTGTAGTTGAACAGGTCCTGACTACTGTCCAGGCTGCCTGTGTACGGCTTCACAAGCGATGGTATTACGGGGTAGGCTGGGTCCCCAAGGATAACTATAGGCATTTCAACATCCCCAACGGTTATTTTCTGGTCCGGGAAGAAAGTCCCTTCCTCCAGCTTTCGAAACAGACCAGAGTGCCTGAAGACGCGAGCATCATGTACCTTTCCCGGCCATCCCACGTTGATGTTGGTGAAATGTCCCTTGTGATCGACCAGGGCTTGCAGCAGCATTGAAAAGTACGCCTTGCGGTTTATGTACTCGGTGGCTTGGTGCTCCGGTGCCAAGATAGGGATATGGGTTCCGTCTATCGCCCCACCACAGTTTGGGAATCCCATTGCAGCAAAGCCATCCACTATGGCCTGCACGTTTCCCAGAGTCACTACCCTTGATATCACCAGGTCTTTCATTGCCCTGGCAACTTGGATCACAGCAGCCCCCACAGTAGATTTGCCCACTCCAAATTGATTCCCGACTGACCGGTAGCTGTCTGGCGTTGCAAGCTTCCACAGGGCTATCGCCACTCGCTTCTCAACTGTGAGGGCTGCTCTCATCCTGGTATTCTGGTGCTTCAGGGCAGGGGAAAGCAAGTCACAAAGGTCCATGAAAGTGCCCTTACGCATTCGAAAGTTTCGCAGCCACTGGGAATCGTCCCACATCTGCAGCACGATGCGGTCCCACCAGTCTGTGCTTGTTTCCCGGGCCCAGAATCGGTGTTCCACGGCATGAACCTGCCCCAGTAACACCATGATTTGCACATTGCTGGGGCCTGTACCTTGTGAGAGGTCTATGACCATTTCAATTTCCTCATCACTCTCGTCACCACGCTGCAATCGCCTCCTCGGCTGGTCCTGGTTTTGCTTTGGCATGTCCTGGCTCTGCATATACTCCAGGACAATGCGCGTGGTGTTCATAGTGCTCATAATTGCCGCGGTGATCTGAGCGGGCTCCATGATCCCAGTACTATGGCATCTGGTCTGAAAAAAGGCAAGAAACTAGTATCTGACGGATGGAGGGAGGCAGGGAGGGGCGAGTGACGACATGGCGTACAGGTACAGGGAATTAAAATCAACAAAGGTGGCTGTGCATCAGGGAGAAACACAAACAACTGTCACACAGAATGCCCCCCCCCCAAAGACTGAACTCAAAACCCTGGGTTTAGCAGACCATTGATTTCGCGGAGGGAGGGGGAAGCAAATGAATACAGAACAAATCTATTTTTTACATCTTAAGCTGGCAGACGACGGTGCAGCATGACTGATAGCCCTTGGCATCTTCTGGGTGCTTGGCAGAAAATACTGGGCACTTGGCAGAAAATAGCATACTACGACTGATAGCCATCATCGTCGAGACTGTTCGATGGGACTGAGCATGTCTGCCCAGGTGCCCATGATTGACAGCCACTGCAGTATGATGATGACAGATATCAGTGGTAATATACCATCTTCTACCAAAAGGCAAGGGGCTGCTGTTGTGTGCAGTGCAGCCCCACGTCTGCCAGCACCCAGATAGCCGATGAAGGCTACCAGTCATACTGAACTGTCTACTGCCAAAAGGCAATTAGCTGCTGCTGTGTAGCAATGCAGTACCACATCTGCCGGCACCCAGAGGACATATGGTGACGGTGAGCTGAGCTGAGCGGGCTCCATGCTTGGCATGGTATGTTGTTTGCACAGGTAACCCAGGTAAAAAGGCGCGAATCGATTGCCCGCCGTTGCTCTGACGGAGGGGGAGGTGCCTGACGACATGTACCCAGAACCCCCCGCGACACTGTTTTGCATCATTCAGGCATTGGGATCTCAACCCAGAATTCCAATGGGCGGCGGAGACCGCGGGAATTGTGGGATAGCTACCCACAGTGCAATGCTCCGGAAGTCGACGCTAGCCTCGATACTGTGGACGCGGTCCGCCGACTTAATGCACTTAGAGCATTTTATGTGGGGACACGCACAATCGGCTGTATACAACCGATTTCTATAAATTTGACCTAATTTTGTAGTGTAGACATACCCTTCCTTTCTCAAATGTTAGGATAACTTTGTCCTTCCAATTTTCCCTGTTTCTGTGGGTCTCTCCCCCAGCCGTTCTTTGCAGCATTCTGGCCAGGATCAAAACTGGAGGAGCTAAACTCCCACAAGAAAGAACATCCCTGGGGTAAATCCCATTGGCTGGGAGCATGATTGCTCAGCAATCTCTCCAGAAAACCTGTTCTCATGCAGTCTCCAGGCAGATTTTGCAGACTCAGGGAGATTAATATAAAGTGGAGATAAGCATCTAAAAATCAAATCCAGCTCAAAGAAACCCCCAGAATTCCAAAGTCTCTTAGAAATTCTCCTAACACTAGTTCTTCTTTCCACTGTGTCTCATATGTAACCTCTTTCCCATTAATTTCCATGCCGGGGGGTGGGGGGAGGGGTTGACCTGCAACTTCATCTATTTAAAAGTTTTCACTTGTAATGATTCCTTCTTCTTTCAGGCACATCACGTGACCAAGCTCAGCAAACATCTTTTGAACAGCGCTCTCATTCTTGAAGGGTTATGTGTTTAAGGGGATTACTTGGGTTGGTTCCAGTACAGATGGTTTTTCTGCAGTCCCTCTGTGCCTTTCACATAACTAACTCTGTTACAGCCTAAGGTAATTAAGTGGCCTCATACACACACATTCAGTAGCATTCCTTTAGGGAGTGTCATCTAGTGGTTACAGCAAGGCCCAGGCTATTAGGACTCTTGAGTTCGATTTTGCAGCTCTGCCACTAACTCACAGTGCTACCTTAAGCAAGTTACTTAGGGCAACATTTTCAAAGAATAAGTGACTTAGGAACCTAAGTCCCATTTTTAAAAGTGATTTAGGCAGGTAATTCCCTAAATACCTTTGAGAATCTGGACCTAACTTCCACTGAAACCAATGGGAGTTAGGCATCTGTATACGTTAGAGCAGTGTTTCCCAACCTTTTTGATACCGGGGACTGGATTGCTGCCTTCCCAAACTGTGTTAGGGAGATCTCAGGGACCAGCACAAGGCCACAGACCGGTCATTGAGAAACACCTACCTTAGAGGATCTGGGCCTTAGGAATCTAAGTCCCATTGACTTTCAATGAGGCTTAGGGCTGGTCTATATAGAGGAAAGGCCTGGAGTAGCTAGTGCAGAATAGCTACAAGCACAGTAGCTACTCCACACTAGCTTCCCATGTGGAGAAGCCCTTAGGGCAGATTTTCAGAGGTATTTAGCCACCTAAAGATGTGCATAGGCACCAAGAGGGACCTTCAGAAGCGCCTAGATGCCTCACTCCCATTGAGTTCAAGGCCATTTGAAACCCATCGGAGCAGCCAATGCTCAACACCTCTGAAAATCAGGCACAAGGTGTCTCACATTGGTCACAAAAAAAAAAAACTGAAGCTCCCCTAAGCAGAGGCCATCGGGGGAAATTTCAGCCATAGCTTTTTGTTGCCTCTGTCTACCCATCTGTGAAGGGGGCTCGGTGTTCTTCCCCCCCCTCCTAGAGACACTAGGGATTCAGTCTTTGAGAGGTAGCTTCAAACTCTGCCAGGGCTGGGGGGGAAGGGAGGGAACTGGCCTCAGTATCAAATGGCTCCTTTGCACTTGGAGAAAGTGGTTGAAGTTTCTGCACAGAGATGGAATTCCTCCTTAGTGACCGACGGCCGGGTGGATACACCAGCAATTGATCTGACCCATTATTTTCTTTACTGCCGATGAATTCTACTTTACATTTACATTCCATCCCTTACAAAATAAAACACATAGCCCATGTGGCGAAACAGGGATACGTCTCTGCATGGGCAAGGCTAAGTAAAGAGGCAGGAGGCCATGTTTGGACAGGGCTGAATACTTCTAGTTTTGCTTCCTCTGAGAAACGTCTCTGTAATAGAAGGAGTGTGTGAGAGCGCGTATGAGAGCTGGGCACCAGCCCACAGAGCGCTGTCGCTTGCTCTGTAATAGATAACGTACCACACAATGTTTCTGCAGGGGGCATGAGCTGGGGTATGGAGGAGGAACAATGGACTAGGCCAGTGGCTGCAGGATGATGTATTTCTGCCTCTCCATGACACCTGTTGTTATGAAGCTCAAATGAGCTTTAGAAAGAGAGTCCAAAGCTCACTCCAATTAGATCTCATGCAATCAAAATCCCCCACTTCTCTACCTTCCAGAGCTTTTGTGCTGCACTTTCAGTGCAATTACATGCTAAATATCTGTCTGTCAATAGGCTGGATCCCCTCAATTTGTATGACACGCTTTAACGCAGGCCCAGCCAAGCCTAATGGAATGACAGCTATGCCCTAAAACCATAGTCTGAGTGCTGCTGGGAGAGTTTTTGCTGGTTTGCTTGGGGGGAATTTGGAAAGGGGTGGGGGGGAGGGAGAGAGGAAAGCAAAACAAATGCAACCAATTAGCAGCGACACCGGGAGCTCAGACCTCTCAAAGAGCAAAGTGGCAGGAGGGGGTATTGTTGCTTTTGTTACTGAATCTCAGCTCTTTTAAGAAATTAAATGTGAGACACTAAATCATCCATGTAACTTTATTTTGCTCTAACCCCGCGAGAGCTTTTCATACCCTAGATCTACAGGTATAGAGCTATTTAATATCAAGACTTGGGGCCAGATTCTCAGCAGGCGTAAATCAGCACAGCTCCCACTGAAGTGAATGGGGTGATGCTGGCCCTCGCAGTGCTTCCATTGACTCCATGTCAAAGGATGGCCAGTTGGTTCTATATTATGGGTGTTTTAGCCATGCACACTAATGAAGAGCCAATTTTATTTGTTTTAAAAGAAGTCCCCAAACTTCCAGGCTAATCTCCCACCTTATCAATCCGAGCTCGTTTTGTTTTCATGTCCAAAACAGCTGGGAAGGTCCTGAGACATGACCAAATCCATCATTCTCCCTTAGGAAATGAAGAAAAAAGGGCTAGAGAGAATTGCTTAACAACCAGAGAGAATTCTATTTCTTCCCCAAAAAGGGTCTGGGAGAGGAGGAAGGGAAAACATAACCCAACTGCACATTGTCAGAAAAAGAACAAAAACCAACCAGCAAGACAGAGCGTTCAAAATAATGATTTTTCAGCCAGCAGCCAGACAGCCGTCTAATCCCACATGAATAAAGACATCAGTTGGACAGCACCCGTCAATGTGCTCACTGATGCCGATCACAGCTGGACGGGTATCAGACAGTCCCATAAACATACTCAGACCAATGCTTCGTTTTAACTTATTTCATGGTGCACTTTGCCTCCCATCCCCCTCCCTCAATTTTTCCAATGTAATCTGAAATTGGTAATAATGATGCAGAAAAGGCAGATGTGTTCAATTAACATTTCTGTTTGGTATTTGGAAAGAAGTAGGATGATGTACTCGTATCATCGGAGGAGGAGGAGGAAGCACGTTCCAATTCATTAGTAACTGAGGAGGACGTTATACAACATCTAGTAGGGATAAACATTTTTAAATCATCAGGCCTGGATAGTTTGCACCTAAGAGCTCTAAAAGAGTTGGCTGAGAAGGATTCTGGACTGCTAATGTTAATTTTTTATAAATCTTGGAATACCAGTGAAGTTCCAGAAGACGTGTTCTGCCACTTGGCAGTCTGGGCCCACTGAAACAAAGGGCATTTTTATACAGCCAAATGCAAATACCTCAAGGATACTCAATACTCCAGGAACAAGGAACACAGGTGATGGCTACTGAATGGAGGACTGTATCCTGGAAAGCAGCGACACAGAAAAGGATTTAGAAGTCAGTGGACAAGCAGCTGAACATGAGCTCCCAGTGTGATGCTGTGGCAAGAGGGCTGATGCAATCCTTGGATGTATAACAGGGGAATCATGAGTAGGAGTAGGGTTGTGATTTTCCCCTCTACATATGGCACTGGTGAGACTGATACTAGAATATTGCGTCCAGTTCTGGTGTCCACATTTTTAAAAGGATTTTTAAAAAGATGTTGAAAACTTGGAAAGGGTGCAGAAAAGAGCCACAGAAATGACTCAAAGGCTTTAGAAAATGCCTTACAGTGAGAGACAAAGAGCTCAATCTGTTTAGTGTATCCACAAGAAGACTGAGAGGTGACTTGATTACTATATATAAATAACTTCACCAGGAGAAAATACCAATACTAAAGAGTTTTTTAATCTAGTGGAGAAAGGCATAACAAGAACCAATGTCTGGACGTTGAAGCCAGACAAATTCAAATGAGAAATTAGGCACATATTTTTGACAGTGAGAGTAATTAACAATTGAAACAAACGAACAACAGAAGCTGTGAATTCTCCATCTGTTGATGTCTTCAAGTCAAGATGAGACACCTTTCTAGAATATCTGCTTTAGTCAAACACCAGTTATTGGGCTCAGCATAGGGGTAATTGGGTGAAACATAATGCCTTGTGCTATTCAGGAAACCAGACAAGATGATCCACTGGTCCCTTCTGGCCTTAAAGTATGAATCTATGAAAGGCATCGGAATGTTTGGTTGGCCAATAAATGTTCTAATGTCCTCTTCCCAGAAGGAGCTTCTCACCGTGGAAACCCACCTGAAGGAGGGCGAGGAGAATACGACTTTTTTACACTATTTAACAATTCCTAGATTTGTATTTTTGAAAAACAATTGCTAATTAAAGTTAGTATGGGCCCAATTCCAGCTAACAACACCTGCAGGTGCACATCAGAAACCAGCAGTAGGAATTCTGTTCCCCAGCTCTGTCATCTCCCCATTTCTGCAGAGAAGGCTGCTCTATGGACCTTCTGTAACAAAGGCAGAAGGGAGAGCATTACCGGGTGTGGCCTAGGACTCACAGGCGTGCTCCAAATATTTATGTAATCTCCCAGTCCCATCCCAGTCTCTCCATACTGACTCCTTGTAGATCAGTCGTCCTTTCAGTAGGAGCAGAGCCAAGATAGGGCTGGTTTTACAGGCTGAAATACAGGTGGACATCAGCACTGATTTTACAGAGCATATCTGTACCTCTTTGGACAGGCATTCTGCCTCTTTGCAGGCCCTCGATGGAATCTGGCCCCATATCCATTATGTGCCATATGGCCAAGTTATAATTGCTGTGAGAATCATAACTTTGAATTTCTTGATGATCATGCACAGAAAATCTCAACTCTCCCATTGCATGAGGGAAGCTCTTTTGCTATTATTTTCCTTTTTTGGGGGGGGGGGGTGGACATTAACATTTTTAAAACACTGTCAGGGCAGTTATATATTTAACACGAATGTGCTGTGTTATTAGAGATTGCATCCTCTTCCAGTCCCATGAACTCTGGGAACACGCTCCATTTTGAACTGGTGGGGCTGTGGCCAAGCAAAAAGGAGATCAGATGTGCGGGGCCCCTTGTAATTCCAATTTAAAGGCATCTTATCTTTAAAGGGGATTGTTGAGGTGGGGGGCTCCCTTTTGTAAGAGATCTCAGTCCAAGTTGCTGGACTTGTCCGGTCTTAACCAGCTCATGCTGCATTTCAGTGGCAGCATAACTAACCTCTGTGCGGTACTGGGTTGAGAATGGGTGACGCCAAGCAGCTAAAGTACAGAAGTACATAATAAAATGAAGAGGAAGTAAGGATGTAGCTAGGTTAGAGAAAAGGAAAGCGGGATCAGAGATATTGGGCTGGCTGCTGGAATCACGCCTTAAAATTCCCTAGTCTGTGTAATGGAGAAAGTTTGACTAGCTGATCACAGTGGCCTTAAATTCTGTAAGTCTGTGACACATGATGAGATCTGATCACTGAAGATGGATCCAGACCCAGATCTTGGGTCCAAAGCCCCCGAACTTTGAAGGTGTTCAAAATCAGAACCCAAATCTGGATCCAAATTTTGCAAATGGCCAGACCTCTCTATAGGGAGCTGAATGGAAAGCTTGGTTGCCAACACGCCAAACTCCGGAGTGTTCAAAATCCATCTCTAGTGAGAAATGAACCTCTTTTCTCCTAAGAGTCTGAGCAAATACACTGTGACCCAACGTCAATAGCTGAGACGGGGTCAACAGAACCAGATGTTTCACATACTTTTTAAAAAAACAACAGAAAATGCCTCAGTACAGCAGGCTGTTGCTAAATGCTTAGAAACGGAGTTAATATCACCAAACATCTTCCAACATGTCAAAGACTAAGATCCTCAGTGAGGTCTACGTTTATGGCAAGTTTGGAGTTCTTTCTTGTAACGTAGATTGTGTTTTTGTGAAGGCCTATAAAATAATGTAAAGCTGATAAGAACAAGTCAATAACAGAATCATTTGGACACACAGAAGCAGATCGGAGGTCTCCAGAGGAGGAAACTTCATCTGGCCAGTTTGCTGACAGAAGAAGGCTCAGTGTGATTAAAGAGGCTCTCCCGCTTGCTCAAGGAAATCTGCATGGATCCATTGCTGCTGACACCTGCTCCAGCTGGTCCATTGCAACTTGACAGGGCAGCAGGACTATTGGCCATGCAGGAGATGGGTTAGATTATGAGGGAGCAGCAGCATTGAACTGGTCTGATCTGACCTTTCTTGTGGTTTCTGTAGAAGCTGGAAAAAGAAAAGAACTAGTTGGGCATCGACTGCCTCCTGCAGCCAACGACAGTTCCTGCCCTCTCACGAATTTGGTAGCAGCCTCCCAATTAGAATAAATGTCACTTTCTTTGGGAAACAATTCCACCGTCTGTCCTATCTCAATGTTCTCAGATTCTCCCTCTCTTCAGCCTACATTTTCCTTGTCTTAATTTCATCTCCTTATTCCTCGTCATAGCCCACAGAATCACCCTAAATAATTCCTCTTCCTCCTTGGTATTTGCCCCCCCTCAATATATGTACAGCCTAATGATTTGTTTCTTTAGGTTTTTGTTGTTGCTCGGCATAGGTTTTGAAATATTTCCCCCTGTAAATCAGTCCCTCCAGCCCCTTAATCATTACACAGGCACTTTTTGTATTTTATCTTCTTTGAAGATCATTACAACACTTGCTCCTTTCTCCCCTCCAGAACCATGTCCAGATCTCTATGACTTTTCAGAATAATTGTCATTGGTTCTAATGTGTAACATAGGGTGTGTCTACACTTCAAGCTGGAAAGTGTCATTTCTAGCTCGAGGAGACATACCTGCACTAGCTCTGATTGAGCTAGCACACTAAAAATAGAAGTGTCGCCATAGTGGAGCAAGCGGCAGGGGGGCTATCTGTCCTGAGTACGTACCTAGTGTCTCAGATGGGTACCTAACTAGCTTGAAGTGTAGACGTACCCTACAGGTCAGAAGAACTGATCCAGTGTTCTGTATGTACAAGACTTCTATATCAATACACATTATACCTACACTCACAGATATTGGCAGCAGGTGAACATTTACATGTTATAGAATTCATACATCTTGTGTCGACACAATGTCACTTAGTGTGTCTAGAATTATTAATAGGTCTTTGAGAAAAACAATTGAGCAAAAGGCTAGTACTCTAGATGTTTGGTTGTCAGGCTTCTCAATGACTATTTCTTACTGTGTGATGCTTTGGTGAGTCTCTCCGTTCATCACTGGAATGCTCATTTTAACGGATTGTACATTATGGGAAGGGTAACTTCATAAGTAATAGATATTGGGAATTTCTTTCCCTCTGAGGTAAGGGAGTGCCTGGTCTCTTTTAGGACATAATTCTATAAATATGCAACAGGTTTTGTTGTTGTTTCTCCCTCTTTAAGGGTGCCTCTCTGATGTGCGATGACTTGTGTAAACATTGGCCTGTTTGATCCTCCTTCTGGTGAGAGGAGGGGGCTTCCTTTCTGAATCCAGCTTCCTGGTCATTGAGGTATTGAAAAAAATCAAAGTCACGGCACATAAAGTCAGTTTGCAAGTTCACCTCAATCCAGATTACTTCTGTAGATGTGTCCCCTACCTACTCAGACAACCCTAAACCCTTTCAAAGGAACACACTTCGTTGGAGGTGTTTGGGCTGCAATGTTTCAGGACACCAATCCTTTGAAGGCCAAAACCCTGCAGCAACAATGACTTCTTATGTGACTTCTGTTCTCCTGAAGAGGGATCTTCTGCTTGGCCTGAAAACTAATGTTTTGCAATGGTTCCGTTGGTCCAATAGGTGGCATGGCATCTCTTCTCATTTAATGGAGCTATAAACACCAAAATCTCCTTTGCCTTCTTTTTTCTTCTCAACCCTTCCCCAGCTTCACACGCCCATCCCACCCCTTGGATTGGTACTCCCCCCCCCCTCTGTTTTCCTCTAGGATGAACCAAGAACGAAATCAGAAAAGATTACGTACCACTACCATAAATTAACACACACACACACACACACAGAGTGATGTTATTTCAAATAAATGTTGCCAGCATGAAGAGTTTCCACTAAAGGGAAGAAAAACTTAGAAATCACCCATCACCTATTTGGGCTGAACAATTGTGAATTGTTGCACATTCTGTCCCTCCAATCCTGTAACTAAAGCCCGTTCATAAATTACACTCTGCCGTTGCCTCATACCAATTCCGGATTTTGTACCATACCTGCCAAAGCCATTGCAAAAGTCGGCTTGTCCTGAATTCTCTCATCCCCACAGCTCTCCTTAGCCTCCCTGTCTCATGGCTATACATTTTTCCACTCACCTCTTTTCTCTATCATGAGTTTTGCACCCAGCCCTCCCCTTCTGCTTCAAATCACTATGACAGCACATTGGAGTTTTTCTTGGACTGCAGGCACACCGACTTACAAAGCAATCCGTAATTCCCAGTGGCAGAGATAAGCACCAGCACGTTCCCCTTCTCTAAGAAAATGCAACTCGGCTCTTACAATTCAGGTATAAGCAGCGCCACCCGCATGCTGTCATTCAGAGTGCCACTCCAAACACTGCCCAGACAGACAGCTCTGGGATCAGAGGATCCCACACAGCCTCGTATGCTAACCCTGCTGGGACAAAAAGGAAATGTTGTGGAGAGGGCTAAGCTGAACCAAGCCTGCTGCTTCAATGTAAAGGGCATCTGTCACCACAGGGCTGAGAGAGGCCTGCACTATGCTGCCTTTGATCTAACTGTGGTACTTCTATAGCCCCCATGACTGTAGTACCTAAGCCTCTCACCATGTTTAATGTATTCATCCTCATACCATCCCTGTGGGGTGGGCTAGCACTATTAGCCCTACAGGGGCACAGACACGAAGCAACTTCCCCGAGGTGCCATAGGAAGCTTGTGGCGGCAGGGAATCAATGGCGGGTCTCCTACCTCCCACGCTAGCACCTGGGCCATCCTTCCTCTTCCACTCCCCGACACGCTGGGGCCCATTCGCTAGATGACACATTGATTCTGCTGCTGTTAGCAAGATGGGTTATTTTGCTAATTAAGGACAAAAAGTCATCAGAAAAAATAGCAGAGGATCTCAATGATTTGGGCCCGATCCTGCAACCCCTTACCTTGAGTAGTCAACGGGACGAATCATGTGACTCGGGCTATTTCCACAAGGCTGGGGCTGGGCCCCACAGTGTCCTGCTCTAAGGTAAGCCTTGTTGCCTGCCTTCACAGGAAAATGTGGTTTATGCAAAGGCTCACCCACCTGCCAGACATTTAATGCAGTTAAAAGGTCTTCCCCTACTTTCCTCTTGGTTCCCCAGATAATCTCTCTCTGTCGCTCCCCCTTCCCTGCCGTGGCTCGTTTGGTTGATCACAGCCCCGGTCAGAGATGTGTGTCACTACATGCAGACTGAACTGCTCTGGAAAACTCCAAGGGGGAAAACCCTGGCTCCACTCAAGTCAATGGCAGACTTCCCACTGGATCCATGAGGCCAGGATTTCACCCACAGCTTTACATTTGGGAGAGGCTACAGCCTACCCACCCTCCTAGGAGCATAGCTTGGTACTTTCTACTTGTGTGTATGTGGGGGTGGGGGAAGGAAGGAATTTGCTCTCTGGGGACTCTGGCTGAGCCCCGAATCCTGGACCCAGCATGCTGAGGAGGGCTGTGGCACCTCTGGGAGAAGGAATGGGAGCAGCTGCTCCATTGCTATTGAATCTGCAGGCCCGGCTCTGCGGTAACTCCCATGGCTGCTGCCCCTCACCCCCTCCCTGCACAGTGATGGGGAGTTGGCCAGTGGAACCGTATAGCTGAGAAACTGAATCTACTGACTCTACTCCCCCGAATCGCTTTCCCCCCAGAATGCCCCAGTCCTGATGTGCAGGATTCCCCCACAGCCTTGTATTCACCTACATACAGGGGCTCAACCCCTCTTTTGCAGGTTTCTCATTTCTTGCCCTTCGGAGCCATCCGCGCCCCCCCACCCTCAAGAGGGACAGGATTTAGCCTAGAAAGCCAGTTTGCTTAGTTTTCTTGCTGTGCCCTTTGGCTCTCATGTTCTTATCATCAGTGTGTTGTTTATAGCACTGCTTGCCTAGTGACAGCAGGAGGGGCCCTTCTGAATGGCTCCTGGCCCTCTGTGTGCATAGTCCAGGCCTCCTACAGATCCCTCAGGATTCATGCACAGCTTAGGGAATTTGCAGCCTCTGGGGATGGAGGGGCAACTCCCATCCTCTTCTCCTCTGGAAGGGATCCGGGGAGGACTCCATGAGGTTCCTACACTGAGTTTTCTGCTCAACCCCGTGAGCGGATTTTCCCACGGACTGAGTGATCTGGTCTGAGGTAAGGATGTCAGGGTTTGACTTCATCAACATCCAGCTAAATGGCCACCCCCATAACCCATAACAGCTGCTGTGTTTATAGTAAACACACGCAATAACTGGGTGGCCTTTGAAGCCGAAGTGTCCATTGTGAGTAATTAAGGGTATGTTGGGTGCAGATGTGACGTTTCTCTCAAGTTCTTTGCCTTTCAAACATAATTATGGACGTACTTGAATTTCTGGCCCTGAGGCCCTCCTTGAGCAAAGGGGAGTGGGAAAATCATACCCTACAATGTCTCGGACAGAGCAGAAAGAGAAGGGGGGTTTTCTGAGTAACTCATGCCTGGTAAAATTCCTCAGTGCCACCAGGTGCAATGAATGGAGAAGCCTTCACTCCATGCGAAGCCAGTGATGATGGAAGGCCCCTTGGGCATACTAGCCAAATGGATTCAACACCACGGCCTCCCACAGAGTTGTCCCAGCCCCCGCCCCCTGGGTCTGAGAGATGAGGTAGTTCAAAAACCAAATACAGGTCTTGAAAAGTCCCGTCCTGAGTGAGCAGAGAGAATCAGAGGTAGCATTACTAATTGAAATTAGGTCTCGTTACTTTGCTTCTGGCAACCTTACACAAACTATTCAGTAAAAAGGGGATGGGGGGGTTGTGAGTCCTCCCCCGCCCCACCAAAAAAACCAAATCCAGAGCAGCACTGTAACCCTCTTTAAAATATCTGTCCTGTTGCAGGATTAGAGACCTAGAACATGTAGGGTTAATTCAAACAATGTGTCCAGTATGAAGGCAAAACACAAGCCCTTTAAAATGTGGGATCAGAAATGTAACGGGGGGGATAAAAGAACAAAAACCTAGAGGACCTCTTGGCGGACAGAAAGTTAATTTCTCTACTAGAGATCAAGCTTTGCAAACCTGGGTGCCTAAATTTAGGCTCCTCAATTCATGTTTAAGGCCCATAAATAAAAGTGTCCTATTTTCAGAGGCTCTGAGCATCCACTAATACCACAGAAGTCAATGGGAGCTGCCAGTGCTCAGCATCCTTGAAAATCGGGCCACGTTTATGCAGATTTAATTGCCTAGCTGTAGGTACCCAAGCATGAAGACGTTGGCCCGTATGTCTACACTGTGCCTATTCAGATAAAAATAACCTCCCATAGCTATTATGGCCTCCTTGTGTTCTGATCTCACTAGACTAGACATTTTTCACCTTTGGAGGGAAAAATAGTGAGAAGTGAATTGGGACTCAAAATATCCTTTAAAATAAATAGAGGGAGGTGGAGTGGGATTGGGCTATACAGAACTTCCAACCTTTGCTGTTGGTTCAAATCCATACCCTCTCAGTAGTTCCTCAGAGACAAGTTATTACCATGGCTGCTGAATGGCCCATGCGAAATGAACTGGTGAATCTTCATCCAGATCCTTGTGGCCAGGCATCCATGTCATGAAACCAAAGCGGTGAGTGACACTAACTGGTAAGTCTCAAAAGAGGCATGATGGGCTGTTGTGACTGAATAGCTACTCAGCCCTACAGGTGGTCCTTCTAGGTCAGGGTTGGGGCACATTAACAAGCAGCGTGGAGAATTTTGCACTACATCTCTCTGTTCAGTGGATAAACAGAGGACGGAGTTCTCCAGGGCTATTAATCTGTCACTTTCCCCGGCACTAAATTAATTTTTTAAAAGTGTTTTAAAAAGAAGAATAAATACAAAGAAAAAAAGACGAGATGATTAATGGTTCCCACGCTGTTCTCGCCGTCTTTGGGTAATGCCACCCAGAGGTCTGCCGGGGATGGAGTATGGAAAGGCTTTCCCCAGCCCTGGAGATTCATTTAAAGTGACAGGTGCCCTTAAAGGAACTACAGATCCTAGGTCTACTCTCCTCCTGCTGCAGTTACAGTTTGGAATGCTGTGGCCATGCTGGGCTTTTGGGGAAGTCTGTGAGCATGAGCAGAGTCACTGAGAGTGGAGAGGATCTTTTAACATCAGCCCAAAATGTTCCAGTAGATTCTGTATTTCCACTGTCCTGCCTTGTTTTTCCCATAGAGGAGCTGGAGAAAAGTGGTCACTGCCAAATTTGAATCTACGCTCTGCAAAGTCTACAGCTGTGAAACAGATGGTTCAAGCATTTGCTCTTGATCAGATTCTGTGTGGCCCAGCAGCTCAGGTGTTGGCCTAGGACTCCAAAGAGCTGCGTTCTGGTCTCAGTTCCCACCTGGTGTGTGCCCTTGAGCAAATCACTTCCCTTTTCTCTGACTGTTTCCACTTCCACTAACTTGCCTGTCTTGGGTATTTAGACTGCAAGCTCTTCAGGGCAGGGACCAGGTTACTGTGCATAGAGCATCTAGCACAAATGAGCCTGATCTGGGTTGGGGCCTCCAGCTGTCACTATTATACTAACATTTCTGACAACCACTTTTTGCACCAACTTCAGTCTTTCCGACTGGGATTGGCTGGCACAACCACTTATTTACCTGGATCATATTAATATGAACAAAACTTGTTGCCTCCCACTTTTTCCAGGGGACATTTTTCTCTTACTTTTCTGGGTCCCTTTGAGGTTGGGAGTTCAGTTTCTGAAGAGTACTGTAATGTCTTTCACCTCTTGCAAGATTTTATTGATTTTTTTCTTGTCCAACAATTGTTGAAAGGGCTATCCACACAGCCTCTTGCCTTCAGAGGACCCCATTATATACACACCCACCCCAATACATAGGTAGAAGAGGACACACTCTATTCTTAACTAAATTGGTGTAACTATGAAATAACCCCACTGACATCAGTGGAACTATTCCACCTTTGTACCAATGTCAGGGAGAGCAGAACTGGCCATGTTTTGGTTAGTGGTGGGTTTTCCGGAAATTGTGTGTTGGGACTCTCATCCCAAAGAGCTTTATACATTTAGGCCAAATTCCGGTTGGCCCAGTGGATTGGGTACTGACTGTCTCTGGGATTTTGGCTCCTAAGTGCCTAAATGCCTTTTGAAAATAAGACAGGGTCCTCTCAGTTAGGCATTGCAAGGCAGAGTGCAGCAATGCCTAAATACCTTTAAAATCTGGGCCTTAGTCTTTCTGTGTCTCAGTTCCCCATCCATAAAATGGGGATAATATTACTGCCCTACCTAATGGGGTATTGTGAGGATAAATGCATTAATGATTGTGAGGTGCAGAGATACTACAGGGATAGGAGCCATGTAGTAACTAAGATAGGGAGATTCTCTTCTCTTTCTGGTGTAGCCACAGTGCCATTGAAACATGGAAACATATTTGTTGACTACATTCAAATAAATAATAGTAATAATACCAGTTCTGGTATAGCACTTTCCATCTGTAGATCGCACAGGGCTTCACAAGCTTTAATGTATTTATCCTCACAACCGCCCCACGACTTAGCGCAGCGCTGCTACTCCCATTTTACAGATGGGGAACGGAGGCACAGAGAGACTAAGTGACTTGCCCAGGCTCACACAGGAAGTCCACGGCAGAGCAAGGAATTGAATCTGGGTCTCCGAAGTCCTAAAGCAGAAAAATAAATAGACTCTTTGCCCTTATTTCCTCAGCCCTGCTGTCCCACAATGGAGAGTTTAAATATAGCAAGCCCCATGTGAACATAGACTTTGCACTGCAGACAGGTCCCACCAACAAGTCATTTGATCCCTGTCTTTCGCTTCAAGGAAAGGGGAAGAGAGTTTCAGATCTTGTCCTACGGCTGTAAGGACAGGCCAGACTCCACCACAAGACACAACTGAGTTACTAGTGGGAACTCCTCCACCTTTGCTCTGCTTCCACTTCCCTTCCTCGAATTTCTAAGTGGAGTCAAGAAAGCTACTGACAAACAGGCCTGATCCTAAGCCCGTTGAAATCAGTGGAGAGATTCCCATTGACAACAACGGACACTGGCTCAGACCCTCCATCTCAATTGGATATTTGACCCTCCATTCCTCGCACTGCCCCCTCCAACCAGGACCGAGTGAGAAATGAACACCAGGTCATTCCATCAAGAGCTGCAGAAATGCATCACCTCTAACCAAGGGAGCCGCACACGCACTCGGGGCTTGATGCGATTCTCACCGATGTCGATGGGAGCCTTTCCATTGACTCAACAAGAGCTGGCTCCGACACACACAAACACACATGCTGAAGTGTTGAGTTTCTTTGACAAACAATCCTTGATGAAAGACCGCACTTCATAGGGTGCTCCTCTGTATAGAAACTGTAATCATTTCTAGCACAATATTTACTTTCCTTAAACAACCAGTGGCTATCACCCCAACAGCACCTGGCCACGGCAGCAGCTTTACAAAGGCTAGGCAGAGTTGCTTCTTAAAAAAAAAAAAAGGAGAGGGGGATTCGTTTTTACCCCTCCAACTACATCGCAGGAGAAACCAAACAATTGTTGAAAAATTGGGGGAAAGGACTTTTGTGTATTAACCCAACTCAATGATAAGCTCACCCCAGCCGCTATTCAGCCAGGGATGGCTGGAACTCAGGTTTTATTATTAACAGTTCACCTGCTGCTGTCTTTCAGCACTTTTTATTCAGTTATTTTATTTATCTTAAAGGTCTGTTGTCATCACCTCGGCGCTTCTCAGGCAGGCTTCAGGTGCAAAGCAGCCAATGGGACTCCGGAGCTTCAGCCATGGCACCCTATGAAAAACCCTGGTGGTGGACAGGGCTTTATTTCCCCTACTGTTTGTTGAAATTGTTTCCACTTTTGATTGTGATAAAACCAGGCAAATAAACACCATTCATGCTATTGACCTTGCCTGTCTCTGTAGGACTTGAATTGCGCCGAGGACAAATAGACCAAATTTCCAATAATTAAACCGTAAGAGAAATCAGCCTGGCTCTGTGTATCATACGATGACAGCTCCTGTTGTGGGATTATTAGGCAAATATGGATTCTAAGCACAGACACAGTTTTCAAACATAGATTGCAAAGAGACTGTCCCCCCAGCTCCCTGGTTTTGGATGGAAAAGTCCTATTGAATTGAATAGAAGATACATTTTCTATAGGCTGTTTGGACCATTATACAGAATTTAATAGAAAATTACACCCAGACCCCACTACAGAATTCTACAGGGTAGTACCAGGGCCGGCCCTAGATGAAATGGTGCCCTAGGCAAGGAGTGTCTTCAGTGCCCCCAACCCCCTGGCCATTTGTTAAACTGTTGAATACCTTACAGCACCCCGAACCCAGCACCCCCCCCCAATGCCCAGCACCCCAGGCGGTCACCTGGGTCGCCTGCCCTTAAATCCATCTCTGGGTGGTTCAAATAACAGAGACGATACCAATAATAGATCATAATAATGGCTGTCATTCTCTCTGACACTCTTGATTTCTATAGAGTGTGATTTCACAGTGTGACTTCTATAAAGTCTGCTTTAGTTTGTCCAGCCCTCATTTTGGGTCTTTATGCCACATTTGAATGCTGCCTTGCAGCTGCTGAGGCTACGAGTGACCTCTTTTGCTTGGGAGTTCTGCTGTTGATTTCAGTGGGACCAGGGTTAGCCCCTTCATACATTCACATGGTAGTGCCTGATGTACCACTTTGCTTCACTGCTGATGGAACTCAGTCTTGCAGGCCTTCATTTAACTCCAGGGGGAGTTTGCCTGTCTGACCACTGCAGGTGTGGTGGGCCTGTTCTCATCGCAATCACTACCAGCTGGTATAATTTACTGTTTCTGAAAGTGACCAGAGCCAACACAAAAAGCTCAGTCACAACTACCGAGACACCATACAGCCACATTAGTGTCATTACAACATGCTGCTTTTGTAAATCTGCCCTTTTAAGAATGTGGATTAAAATCAAAATATGTAGCTAGGAAAATTCTAATCTTCTATTATAAATACTAGCAAATCCTTAACAATGAGAACCAAGGACATCCATCTGGGTACTATTGCATTGCAATACTCAGTCTCCACCCTCATCACACTCCAGGGAATTCAGGCCTTGAATTACACAGTCCTATACAATAAGAATAATAGATAAACACACTTGTCTCACAAGCTGTTGGGTAATATATTTCTTTCAATGGGAACCATCAGTTATTCTTCCATCTTCTGCTCGGCTCTGCATCACATTTAGAGGTTTTTACAAAGCGAGTCGGGGGAGGGGAGCAGGTTTATTTACTTACGGCTTCGCAGCAAGGCATTACACCCATTCATATCGGTTATAAATGACCTCAGGTCTGCCATTATGGACTAATGTCTGCAGCCCTTTGACCTCCGGAAGTGCTTAAGGAGGAGCCGTAGTAAATCAGGGTAGCACTTAGCTGCAGAGGAAGAAATTCCCTCCTTATCAATCTGCCAGCAGGATGGGAAGGATTCAGACTCTGCTGCTGAAGACGGATGTTCTTTCAGCCCCTAGGAAAGTCCTGCAGATGGAAATGCCCTCTGTAATTGCACTTCACCTACCAGACGGCCATTAAGATAAACAAGGAAGAGTGTTAAGTCGGTCTGGCTTCTCCCTTGCATTTCCGACAGAAGGAGTCACAGCCTGCCATCCCACATGGAGGCTCCTTTTAGAATCCAGGCCTTGTGGCCATGGGGATCTCAGACACCAAGGGAGCCTGCATTAATGCAAACACGATTTACCCCAGGGCAGTGCAATCTGCACCAGGGCACTTTGCCCTGCTTGAAACCCAGGCAAATTGTACCAGTACAAACTATTCTGTCTCTACACATGGATTTTGCACTAGTGCAGGCTACTCCAGTAACTGAAATCCCAGCCTGCAGTAGGTCTCAGGCTATTTTCTCTAACCTTTTCCGGCACACCACCTGAGAGCTAACACAGTGGAGGTTCTCATGATCACAGCTGTCTTAGGTAGAGGGCCCTTGAGCATTTTCAGCATCTGACAGCTGGGACATCTGTCAGAGTCAAAAAAGGGGAAGTGACACCTTGCAAGTCACTTAACCTAAGGGCACGTCTTCACTACCCACCGGATTGGCGGGTAGCAATCGATCTATCGGGGATCGATTTATCGTGTCTAGTGTAGACGCGATAAAAATCAATCCCCGATCGCTCTGCTGTCGACTCCGGAACTCCACCGCAGCGAGAGGCGGAAGCGGAGTCAACGGGGGAGCGGCAGCGGTCGACTCGCCGCCGTCCTCACAGCCAGGTAAATCAACCTAAAATTCGCGTAGCTGAAGTTGCATATCTTAGGTCGAATCCCCCCCCAGCCTAAGTCAGAGTGGGCCAGCCATTGTCTGACTCCTGAAATGTTTATTCAGGTCACTGGGGCAGTGGACGACTTTCCTGCTTTTATTTGAATGCCTGATGTCAACAGCTTACGATGCAATGACACGTTTCTGAAGCTCACTTCCCAGCCTGCCCGTGATCCTTAGCAATTAGCTTTTCATTGGCACATGCTTCAGTTTGCCAGGTTGCCATTATGAAGATGCACTTGATGCTCGCATGGGTTTAACCTCTGGAAGATGTTGAGTACTTTATGGGCTGGTGTATCTGGGGCATAGGAGGAGGAAATAATGTAACACACCAGCAGGCTCAGATGCAGAGGGGAGCATGGGGTCCTCGGAAACCATGGACCCAATCCATTGTCCTTGCCAAGTCACGACTCCCACCAACTGTATCCTAATGAACCTTTTCTCTTGAGTACCTCTCCCTATCACTACCACACATGCAGCTATCATCCACTTAAATCTTCCAGACAGATATATCCAGAGCTACAGATAAACTAAGTATGGATCAACTAGGTTTGACTGAACCGGTACTCAACAACTATATTTAAAATAGTTTTGTGAAGGCAAAACCTGCATGTCTGTGGGTCACTTGCCATATTTTCAAGCTAATGAGTTTGACATACACAGTTTCCTCCTGGGAATCAAGGCAAAAAACCATGAACAGTGGACGTTGGAAGTTCACTTGAACTGAATATCCTTTCCACAGCTATTTGTGCACGGTGTAATTATATTTCTTCTCGATCACCTCTCTTTCAGAACAGGGAGACCCTGGTGCTCAGTGGAAGTTCCCTTTCCCAGAATCTGGAAGGTTTTGTGCACCTGCACCTCATGTGGCACTAATACATCTCTGGAATCCCTCTGATTTCACACATGTCCAAGAAGATACTATCTGCTGTCTTCAGAGTGCTGTGCAAACGGCTGTCAATTAGTCAGCTCTTTTCTGAGGAAAGAATGAGAACCAAACAACCCATTCCTACATTTATCCTAATCCACTGAGCTAAATAAGCAGCCAAGGTCAACAATGAGGGTGGAAAAGGAAACAGGTCAGAAAGGATTTTGAATGTAGTCACATGTATCATGCCACTAAATGACTTTGTTTTACAGTACATATATCACTGAATACTTTGTAAATGTTTCGTACTTCAGCATATCTCCAGAACAAACAAAGCAATTTTATTCTCCCGTAACTGGTTCTGGGCTCTTTCCATACATTCCAATCTAGCAGTGTCACAGCTTCAGAGCAACGAGAGACAGAAAGGACCTGTTAGATCATCTAGTCCAGCTCCCTGCCAATGAAGGATTATTGCCTATCATTCACTGATTAGTACTTATATTAAAGGAAGAGTGCAACTTCCAGCAGGAGGAGATCATCCGCCTATTAGGACACAGGACCTGATAGAGGTCTCTACAAAGAGGATTGGAGTCCAAACATAAAAACACTGATGTAGCCATAATGTTGAGTGTTCAGCTCACTATGATGCTTTTATAGGTCCATTTGGAGAACTTTTATTTTGTGTGAAAGTTGGAATGGAATTTTATAGGAGGGAGTTTTGTGGTTCTGATAAAGCCAGAGGCAGGTCCAAAGCACCCTGAGCACTGGAAGCGTTCACATCTGGATACAGCCGCTGCAGTTCAGGCCCATCTCTCTGCAGTGTGTGGAGCAGGGGTTGTTCTTGTAACTTGAGGGTTTGAAAAGGACAGACCAGTAAGAGGCAACGTGAAAAGGATGAAAAATGCATTAACACCACATACGGGAAAGAATGGGCCACTGGAGTCTTAATTTGGTCGAAGGAGAGCTGTTGTAACATTACATTTCTCAGACAATATTAAATACAGGACAGACATCTGTATTGAAGAGACACTATTTAAGGACTTCTTATACTTTTGAAAAACTGCTTGTTTGTTTCTTATTTGGAATCTTGGACGTTCTAAACGATGAGACCCGTCCCTGCTAATTCTGTCACTTTTCATTTGGCAAACTTTGTGCCCTTCCTGCATGCTGATAAAGGAACTTCAAAATTAACACGCCATTTCAATTTCCTTGCTGCTTCGCTCAACAGCTACACCACTGATGTCAACGCGTGTATGAGAACAGTGTGTCAGTCACAGATGAGCACAAAATGCTGAAGAACCTACATCCACAGGCAACTGCTAAGAAGAAGAGGAAACAAAACCAAGAATACTCACATATTTACACTGGGAACAAGGGAGACAGTTAGAATATTGCCATTTTGGGCATGGTCAATGCTATTTTCAGTTGCTGTACAGCTCTTAGATACTTCTGTGATAGATGCCTTAGAAACTGCTCAGCTAAATCTTATAACAAAGAAAGCCCAAATACTGTAGGTTGACTGGGTGTCTCTGGAAAAATAAGCAAAAAACAAAACTCTGGGCCTACTCTGCTCCCACCGAAATAAATGGGAATTTTAGACTTCAGTGCGAAGCAGGAGTTCTGCAAGCAGCAGAACCAGGATCAATGCCTGTTTCATGTCATTGATACAAACATACACAATGTGGTGTTTACATTCCATGCCTACGTTTCACACATGCGTATACTACACAAGCTGTGCATTATGATAGCTTATCTCTATGTTACAAGCATTTTCCAACTCATTAATCATGGGGTAGATCATAGCAAAATATCATGTTCCTAAAAGGGCTCGTCTTTTACTTCCTTCATCTTTATCTCTGTAGACACGGATAAAGAAACTCTTGGATCTAATCAAAATTATTTTTTTTAACCCAAGTCCCTTTTTTGTTGTTGTTGCTACAATCGCCTGGAGAGAAACAATATGTTTCTTTTATGTTCTGGTTGATCGAGCACTTGAATCGAAGTCCCAGGAGTAAGATAACAGGCTGACTAGTTTAAATAAACGAATACGGCTATGTCTACACAACAGCCTATGCCGACAAAACTTATGTCGCTCAGGAGTGTGACTATTCCACTTCCCTGAGTGACGTAAATTACACTGGCATAAGCCAGTCAGCGCTATGAGCTTTTCCCACCAACATAGCTTCTGCCGCTTGCGGAGGTGGGTTTTACATGCCGACGGGAGAGCTCTCTCCCATCAGCATAGAACATCTTCCTCAGAGGCACAGCAATGTCACAGCTGTACCGATACAGCTGCAGCGCTGTATGATAGACATGGCCTAACTCATGACAAGCCTGTGCACGTGGAAACATGGCACCGCCAACCCCATCCTAAAAATGACAGAGAGAGAGAGGAGGAGCAAGGCTGACGAAGAAGGAAGAAAACCCTTATTGGGCATACAGGGGAAAAATCCCACCAAGGGATTTTTTTTCCTAAGGTCCCAGCCCTGCAAAACCTTACACACATGTTAAACTTTAAGCTTTCGATAGGCCCCTGGACTTCAGAGGGACTGCTCCCTTGCTTAAAGTTAAGAACACGCATAAGTGCTTTGCTGGATCTGGTACTAAACTGGTCTAGCTTCCTTCTACCCCAAAGACTGCTCTAAGCCCTTGAACATTTGAAAACTCAATCTTTTTCTTAACTACAGGTTTTCCTTTAATAAGTACAGACATCAACTGGTCATTTTAGGTCTGTTCCTTAATTCTCTGCACAGTGTTCCTTGGACCTGATTGTGTTTGGGATGACTGGGAAGTACTTCCAGTAGTGCAGCACTCTGTAATTTTTCTTTAAAAGGGAGGAGGGGGGGATTTGTTTGAATTGTTTTTAAAATCACACCCAAAGAATTACAGGGGCTCTCCAAACCCTAAAGCCACTTTGCACCACTCTGGAAGATAAAGGGAGTCATAAAGTAGGGGTCTATGTAATACCTGAGTGGTTTAAAGGAGCCTTTATGTCAATGAAAATCAGGCCCAAAAAACAGGTCAAATTTGAGAGCTTCAAAAATCTGATAGTATCCGTTAAATCCTGTTACCACGATGATTTCTGAGCTTCACAACCTCCCATAATATATCATTGTAAAAACTGTTCACTGCCTGCTTTTACAGTCAGTGTAAAGAGAGCAAACTTCCAAACTCTCACTTCCCATAGTATTATTTTTCTCCTGCAATATTTATTATTATTACTTTTGCCATAGAGAATCTCATTGCAATTAGTCTGGTTTGCAATGGAGAACAGATGAAAGGAGAAATTCAATCAAATCCTTAGCACATATCGAAAGTGTTTTCACACCACACATCCCAAAAAGGTTTCCCAAAAATAATAAAGTAAAATCAAGAGCTCAAATACTTCACCCAGCCCAACAAATGCAGATTATGCCTGAATTTAAAGGGGAAGTGAAATGATTTTTCCTTCTACTCACCTGCCAAGTCCTGAGAGCTCAGGGCTCTCTGTGTTTCTTTCAGCACTTGAGATCAGAAACACCCAAGGCTGAGTGGAGAGATTTCACCTTACACTGGTTTTATTCATTATTTGTGAGGTGCTGACAAATGTATTCAATGCTCTACACTGCACATAAACAGTCCTTGCCCCAAGGAGTTTACAGTCTACAGCCCTGATCCTGCATGTTGTGCTATGTGGGAGGATCATCACTGATTTCAGCGAGCCCAGTCCGACTCTGAGTGGCAGTTTTCAATAGGCAATCTTTCCTTTGCTTTTAATAAGGGATGGATCAGGCCCAGACATATTAGAGGTGTGATTAATGATTGTCGGAGAAAAGCAAAGTCTTGGCATGTATGGCAAGGAGCAGAGGAAGTGATTCTCTCAACTATTTTGTTTTTTAATACTTTTTTTAATGTTGCCATACAGTATGATTTGGGATCTCAAACAGCTCCCTTCCTTTTCACTTTACCTTTCAGTCTCGCAAGGCAGAGAGAAGTAGGCAACTTCTACTCCCGGGGGGATTGGCAGCTAAATGTGAAGGCTGGGGGAAGCTGGGGAAAGTTTTTTTTTTTCTGGAATTTTGTGCCACGTTTTTCACCTGCTCAGGCTTTCCATTTTCTGTGATCGTCTGAGGGCCCAAAACATTCCCACGCATCACTTGAGCAATTGACTTCTCATCCAAAATACTGCAATTTCCATACCTTCCATGTTTGCACCAAGTTACTACGCCCACCCCCTCTGTTGACTGCGGCTTGTGGAGGAGAGCTACAGCGCAACACAAGACATCCAGAGACACACAGGAGATCAGGGGAGGACAGAAGGAGCCAGGGATATAATCACTCTGGTACCATCCTCAGATGAACCATGGAGCTCTGTCCCGCATCCTGCACATGCCAACCAAAGCAGAGTGCTGGCTTTGAACCTTGGTAAGGGCTATGTGTTGTTATGACACCAGAATGTAGGGCCTCCAGAGCAAGTTTGGGTTAAGGATAGAATGGCTATTGTTATAAGCTGGGGCAACAGATAAACCCTTATGTTTCCCACCAGGATCCCATGGAGTGCCCAAAGCCTACCTGATTTATACACTATGGCTCCAAGGGGAACAGAATAAAAACACTCACAGCCCATTGGCATGTCCAAGCAACAAACCAGTCTCACCATGCAGTAGACAGATTAAGTGGGAAAAGCACATTCTAAACCCGTCTCAATACAGCCAAGGATTAGATCTAATGACTGGGAAGTCTCCAAAGGTTCAGGGTTCAGACGCTTATCAGAGCTGTGCAGGATCCCACCAGGTCATGCTGCCCTTTGCTCACCCCCCCTGAATCTACCCCCACCCCTCCTTCCAGCCCTACCTGGTGTTGTCTTCTTGCAGGGAAGGACTAGTGGCCTCTTATCCACTTCTGTCATCTTTGGAGGCTGGTTTTCTCTCTCCTCTGGTGTCCTCGTGGGGAGTTTCCAAGCAGAGCCAATGCTGGTGTTCAGGTGGAAAGGGTGCTAAGCCCTCTCCCTTTCCCCAGCATAGAGCCGCTTCCTGAGGCTGCCGCTGATAGTTTATCCAGCTGGCTCAGGGACCACACCAAAAATGCAGCCACTTCCTCCAAGAGAAGAAGTCAAAATGGCTCTGTTAACCCTCCTGACCACATGAAGTAGCCTCAGCCAACCAGGAAAGCAGAATCAATACCATGTGATTGTGACCAGTCGCAGTCAACCAACCTCTTAGGAAATGTGAAAGCTGACCACCAAAATTTACTATAGCCAGTTTTCACAGTGGCCCCAAACACAACATTTTACATGCATCCTTCCGCTGAGAAAAGGCTAAAAAAATGAATACAATTGTTTCTGTTTCACAAGCATTTTTAGGGGTCGCAAAACAAGCAAACTTTGACAAAAACAGTTTTCACTGAAACTTACTCACCCTGCTTGCCTCAAAACACTGCTTGGGTATTTAGTAGGGCTGCATCTCTGGCCTACAAGACAGAACAACAATATTGACTCCCTTTGCAGGGCCACATCTTATTATTTCAATAAAACATAGGCCTGCTCTTAATCAAAGCTAACAAAAAAAAAAAAACCTATTTGCAGTTACTGAAGGTCCATTTACAATTAAAGACCAGTTTAAAGGGTATTTTAAAATCCTTTTGTACCCCTCCACCAGCTACAATAACCCCTCAGAAGTTTGAAACTTAAATATCTTTCTTCCCTAAGTTTTTAACCATTCGTCATGCATACACACCCGCGCAGGTTTGATCAGTGCTGGGCTATTGGTTGTATATTTGTTGCCCACCCCCAGTAAAAAGGGGTGTTCTGAGGTATTTACTTTGGGGGAAAAAAAATTACAAACACAAAATTTGTGGCCTGCCAACTACACCAACATCCTTTTAATATGCAGCAAAGTAGTTTGGGAACCCTGGGTCTATCTAGAAGGACATTACAACTTCTAATCTATAAACACTTCCATCTGCTGTCATTGTCTCAGGACCGGGGGCTTGTCCACCTCAGGGATTTTTGAAATGGTGTATCTCCACCAGAGCAAAGGTCCAGTGTAGAGGTTGTGTGGAGATAACTGTGACGTTGCAGTCTATATAATTTTATAAAAATATGCTAATGAGTGAATATAATGTAACTGGAATATGCTTCATACAAAAGGTCTCTCGTAAGGTATCATTACAAAGCTTATAATCTACTGAGTGTGATCATCCTATTTGTATAAATGTACCACTCTTGTATCTGAAACTAGAAATATGAAATATAACTCTGAGGGCCAATTGTAATTATGCAAAATGTGGGCCATTAAAGGTGGTTTGGAATCTTGATGACTCCCATTAACCAGGACAATTGTCTGCAGATGGGTGTGTTTTACCTTCCTCTATATGTGTGTGCTGGCAAGTGGGAATGAAGTCTTACAGTGACATGTGATCATGTCACCTTAACTGGAATCCATCTTTAACCTGATGTCTTTCCATTGAGAAGGAACGGGTGGGAACCCAGAGAGGGACAAAGGGTTCCCGCCTTATGCAAAAGATATATAAAGGGGTGGAACAGAACAAAGAGGGGAGAGGAGCCATCATGAAGAATCCCCTAGCTACCACCCGAGCTGAAACAAGAGCTGTACCACGGGAAAGAATTGTGCCCAGGCCGGGAAGGTGTCCAGTCTGAGGAAAAAACTTACTGAAGCATCTCTGAGGGTGAGATTATCTGTATTCAGTTTGATTAGACATAGATTTGCGCATTTGTCTGTTACTACTTGGAACCACTTAAATCCTAGTTTCTGTATTTAATAAAATCATTTTTTACTTATTAATGAACTCAGAGTATGTATTAATACCTGGGGGAGCAAACAACTGTGCATATCTCTCTATCAGTGTTATAGAGGGCGAACAATTTATGAGTTTACCCTGTATAAGCTTTATGCAGGGTAAACCAGATTTATTTGGGTTTAGACCCCATTGGGAGTTAGGCAGCCGAGTGTTAAAGACAGGAACACTTCTGTGAGCTGCTTTCAGGTAAACCTGCAGCTTTGGGGCAAGTAATTCAGACCCTGGGTCTGTGTTGGAGCAGACGGGTGTGTCTGGCTCAGCAAGACAGGGTGCTGTGGTCCTGAGCTGGCAGGGAAAGCAGGGACAGAAGTAGTCTTGGCACATCGGGTGGCAGCTCCCAAGAGGGTTTCTGTGATCCAACCCGTCACAGCGTCACTGTGGGGCTTGTAGCAGGATGATTTACCCCACTTTCAAATTGGGGCGGGTCACCCTGGAAAAAGCCTGGCTTTGCATCAGTGCAGAGCATCTATGCTGAGGATTTGCATGAGTGTAGTCAGACCAGTACAAACATCCCTAATGCAACCTAGCACGCAGCCAGGGCGCTGCACCCCAATTGTGTAAATGAGATAGAGGCAGGGCCGGCTCCAGACACCAGCTTAACAAGCAGGTGCTTGGGGCGGCCAAGGGAGGGGGCGTCACCTGCGGCAATTCGGGGGTGGCAGGTCCCTCACTCCCTCTAGGAGCGAAGGACCTGCCGCTGAACTGCCACCGCTGATCGCGGCTTTTTTTTTTCAATTGCCGCCACCAATTTTTATTTTTATTTTTGCGCTTGGGGCAGCAGAAATGCTGGAGCCAGCCCTGGACAGAGGAACGCTTTTCCACAGTCAGACCTCATTAACCAGGATCACTTTGTTATGCTCTACTTCTAGCTATCTTAGGTCAGATTTGTGGTCAGGAAGGAATTTTCCCCAAGGCCAGAATGGCAGAGACCCTGAGGGGTTTTCACCTTCCTCTGCAGCATGGGGCATGGATCTGAACTAAAGTAAATGGTGGAGTCTCTGTATGATGAAGTCTTTCAGTCAAGATTTGAGGACTTCAGTAACTCAGTCAGAGGTAACAGGCTTATTGCAGGAGGGAGGTTCTATGGCCTGCAGTGTGCAGGAAGTCCAGACTAGATGATCATGATAGACCCTTCTGGCCTTAAAAGTCTATGGGTCTAATTCTACAGCCCCCATATTATAGTTTCTGAGCATCTCACAATGGTTAATGTATTTACCCTCCCAACACCCCTGTGCGGTAGTGCAGTGCTGTTATCCCTATTTGACAGGCTGGGAACTGGAGCAGGGAGAGACAAAGTGTTTGCCTGAGTTCACACAGGATATCTGTGTCAGAGCAGGAAACTGAACCAGGGTCTCCTGAGTCCTAGGCTCATGCTCTAACCACTGGGCCATACTTCCTCTACTTCAGCTCACGATTCTTAAAAAACAGAGCTGGCTGAAAGAGATCAAAAATCCCAATGACGTTTTTTGTTAACATTTCAACAACAAAAAGGAGTGGGCGAAATCCACAAAAATTGTTCCCCCAGTTTTTCATCCAGCTCTGGTTAACAGTATGTGTTGAAAGGAAACTCTATAAGCAAACAAACAATCAAAATGCTTTACCTACTGTCCAGCTTCCTGGTCATGCTTACACCCGTGTAATTTCATTGACTTCAATAGATTTACTCCTGATTTTCCCCTGTGTAAACGAGAACGGAGTCAGACCCAAATTCTCTAATGTGTTGGTCACACAGTTCATCAGGAAGTTCCTCTTTTCTCCCGGACGCTTTTCACCCACTTATCCGCTGTACCCCTCTAAGATACAAGCCTGGTATCAGACTGGTTATTAGCTAATTAGATAGACTCAAGTCATACATTTCCGATTCGATTTGAACACTGTAACACTCATTGATTTTGGTTCATTTGATTTTTGGGTTATAAATATAGAGACATTTTGCAAAATGCAGATCCAGATCTTGGACACTCCCAAGGGTTGTGGGTGCTCAAATCCAGGGTTTGATTCCAAGTCCATCCAAAATGTTGGCAATGTGGTAAAGGAGAAAACTGGAAGAACCATGAGCTTGCTACCTTTCTTCATAAACCCTGCAAATTCCACCGGGAGACTTGCAGAGTCTACATTTTCGCCATCAAGAAATAATCCCCTCCTTTTACATTTCTCTCCACTCCCTCCCACTCTCTCATGCTCCCAAAAAAAGCTGTTTCCAGGCACAACTGGTTTGAGAAACTGTGGATTATTCTGTTAAAATTGCTGACTTTGGGCTTGGGACCACAAGCCAGTTTGGGACAATCCCCTCTGGTCCTTTCTCCTGCTAATTTATAGCAACATTTGTTGAGACAAGGAGTTATGGTCTGTAAAAGGCCTGCTGTCAGCCTCTCATAAAACCCCAGCACCCTGTCAAAAAAGGGCCGGAGCCTGGGAAGAAAGTTTCAGCAATGATCAGCTGCTTTCCAGATGGGTGGCCTTCTACACAGCGTTCAGTCCCCGAGGTCCAATAAACCAGCCCTGATTTTGCACTTTAAAAAAACAAAGATACAAACCCTCGTCTACTTTCTGTTAGGGCTTTATAAACACACTCCCAGACTCTGTGTCAAATTTATTAAGGAGAAAATAATTCTGTTGTCTCCCTCTCGCTCTCTCTCTCTTTGCATTCATATGCCCAAGGCTTCTAGCTCCTAGAAGGGGAAGGGAGAACCATACCATGATTTATAGCCCTCTGGGTTGTTTTCCCATCAAAAACAAAAGGAGGGTGGCAAGCAAGTCACTGAGTTGAGGTATTGGCCCCTAGGCATAAAACCACCCACAGGAGGCAATGTTTGTTCTCAGTCTGGTATAAATTCTGTGCCTGGTCCTACCTCTGCATCCCAACACACCGCAAGGCCGTGGGATCAAATAAGAAAGAAGGTTACCTTGACTGACTCAGGAACCAGAAAACACTACATTTTGCACCCAATAGGGTGCAGTTGACTTTGAATCTCAGAAGGGGTGATACCTCCTTTGTAAAGCGTTTTGAGATCAACGGATGAAAAGCACTGCATAAGAGTTAAGTGTTATTATTAATGCATCTAGTCCAGCCCCCTGCCAGGCAGAATGCTTCTCTTCAGTACATTTATCAATGTTTCCTGCTGTGTAAGTTTAACTATGGCACGCAATGGGTCTTCTCTCTCGGCCTCTGGATAATTATTCCACCAGCTAACAGAGCTATCTATGTAGGTACTTTTAAGCCTTGCCCATCACTGCAGTAGGGGAGTGCAACCTAATGTTTTCCCCCACACTTAGTCAGCCTACATTGTCCCATTTCATCCCATTATCCCTCTTTATTGTGCCGAATTCCTCTCTCCCCTCCCCCCCTTCAAATTAAATCCTGGCCCCACTGAAGTCACTGGCAAAACTCCATTGATTTCAGCTGGGTCAGGCTTTCCTCCCTGGTGTTACCCCCTGGATAACTGGAGAGGACTGCTATGGTCCCTGCTATTTAGCCAAGCTGTACATATTTAGCTCAGTCTTTTCTTATCAGCCAATGCCTCTAACCTGTTGTGTTTCTCTTCTCTGAACTCCCTTCAGCCTGCAGTGAGGTTATTCTTTATAGAACACTATAAACGTGTCCAGAACTCACTATGCTATTCCAAGTGTCGCCTAACCAGAGCTACGGCCTATCGCCTCCTTGGCCTGCTTTGCTTGAGCACCCAGACATTCAATTGTGTCGGGGAGCAAGAAATTGCTTCTAGCTTGATCCTGCAAGGTGCTGGGCACTCTAGCCTCCATCCGGCAAATCAATTCAACATGTGCTTAACTTCCCTCATTCGGCCTCCTGGAGTCAGTGGGGACTACTTAGGCCTTTAATGTTAAACACGTGCTTAGGTGCGTTGCTGGATCAGCCTAGAGGGCTCAGCACTCCAGCTTTGCACCATCAATCCCTTAGACGGAAATGTTTCGGGGGACAAGAGCTCTCTTTTTATTACATATGTACAGCTCCTAGCACAACGCGGCCTCGATCCCTGATTGAGGCATTTAGGCAATATTGTAATACACATAATACACATAAAGCTGGCTAAAAACTGCCGAACGTTTTTCATTGAACTCTTGCAATTTCGAAATAGTTTGACCAGCTGGTCAAAAAGCAGCAACATTTTCATCCGTTTTTCAAAAATTGGAAAGGTTTTGACCAGCTGCAATAATAAATGGATCTCAGCTACCAGAACAGCACAGAAGGGGAAAAGAGGCCTCTCAGACTAATATCTCCAAAGCCTTTTATTTGTGTAGAGTATCAGGGTGTCTTACAGAACACTAAAGAGAAGCAAGGGTAAAAAAAAAAGAATTAAAGCAAGGAGAATGACCTCTCTCTCAAGCAGACATTATTATATCAGGATTATGGCACCACATGAGCTGTCAGTGGAATATAAATATCCTAGACACTGAATCTGCAAACTCTGATATGCGTGCTTAACATTACGCATGTGAGTAATCCCACTGAAGTCAATCAGATTACTCGTGTGCTGAAAGTTACACATGTGCTTGAGTGCTTTGCTTGATCAGGGTCAGAGAGCTCAGCACCTTGCAGGACTGAGCCTTTCCCCTTCCTCCCCTTTCACTCAGCTCGGACAAGGGAAACAAATGAGTGTTGTATATTCTGGTTCTCATGCACTAGCACAATGCTGCAAATCCTGTCTGAGAACGTTTCCATCCGTATAAACAGTTTTCATTTCAACCGAAGCCATGAAAACATTTATATGCTAATATTTTGTAAAACCATCTATTTTAAAACTCGGTTTTTGACCTAAACTACCTAACAATATCCCTTTAATATCCTGAATCTGTGTGTGCATACAAATAGAAAATAGGAGTAGAGGATTTTTTCTGTAGGATTCATTATATGCCAAAGCAGTTTACAAAATATGGGCCCGATCCTGCAAACAAGACTGGGAGTAGCACTTTCCACTACGTGCAGACCCATTGATTTCAGTGCACTACGTCCAGTACTAATTGTTTGCAGGATTGGTCCCCAGAGAAACCAGTCCGGCAATTCTTATTCAGGCAAAACTCCCTTAGAGTCAATAATACTTTTCATAGATTCATAGTGTTTAAGGCCAGAAGGGACCATTAGATCATCTAGTCTGACCTCCTGTATAACACAGACCATTACATTTCACCATTATTCCTGTATTGAGCCCAATAACTTGTGTTTGGCTGAAGCTTATTTTCCAGAAAGCTATCCAATCTTGATCTGAAGACAATCCACCTCTTCCTTAGATCGTTTTTTCCAACGATTAATCAACCTCCCTGTTAAAAAATGTCTGCCCTATTTCCAGTTTGAATTTGCGTGTCTTCAGCTTCCAGCCATCAGTTCTTGTCAACCCTTTCTTCACTAGATTAAAGAGCCCTTTAGTATTTGATATTTTCTCCCCAGGAAGGTCCTTAGACACTGTACTCAAGTCACCTCTGAGGTTTCCTTTTGACAAGCTAACCGGATTGAGCTCTTTAAGTCTCTCACTGGTAAACAGACATTTCCTCCAGCCCCTGAATCGTTTTCATCGCTCTTTTCTGCACCCTCTCCGATTTTTCACCATCCTTTATAAAACATGGACACCAGAACTATATGCAATACCATAGGCGCCAACTCCGTGGGTGCTCCGGGGCTGGAGCACCCACGGGGAAAATTTAGTGGGTGCTTTGCATCCACCGGCAGCCAAGCTCACCGTCCCGCCGCCCCCCCCTCACCTCCGCCTCCTCCCCTGAGTGTGCCATGTCTCCACTCCTCCTTCCCTCCCTCCCTCCCAGCGCTTTCCGCCGTCAAACAGCTGTAGCAAGCTCTGGGAGGGAGGGGATAGGAGCGGGAATGTGGCGCGCTCAGGGGAGAAGGTGGGACTGGGGCGGGGATTTGGGGAAGGAGTCGAATAGGGGCAGAGACTTTGGGGAAGGGGTTGGAATGGGGGCGGGAGGGGGCAGGGCAGGGGGCAGAGGGGGTTCGAGCACCCACCGGAGCCAGAAGAAGTCTACGTGCAGTATCCTATCAGTGTCACCAATGCCACATACAGAGGTAAAATCATCGCCTACTGCTACTCATTACTCCCCTATTAATACATCCTAGGATCACATTAGCTCTTTTTGCCACAGCATCACTTTGGGAGCTCATTTCAATTCCTTGTTCACTATGACCCCTAACTCCTTTTCCAAGTCTCTGCTTTCCAGGATACAGTCCCCTAGTCTGTAGCCACGGCCTGCGGTTCCATGTTCCTGGAGGTACACATTTTGCATTTGGCTTAATTAAAACACCTTTTGTTTGAATGAGCTCAGATTATCAAATTGTCCAGATCGCTCTGTCTAACTGCCTTGTAAGGACAGAATAAGGTCCTCAGGAATGGCTCTAAACAGATAGTCAAGTGCTGAATGCTTTCACCTCCTGGGAGAAGGGTGACAAACAACCAGCAAAATAAATGCAAACTCACAAGACTCTGTAAATCTAAAACCAAAAACATCCCCAAGTTTTGCCCATCTCTAATAATACCCTATTTATTCCTAGACTAGCATTTAGTCCTCGTATGAGCACGTACACTTCTGCAGGAGAGAGATGAACCATCCCACGTAGTTTCTCTTTAATACCTAATTAAAAAATCCAGACACGTCAGAGTTACTCAGGGTGAAATTCTGGCCCCACTAAAGTCAATGGCAAAACTCCCCTGGACTTCACTGGGGCTAGTATTTCACCCTCAGACTCCAGGATTTGGATTGATTTTTCTTTGAGAGCTCCACAGCGATTATACCATTTTCCATCAACGCAATATCCATCAACATCAGCAACAGCAGCCGTGTTTGGTACAGCAGTGAATTCTCAGTGGAAGCCCATTGGAACTTAGCAGTGTTGGATCAGTGTTATTACTGCATTTTTTATAGGCATAACATTCCCTCATTAGATGTGTTGAGAACTAGAGCCCCTTTGCAAAGCATTAATGCCTCACAGCCATCATTAATAAGCTGTTACCGCTGAGGTGCAGGCTTGCCACAAAACATTATTATCAATGATTCCCATGCAGCTTTGCCCGTCTACAGTATTTGGCACAGATAGTAAGTACAGTAAATGGGAGTTTTCCAATGAACCATCGTCAGTCCTGTGCTCTATCTAGAGTGACTACTGGAAGCCAGAAGTGTTTAAGCAAAGCTAGATAAAATCTGCAGGGCCCAGTATTGTTTCTTTCTGGCTTCCTGCAAGTAAACAGACGTGTTTACAAGGGGCTGTACATTAGCATCAATCATAAGGCCATTTTGTTTACAGTAGAGGAATTTCCTGCAGGCTCTTGCTCTCCTGGTTTCTTTCTTTTTGTATTTACTCTTGTTCAAATGCAATTTAAAGAAAGCCACAGGTTGTCCAGATTGAATGCAAAATGCTACACACTGAAATCTGAAACGGGCTATCATTCATGCCCATGTTTATCTGGGCTTTTTTCTTTGTTAATTAACACATATTTTACCTTTAAAAAAATACAGAAACCGCTGTCCTACCCTAGCTGATTCCTCTGCAATTCACAATGAGAAACTTCAAAAAAAAAATTTATGTAATTGATGTCAACAGCAGGTCTATAGAATATCACAAGAGAAAGGGAGAAAGAAGATGAGGGAAGTCAGCGGAGCTTCTGATAAGGACTTAGGGTCTGATCCAAACACCACTGAAAGCCACACGTTGATTTCAGCGGGGTTTAGATCTGATGCTACTGCAGGGCAGTAAACAGGAAGGCATTCTGCCTCAAGTCAGGACTGTCCTAGCCACTTAGATCCTAGCCTTAACAGACCAAAACTCCCTCTGACTTCAATGGGAATTTGGGTTGATCAGGATCACTGAACGTGGCTGTAGCATATAGGAATTGGGTGTTGTCCCTTTAAGTAGCTTTGGAGCCCTCTCATGGGCTGCCCTGTCTTCTATCACAGGGTACGTCTACAGTTCGAGCTGCAAGGTGTAATTCCCAGCTTGAGGAGGAGACATCACTGCACTAGCTAAACATAGAGCACAGCCACGGCAACATGAGCGGAGGACGTGCCTAGCATCTCAGCTGGCACTTGGGCAGCTAGCCCCTCTTGCCACAAGTACCACTGCAACTACTCTTCTACGGTTGGCGCACGAGCTCGAGCCGAGCTCGCCCGGGTATATCTCCCCGAGCAGGGCATGACGCCGCTGGTGCCACCATGCACTTGATGAACTATTCCCGGCTGCGACGGCAATAGATAAATCTTGAACGAAAATCAAAGAGGCAACCAGCAAAAAGATCATGCCCTCGGGGGCACTTCTCACCCAGCAGAATGCAAACGGTTTGAACCTTCACCCATAGCAACCAATCCTGCCGAAGAGGCAAGCAATGTGCAAGGGTTTTTATTGACTAAGCTGTTTGCCGTCAGCACTGACGGGTCGTGTGACTGATCATGTTGGCTTGAGGCTTCCTGCTGGTTTATTACCCCTGGGTTGAGTGTAAATGCGTACAAGAGCTTAGCCAGGTGCAGCTACAGGAGACAGGCAGTTATTTGCCAGCACAGCGGAGAAGGGAGTGATGGTAGATCCTCTCAAAAGGCTGGTTAGTAGGTGTAATGGGGCGTGCGGAGTCGGGGCCGACTCAGCACCCAGGCACTCCAATCCCCACCTGTATACTTCAACTGGGAGCTGACTGAAAGGCAGACAGTTGGCTGAGGGTGCCAGTTAACTGAGGAGGATACAGGCGAGGGGCCAGTTAGGTGAAAGTTACCCCACACGCGCATACACACAGCCACTGGCGCTACAGAAGCAGACAGGAAAGACGTGGTAGGGAGAAGAGTAGGGAGCTTGAAAGAAGGTAGAAGTAGCTGTTGCTAATTCTGGGCCTTGGCCCAGACGCAAGTAAGGGAAACTGGTTAGTGACTGTAAATCGCATGTAACTAACTCCCCAGGCTGTGGCCTGCTGAAGGGATAAAATAAAGCATGAGGATGGCTAAGAACACCTGGAGTTGTGGTGGTCTGTTACCGAGGCTGGAAAAGACCTGAGGAGGGTCATGAGGATAGAGTTGTAATGGGGTATGCAGGCCCCGTGCAATGTGTGGAGAGGAGAAGGCCAGGGTCTAGGTACTCAACGGTATTTAGGTGCCAAACTGCCCTTGACGATCTGGGCCCAGAAAGCTCTGCATGAAGAGGGGAGGCACCATCTGTGTCGGCCCTCACTGCAGGGGGCTCAGCCAGGAGGAAGTGGAGCAGGGGCCAGCTGGGCATGGGTGCTTAGAAGGAAGGAGGAAACAGGAGTGAGGTTGGGGAGTTCTCATGGGGCCGCTCTCCATGCTGATGACAATGCAGAAGCTCCAGTTCACCACAGAATCTGGCCCAGCATGCCCCGCTTGTCAACATCCACTGTACAAATGCCAGCTAGTCAATACACGTCTATGGCCCAGTCAGGGCTGGGCTGGAAGAGATGAGGATTCGCACGTGGAACATCTTTACTCATCTCCACTGATGTTTAACTCCATAAATGTACGAATCCCCAAGCCCATTCAGAACATTACATCTACCCAGAGGCAGCGCATCCTCATCTCCCTTCCGCTGCCTCTATGCTCTTCCAGTTCAGCACCATCTGCTGGGTCTGGATTCAGCAACGCAAGCAGGCCAACCAGCTTCCAGTTCCATCTTGCTGTATCTCCACTGAGCAGTTTCCCCCTCTAGGCAAGGGAGGAAAAGGCTGGGCCTTGGCAACGGAGAAGGAACAAAACTTCCTGATTCTGTGAACCAGTTTACAAAGAGACATCCTGCTGCACATCCGTGTGTTACAGGTGCATACAGCCATGAGCCATGTCTGTTAGCACCACCTTCAACTGGCACATCCTGCTACATGGATACTTGGCGCTCTGGGGAAAATGTAAAATGTTAGCGAGTCCTGAGCTGTCTCCTGGCAGGTTCCCAGCCCCTGTTCCTGCATTCAGCACTAGCTGGCCTGCTCCCCTAGGATAGAGTCTTTACGTCCTCAGATCCCTGTGGATTTTCCTCTCCCATGCTGTGTCCTTTTCCCCATAAGGACCAAGGGTCCCCCATTGCTTCAGGCTGTCAGAGGACTGCCAAGTTCACACACACATTGCCAAATATTAACCCAGGATAACAGGCTGGCACTGGCAGGCTAGTGAGGGCCAGCCGGGCTGAAACATATTAACACCCTGGCTGCTTCACCGTGCAAACCAATATTGTTTATTGAGCGGCTATATGCTCAATGGGTAGGGCACTAGACAGACTCAGGAGACGTGCATTGGATTCTAGGCTCTGCCACTGACCTGCCATGTGACTTTAGGCAAGTCATTTCACCTCTCCTGCCCCTTGTCTACTTAAGCTGTTTGAGGCAGCATGGTCCAGTGGTTAAGGTGCCTCCCAGGTTCAATTCTCAGCACTGTCACCGACTTCCAGTGTGATGTTGGACAAGTCACCTAATCTCACTGAGCCTCAGTCCCATCTTTGTTAATGGGAACAACACTCCTTCCTGTTGGCCTTGTCTAGGGGGCCAGAACCTGGAGCCACTGCTCAGAGCCAGAGTCAGGAACCAGAGCCAAGGGTCAGAGCTGGAAGCAGGAACAGGGCTGGCGCAGGACAGGAGCAAGAACAATCAGGGCTGTGGGCTGAAGCACTGATCAGGCAGTGACGTGCTGCTGAGCTTAAAAGCAGGCCTGGTGGCTCCCCTCAGCCAATCAGACAGGCTGGTCAATCCAGTGGTCCTACCGCAACTCTGAGCTCATTAATTTGACTGGAGGCTGGGCTGGCTAGGCCAGAGGCTCAGTGCTTGCTCCTGACAGCAGGAGGAAGGGAGGTGACCATTTACCCATCACTCAGCAACCCCGAATCCAAGCTTGTAAAATACACTCAACAGAATAAACATCAGGGTTGGCTGGTGTATTCAGTGTAATACCACGACTGAAGGGAATGCACCTAAGGAAAAGCTAACCACATTCTCGATCAGCTGAATAATGCAACGCCCGTTATGACAGGAGACACGCAGCCAATGCCTATCGCTCCACTCAGTCAATGTCAGTATCACCAACGCCTTCTTGGAATACCATAATGAAGAGCACTAATTTGATTCTTAATATTGCCCTGCCTCAGGACCCATTGCTTTTAGTCCCGGGACATACTGAAACGATCAATGACCTTTATCACCCAATCCCTGCAAAAAATTTCTCTTAAGGGCTTTAAAGAGTAGCTGTGTAAAGAGCGCGTTGGGATGTGGCTCTGACGCCTAGGCAGGGAGGTGGGTTCAGCACCCAAGCACCAGCCTGCGACACACCTTCAAAGAGCTGTCTACACCGCTATTTTTGAGAGCGCTGGCTGAGTCTGTCACCCCAGGCTGGGAGTCTCACTGCCACAGGCTGTGTAGACATATCCTTAAAGAACCTTCCTCAGGGCTTGATCTTCCTCTCAGTAAAGGCAAATGGCAAATCTCCCATTAGGGACAGGCTCAAGCCCTTAGAAAAGATGACTTCTCAGAGGCATAAGAAATCAGTAGCTAGCTAGTGCCTTGCAAGGTGACAGGTGCTTTAGAAATGCCATCGGTTAGACAGCTGGATTACATCAGCTGCAGGAAGAATGGAGCTCTTTGAGGCAGGGGCTGTCGTTTTGTTCTGTGTTTGTACAGCACCTCACACAATGGCTCCTAGCCCAGGTCTAGGGCTGCTAGGCAAAACAATACAAATAACAACCCACCATTCTGAAGGGCTGTCATTAACAAGGACACACCAATAGCCCAATGTTCAGTCATTGTCTCACGTGGCTCGTATTGGCCATGCATTGACTGGCACTCCCATCCTCTGTGGGGTTTCAAGAGGTTAATTTGTTGTGTTTTTTCATTGGAAGAGTGTTTTCCTGGTCATTTGCAAATTATAGCCTTGAGAAAAAGGCAGCGACCTTTCACAGTTTCTGGGATGCTTTTCACCACTAACTCTCAGCCACTTCTGGGGTGGAATGTGGCAGCTCTTTAACAATGCATAGAAACGTTTACGCAACAGTTTAGGACAGGAAGTGAAGGATACCTTGTAATTTTGAATGGACCTGGAGACGGCTTGTAAAATCTCTACCAGAACTAGCTCAGAACTAACAATTGAGGCAGAAGTAACGTGTTTTAAAACAGAACTTTGCTGTGGCCACAGTGAGGACTTTTACATTATTGCCATCTAATCCTTGTGTTACAGAAGCACCTAGAAGCCACAAAGGGTTGGCATGGAAGCAGAGGCACAGAAATTTGAAGGGACTTGCCCAGGGTCACACACCAGGTCAGCAGCAGAGTTGGGTACATACCACCGGAAGTACAGTGATACGGCCAGACTGTGTCTTTAAGGACGGACACAGCTTCCTGGAGCTGCTCAGCTTGCACAGCGAATGCAGCCACTACACCACCCCGTGGGTATGTACAGCCCGCATTGCCCTGTGCGGCTGGCCAGTGCCATGGGGAACAAGGGCATGCACCCAGGAGCGAGGCAGATGGCTGGAAGGCGTGCCTGTACTCAGGCGAGAGGAGAGACTGCAATTGTGCCTGTCCCTATAGGAAGGCACAAAGACACACGGATATGGAGGAACGGCTCCTTGTGCCTTCCCGCCTTAGCACACTCCGGGGAGGGCAGGCACAATCTTTTTCCCCCTTGGAGAGCTTGGGTTACTTGCTTTGTGAGAAAAGACCCTGTTCTTGGCCAGGAAGATAAATGAATTACAACTGGGGGAGTTATTCACGTTTAATGCACAGTAGGAAGCAATTGGATAGCAAGAAGATACCGGACATCTTCATTCTGGTCTTCTCTTCATAAGAAAGTCCCCATAGCAATGTAAAAAGGCTTGAATCCCAGGTGCTTTGGTCTCCCCTGCACATCAGCGTCGTTTGCCGGGAATATTTATTTAGTAAACGCTCAGTACCAAGGTTCCTTTATTCCGTGTATATTAACACTCAAACCTGACATCCCCTTTGCGATGGCAGTGCTGCCGCTGGGGCAGCTTAGGCAGATGTTAAAGACCCAGCAGAGAGCCCAGCTATGATGATATTACAAGGGCTTCGGTCCATTCGGATGGCTAGGCAGTATTGCAAATAAGTAAGAACAACATTTTAAATCTTCTTTCCCCCTTTATGATTCTAAGCATGTTACAACATGCTTCCTAGTCCCGCACAGCTGGGTGGGTTTATATCATGTGCTTTAGAACCACATGGAACATCATAAGAGCTTCTACGTTAGGACCTGGTTCAGCAAAGCATTTAAATACACGGCTACACCCCACACTGAATACAATGTACAAGCTAAGCACACATTCATGTGCAGTGCTGAATAGGAGTGGAGAGCTACAAAGACAAGGCTTTGGGTCAGGCCCTGATTGCCACTTATCAAACTCCTATTCCCTCTGCCAAGGCCCAGGGCTGATCCAGGACACTTGGGACCCAGATCCATTAGCTCGGTTCTGACTGCCAGGACTCCGCGGGCGGGGAGAGAAGAGGGATGCTCCACTAATGCCCTGTCCACCAGACCACAGGAGCAGGATGTTGTAGATTGGAAGATGAGGCACAAATTTTTCAAAAGCAGCCTCTGATTTTGCGTCTCTCTCTTTTTGGGTGCCGAGTTTGGGACAGCTCAGACCTGACTTTCAGAGGAGCTGAGCCACCTGCATCTCCCATTGACTTCACTGTCATGGAAGGTGAGTGGAAAAAGCAAGATGAGAACCAGGATCTCCTACTGCCCAGTTCTCTGCTCTAGCCACTAGGCAATACCTCCCTTCTTTCTCTGATACACTAATGCAGCAAAAATGTCAATGCCAGGTTCATACAGGATATTCTGTTCATTTATAAAAGGAACTTTCATTTAAGAACTCAGCCAATCTCCCTTTATCCTCCTAAAGGAACTCATTTTACAGGTCCCTCCATCCTGATCCCCAACAGCCATTGTAGGGCTTTTTTTAAAATACACCGAGAAGCATCTTGCAGCTGCCAGGCTCCATTAGGGAATCAGTTTGTGTCACCCCAGGTGCTCCTTGGGAGACAATGAGATCCAAACAGGCTATCCCTGAAATTTACACCAAACCTACTCGCTTTATCTAAATTACTGAGTTTATCTTAGACGCTCCTGAGAGCCTAATTCACTACATGTCAGCACCCGGCACTGGCAGGAAAGCCTTAACTCCTTGGAACACAGACACCAGTTCCTTCTATAGCTCACGGCACCCTTCCTGTTTCATTGACTTCTCAATTGTCGTTACATCAACTCAGGGCAACCTGATGTTATTGACTCTCGACATGCTGGCAGTGGTGAAAGAGCCTGTGTGGCTCCCTTTTCGGTTGGTGGCTCTTAGAGGTGACAGCTGCTTTTAGATAATTTTCAATTGCTAAAGAAGATATGACAGCAGCAGGCCTTTGAGTCTCCTAGGGAGGATGTCCAATTAGCTTGCTTTAAGGAGTCCCACAAGTATTGCAGAGAGAGCTGCTCCCTGGCCGCGCAGTGGGCCAGCGACAGCACAAGCATGCAGGCAATCGGTGTTCATGCCCCATTCCCTTCTCCTCAGGCAGGCAGAGGCTGTGGAAGTGCAAGGCCAGTCCCACGCCAGGGGTTTGCGCACCCGTGAAGCTACATCCAGCAGGACACAGATGCAAAGAGCAAGCATCTAGGAACCTGCTGAGTTTCCCCCTGGAGCAAGGAGAAGAAATGCCTCATACAAGGGACTGCAGAGGTAAATGAGCAGAATTAGTCTATATCCCATAGACTCCAAACTCTTGCATCCCACCACCTCTCTCTCTCTCTCTCTCTCACACACACACACACACAGAACACCTCAAAGCTGTTCCTGGTTTTTGGTCACCTTCCCGGTGTGCTCCAGACTCTGGAGTCTTTGCTATTCTTTCTACACCAATTGTCCTGGTAACATGTACTTTGCTTGATCGCTGTGCGGCTGGTCCCATATGGAGGACATCTGGATTGTGATCACCATCAGGAAGTGCCTGGCTCGCTGAAGGAGGAGTTATACCATCACACAAGAAGGTCACTCACACTCTGTGCTGTCAGGCACCTACTGCTTTTGAGAGCCACTCACAAAACTCCCCTGGAGTGGTCAGAGCCATCTTCTCCCTGGAATTTCTGATCTGCATCTGCCTTGGGAAGTTAAGAGACTAAGTCTGGGATTCCAACCAAAGTCTTTCTCACATGGTGGCACACTTCAGTTCCCTCTGTGCCCAGGTGGAATATCATGCACAGAGCATCTGCCATAATTAATTCTCAAGAGTGCAAACAACACGTGAAAGGGCCCCTCCCTCCCCCCCAATGCAAAGCAAAGGCCTTCTGGAGTTTAAGCTTTCAACTGTTCCCAGGGGAGATTTTTAGTGCAAAGCAATGTGCCAGCCAAAACCAACCCAATTGTACTTGGTTTTGATCTTTACCAGGAATTACTAGCTCCCCTCTGGGAGAAAATCCACCAAGTGAATTTTGTTTCCAGTCAGCTCTGACTTACTCCACCCCACTAGGACATCCAGAACATTTCATACAGCGGCCGTTTAAAGCACAGCGATCTGTGATCTTTCTTTGAAAAGAAAGAATTCCAGTTGAATGATACCCAGAGATGGGCCAAACCAGAACACAGATTCTAGCACCCCCAAACTTCAGAGAGATATAAAATCAGAACAAGGACCCATATTTTGCAAATGACCCCCATAGGATTATGATAAAAAATTAGTAAATTAACCTACCAATACCTAAATCGCTATACATCATCTTACAATAGAATGCTCTAATAACCAGCCATAGAAGCCAGGTACAGAGGCTTTTCCAGCACATATTGGATTTTGATGCCTTTAGGCACCATCATTTTGGCTTGACACACAACTCATTTCTCAGTCCGTCTTGTCCCAACAAACGCCACAATTTAAAAGAGAATGTCATGGAACATTGCAATGGGAGTAACGGTTCTTGAAAGCAGCTGGTATTACACATAGCTCATTCAGTATCTGCTAAGACAGGGACATACTGGCCGCCACTTCCCGCAGTTCCCATTGGCCTGGAGCAGCGAACCACAGCCAGTGGGAGCCGCGATGGGCCGGATCTGCGGACGCGGCAGGTAAACAAACCAGCCCGGCCCGCCAGGGGCTTTCCCTACACAAGCGGCGTCCCAAGTTTGGGAAACACTGTGCTAAGGGATCCTTTGTGATCTACTGGTGCAAGCACACCCCAAACCTGTGTGTTTTAACTCAGCAAACAGCACAGATATTCTGCTGTCGTTTAGGGGGAGGTGTGAAGATGCCTCTGGGATCAGATCTCAGATATCCTGGGGGGACACAGATGTATTCAGGTTTGCAGTCCAGGTCACAGCGACCCTGGATCAAAACCCTGTTTAGAATCCCATCTGATGGCATAGAATGGGAAAGGGATGTTACCAAAATCCTCTGGCAAGCGATTAGGTGGGAGCTCTGTCTTTAGAAGTCTCAGGCCTTGGCACAAGGATTCCTATGAGGCCTTGCGTCAGAGATGCCCCGTGATTATCAGACACAAGCTGTGGATAATTAGAAGAACTGCCTGATTCAGGATTCAAGTAAGATGAACCTGACAATGTCTCTCCACATTGTTGATGGGGGTAACAAGATGCAGTGACCTCAGAAGACACATTTTCATGAATGTCCTGGGGTCAGTTGCACCTTCATACTTTGTTGCACATCTATTGTGTGGGCAGAGTGCATGTGCAACTGTAATCATTTTGGCAGGGCAAACATCTGCGCTTGCTAAATTTGTGGGCATGGTTTAGCAGCTTAATCAAAAATTACTCCCTAGAAACTGCAGCTGTTTACAATCCAGCAAGCACCATTTACTAGAACATATTACCTCCCAATCACTCACCTTGATTGAAGGGTCCCCAAGGGTTTTCACTAGAAAGTCCTTTTTTCCTGGGATTAATATCTCCACCACTTCAGTTCCCATTAGGCGGAAGCTTGGCCCACAGGCTGCCACTAATCAAAGACACAACAATCATTTACAATCATCTCAGGATGTTTCACATTTAGAAATCTGCCTCAAATGGCACCAACTTCTGGGATGAACAGTCCTCTCCTACCTCCAGTCTATACCCCACCAATGTCTTCAATCATTAATTATTTTTATTAATAAATATACACGTAAGTTAATGCCCAGCAGCTTCAGTGAAATCTGGTTCTCCATCATGCTACGTGCTGTACAAACACAGCTAACAAGACAGCCCTTGCCCCAGAGAGCTTTGGCAAATACAAGTTAACCTGTGAAATGGACTTAAGTGCATTCAGGGCCCAATCCAAGTTCCATTTCGATCAGTGGAAAGACTCCCCGTTGATTTCAGTGGGAGCTTGATCAGGCCCCTTGCATTTTGCAAATAACAATTGGTTTGCAACAGTCCAATCATAATGTAGATTAGCAATGATTTACCTACCTTTATTTTCCTAAATACCGTTGCTCAGCGACTGGCTTGAAAAGTACCCTGCACACTGTCTGGCCTGAGCCAGCAAAGATGTCCCTGCGGATTTTGATTCACGAGTTAAACCTACAAAGATTCAACCACACTGCTGTCTCCTGCTGCATCTGTTCACGATGTACGAACAACTGCGGCAAGTCAGTATTTATATTCTGACATATTTATGCATTTCATACTTCTGCAGTAAGCGATTAGGCAAAGCAGTCCTAATGCTGGAAAGAGCTCACCAGTTGAACCGTGCTTGTGTGGGATGATCAGCTGCTGGCATGAATCTGCTTGGATTTTGTTACCTGCTGCAATATAGACATCAATATGAAGGGATTACACTGTAAGAACATGAGCGGGGTTCAGCTTTCTTTAAGTGACCCAAGCACATGCCCAGCGTGTTTGGATGAGCAGATCAAATAAAAGAACCATTAGACGGCAAAGCAGTCCAGGCCCACGTTCCTGGAGGCTGAAATCAAGGACACATTTTCAAGCTCGGAGTAGGTTAAAGAAACCTGATGCCATCTGCAATGGCCCTCAGCCTGAGCGTGCCAACTGGACTAAACATTTTCATGAGATGTCAGCCTTAAGTACAGTTTTGTGGGATGCTGGGTTTTCTGCAGTAACTCATCAGCAAAATGCTTACCAGGGGCTCAAACAGCAATTGAAGCTTCATGGAATATATGCTGTTTCTGCAGTAGATCCTGTAGTTGCCTCTCCTCTCAAAAACACTAATGGTTTTAGCTTCTTAAAGAGTTGATCTGCTCCTGCTGCTTGTCCCTTGCCTCAGGCCATTGTAACCCTGTGTTTCATTTTGGCTTTTTACATCCTGATAAGTATTTGAGGCCTGACTCAAAGCTCGCTGAAATCAGTGGGAGTCCTTTGGCCACAGTTGTCCTCGGAACAGGCCCTTTGACAACGACAAACTCCAGTGACAAAAGCAAGGCATTAGGTGGCTTCAAACAGGGATAAAAGCAGCAAAACCAGATGAACTCTTGAGAAACTAAGATCCCGTCTGAGGGCAAGTGGGCAGAGCATGAACCCCTTGTGCTTTGACAGGCCTTTCTATCCAAGGAGTTCCAACGTACTTTCAAAACCTGCATGACCTAAGCCTCACAATGTCCCAGGCATAGGCATCGATTCTGTGGGTGCTCTGGGGGGGGGGGTGCTCAGCACCCGCAGGGCCGGATTAATTTTATGTGAGCCCTGGCACCCAAACCGTGGCCCCGCCCACCACTGCACCCCGCTCAGCCTCTTCCCTCCCTCCTGCCCGTGCTCCACCCTGAGGCTCCACCCCTGCTCCTTCTCTTCCCCCTGAGGTCCCGCCCACCACTTGCACAGGGGTGGAGGGGTGGAGAGGAGCACCCACCAGCAAAAATAAAAGTCAGCGCCTGTGGTCCCAGGGAAACAGGAAAGTATCTTTCATCTCATTTTACAGCTGGCATGTAGCAGTTCAGGGCCTGTTCCTGCTCCCTCAGAGTTCAATGGGAATTTTGCTATAGACTCTGATCACAGCAGGATAGCAAGAAGGTCTTTCAGGAAGTCTTTGGCAGAGCAAGAATAGAAGCCAATTCCCAGCTCACGCCTTAACCTCCAGACTGTTCTCCCTCCAAAAGAAAGGCAGAAAATAGACACCAACAGCAGATTTCAAAAACAACCCAGACAAAACAGCTTGCAAAGATTCCCATCAGGCACTACTCAAAATAATATTTCCTGCGTATACGCATTATTGCCAACTCCAAGCATCCAACATCACACGTCAGGCCCCAAAAGCATGAGATTGGCTTAAAAATAATAGTTGGGGTGGTTTTTAATTTGCCTTTGGGTTGTGAAGCCCCTAGAGGGTCTTGGTTTTCCAGCTTTTCTCTGCAACCATGAGGGCCAGAAATTTCTTTTTTAAATGACAGCTGGCATTCTCACCTCTTTACATACATGATTATAGGAGTTGGGGCATTAAGAAAAACACCAACTGTTGCAAAACGTGGCATCACCACCATGTTTCGTATCCTAAGCACTTTGCAAACCTCAGCCAATCATAGAAATGTCGTGCTGGAAGGGACCTTGAGAGCTCATGTAGTCCATGCCCCTATGCTGATGCAGGATTAAGAACCATCCCTGACAGCTGTTTGTCTAACCTGCTCTTAAAAACCTCTAATGACAGGGATTCCACCACCTGCCTAGGTAACTTGTTCTGGTGCTTAACCGCCTCAGAGTCAGAAAGTTTTTCTAATACCTAACCTGAAGCTCTGTTACTGCAACCTAAGCCTAAGACTTATGTCCCCTCCTCAGCCTTCTCTTCTCCACTCTAAACAGGCCCAACCTTTCCTCCAAACACTTCAATAAGGCAAGCAAGAATACACTTTACTTTATAGACAAGGAAAGAGATTAAGGCCCCTGCAATGAGCTCTGTCCAGGGGGAACTCTGTGCATGCAGAGTCATTGCAGGATCAGGGCCTCAGTGAGATGGTTCAAGGTCACAAAGGGAGTCATGGCTGGAATTAGAAGGAGTTCCTGGTCCTGTACTCAGATCACCCGTCTCTCGTTAAAGCGACTGGCCCAAACAATGGACCTGTCCACCAGAACTATCTGTTTGCAAAGTCCATGTAATTTTGTTCACGTGTGTTTATTTTTTTGCTGCCCGACTCTTGTGAGCAACCCTACACTAACAAAGCAGGGTGTGATAGAGATCAAACCAAAACAACATAGAAAGAAACGAGATTTCAGTTACAAACGTCCCGTTTTTAACCCCTCCCCACCCAAAAAAAAAAGGTTTTTCAAAAGATGAAGATTCCGTTGGCCACATCCTTTAAAGTGAAATAAACGTCTTTGTAAGTCCCGGGGGTACGGGAGCAGAAGATGGCAGGTCCGATTTCCACACCTGCTGCCCCCTACAGAAAAGTTTAACAAGAATGTTTATCTGGAGAAAGAAAAATGAAAAGCTAATGGATAAGCAGACACGCACTGGGGATTGAGAGAGATCCTGGCATGTCTCATTAAACCTGGAGATACTTTTTTCCTTTCAGTGCTAAATCCCACTGCTGGAGCTCTCCCCGGTGTCTTTCTGGGGCTTGGCAGTGTTTGGATTGCTTTGAAATGTAAGGTTCCCCCTTTTGTTTGTTTTCCAAATGGTTAGAGAGCTTTCCCAAAACACAAGCTCCTGCTCTTTGTTTCCTTCTGCTTCATTAGCTGTGTCTCTAATTAGCAACAGGCTCCCTTGGGCTTCCCTGAAAGCAAAGCCACTCCATGTCAGCAGAAAGCCGTCCAGGGACTTGTCAGAGCTCAGAAAGGATGCCAGCTGGTCACGGCGCTCCAAGCACTCATGGTGCTAACACTGCCAGGAAGATAGGGGGATCTATTTATCCACCTGATTCCCTCTAGTCCAGCCAAACAGGCTCCATCCTTATTTTAGAGAGAGGCTCAAGTTGGACTAGAACCCAGGAGTCCTGCTCCAATCACTAGAAGACATCTCTGCCCAGTATTCTGCTGTAATGGCCCAAAACACAACAGGCCAAATTCCCCTCCGTTAGTTACATTAGCGTGACCCTACTCGTGCCAATGGGTAACCGAGAGGGACACGTGGCCCTTCAGCTCGCCGGAGCATTGCTGGAGCACTAGGGGCTGCTGCTGGAGGAGGTTGTTGTTGCGGCTTCTTTCAGTCAGTCTTGCAGCAGCTTTTCCTAGGAGCGAGCTGCGAGCTCAGCAGCTGGGGGCTCTCACTGAGGCAGAAAGCCCTTGAACATGCCATGCTGGTGTCAGGCACCACTGTGTGAGAAAGGGGAAGGGCACAGACTGAGCCCAGGGGGGCACTAAGGTTGTTTTCCTCCTTCGCGCCCTCCCACCAGCTTCCATCAGCAGGTCCCTAAAGAGAGGGAGTTTATTTAATTCCCTGCGGAGGCCAGATCCTGTTGCTGCCACAATGACTGATGGGCAAGCCCAGGACAGACAGGAGGATGTTCTCTGTCTCCCTGTCTCTTTATCCTGGCCCCCAGGGTCCCTCCGTCTCCAGTTTCTCCCACTGAGCCCGCAGCCAGGGCACATGCTAGCACAGAGCTCTCGTCCAGGCAACTCAGGGCCCCTCGCTGTTATTACATTAGCGGCGCCGTTAACAGCAAACGTGGCTTACGCTCAGCGGTGCGAGGCTGGGCGCACAGCTCCCTGAGCAGGGATGTAGCGCCAAGTAAACCCTTACAGACAGACAGACAAACTTAAGGGCCCACAGCACTACCCAAAACTGGAGACACTAGCAGTAGCATGGGGGGTGGGATTTGTAAGAGCCCAGTAACTTATCAGTCTTCTCATGAAAGCCGCCATCCTTCCTACATGGGAGATGGGCCTGGCCATCCCCAAGCTTTATGGCACAGGCCCATCTCAGACATGCTCCTCCTCTCTCATCTCTAAGGCCCAGATTGAAATCAATGGGAATTAGGCCCCTAAATACGTTTATGGTTCTGGGCCTGGGACCGATGTTGCTTAGCTCCCAGCTATTGGCCCATTTAAAGCCCCCATTCTAATTATAATCCTTCCCCCCATTTCCCAGCCCCACTCCTCATCCTTTTCCTCTGCTGGAATTCCTGATTCCAGCCAAAAACAGGAGTGTCCAATAGCACAGGTAAGGCCTCTGCTTGCGGTGTTTCCACCTTGACCAGATGCAGGAAGCAATGGCAATGCCAGGAGAAAGCCTGAGATGTCTGCCCAAGTGAGCAGCTTCCAGGTAAGTATCCAAATTGAACCATAACTTCAAACCCTTCCACCCACCTCGACTAAGACAGGAAGCATTATTGCTGCCCAGGGGCCAAGGCCAACTCCCTGCACCACACTCTCTCAGCTCAGCCTCCATCACCTTTCAGCCATAGCGTTCTCCCCACCCTCACTGGCTCCTGTGTGCTAGTCTCATGCTTTTGCCACTGCTATCCTCTCCAGCAGCCAGGCTCCCTCTGCTACAGCTAGGAACCAGATGCACAAAAGCTGATGGCATCAGCCTACATGCCCCCGCCCCCACTACCCTGGCATTGGTAACAGGACTCCATTGGGGGCACCACACCTCTGACTCACGCATGAATCCCAAGTGGGACTGGATGCAGGGGACAGTGGCTATCAGACCCAGAGTGCCCCACGTCCAAAAGCTTTCCCTGCTCTGGGGAGCAGTGTAGACCATAGGGCAGGCATATTGCCCCTGCCTCCCCTAAAAACTAGAGATGGGCCTGACCCACAAGTTCCAAAGTGTTCAAACCATTAGAGAGGGAGGGGCCTCGTATCAAATTTGGATCTAGAATCTGGACTCTGAATCCCTCAAAATTGAAGGGTGTTTGGATGCCAGGTATAGTTTCAGGCTCATTTCTCCTAAAGGATTTTAAAGGAAAATTAACAATACAGTTTAGTGAGCACATCTGGCCAACGAGCCAAACACCTAGAGATCACATGACTGAAGCCAAACCAGCCACCTCTGTAAATTTACACCTTCCAATAAAGAATCTTATTAAACTGTCCTAACATGTGGGCATGTGTGTAAGAGAAGGTGAGTGCGTGTAACGGACATGAATGTACATAGCTCTCTGCCTCAATGTAAGCAATGCAAAACCATGTGAATAGGGAAACCAATGAAAATGTTCCTCATTGAAAACGTTGTTATCTGAAGTTCTATTTAGAACCTCCTTGGTGCCTATGGTCTGAAAAACCTGGAGGAAGATGGTACCAGGCAGGGAATCTACTCAGACAAGAAGATAAGGCGAGTCCTGATAAAGATCCTCATCTCCATTATGGGGGCATAAAGATTCCAACATCCACTGTAAGATGGGGCTGTCCATGGAATTCTGGAGCTCTCCTCAGAAAAACCATCGGGCGCATAGTGGCTTGGAATTTGCCCTTCTTGAATCCTAGTTTCTGCAAACCACTCAACAGCCAAATTCTTGCCTTCACTCCCTTGCAGTGAATTGGCCTAGTAGCGTGTTCAGTTGTGAAAACCGTACAGAATTGGGGCACCTACAAGAGCATTCTAACTGCATTTCCTTGGGGATTCCTCTCAGCTCCCCAAGTTAAAGTGGTAACCACACTCCAAGGTTTTGCAACTGTAATGAGATCAAGATAACCTTTTGGCATTTAAAATGACGGAGGTCAAATCAGAGCGCCCTTTGGCCTTTCCCTATGACCTTGAGTCAAAGTGTTTCCACAGAAGGTAAAGATCATTTGGCTTGATCCTGATGTAGGGGAAGGCTTAGAGCTTTAAGGTACGTCTGCTAACACATTAGGGCTGTTCCAGGGCCGGTGCTACCATTAAGGCGAACTAGGCAGTTACCTAGGGTGCCAAGATTTGAGGACGTCAAAAAGCAGTGCCCCCAATTTTTTTTTTTTACAGCATTCCTCCCCGACCGCACGGTCACCGCTCCACTTCTCCCGCCTCCCAGGCTTGCAGCACCAATCAGCTGTTTGGTGCTGCAAGCCTGGGAGGAGAATTAGAGCTCAGGGAGGAGGCGGAGCAGAGGTGAGCTGGAGTGCGGAAGTGCCGTATGGCTCCCTGGGCCGGGGAGGTGGGGAGCTGCCACGGGGGTGCCTCGGGGCGGGGGGGGGGGGAGCTGCTGCAGGGCTCCCCACCCCAGCTCACCTCTGCTATGCCCCCTCCCCGAGCACGCCGTCGCTGCTCCACTTCTCCCGCCTCCCAGGCTTGCGGCGCCAATCAGCTGTTTGGCGCCACAAGCCTGGGAGGGAAGGAGAATTAGAATGGGGGTGGCGTGCTCGGGGAGGAGCCGGAGCAGAGGTGAGCTGGGGTGGGGAGCTGCCGCACAGCTCCCTGGGGGAGGGAAGCTGCCACGGGGGGGGGGGGGTGCTGCCTCAGGGCAGGGGGAGGGAGCTGCCTCAGGGCTGTGGGGGGCGCAAGGTGGAAGTTTCGCCTAGGGCGCGAAACTTCTTTGCACCAGCCCTGGGCTGTTCTATGATAGGGGTTCAAAAGACAATCGTCTTTGACAGCTCCACATCTTTAGAGAGATATTTCTGTCCCAGGAGATATCCCCTAGTATGGCAGAGACCCACTTTAACATCATTTAAATAATTTAGGAACCCCAGTGAGATGGCTCGTTGATGTTCATGTCATTGGCTTCTCTGGGGAATGGGATCCACTTGAGAAAATACAGCTTCTTAGGACTCTTTTCTTACATAAAGATTTTCTTTGAAGGAGAAATAGCAAGATCTGAGCATTGATTCCTGCACAGGAGATGGAAACAGTTTCTCTCTGTAACAGTTCTAGCAACAGACCAGATGCTGATGAACAGCAGGCGCTGAGAGAAGAAATCAGCTCTGAGCTCACCTGCTCTTCTCATAGCTAAATCCAAAGCACAGAACTTGATGCCATGTCATTTGTTACTTTCCCACCATACACAGGATGCTTTTAAGTACACTTTTGTGGAGTAACAGAGTAATTAACAAAGTAACAATTGAGGATCAAGGTTTATCTGGAACAATGGATCCCAGAGATGAAGAAAAAGGACAACCTGCTAAATAAAGAAAGTAAAGAAAGGTGCACCCAGAGTTGGGTCAGATGCCCTGTTGAAGATCTGAGTATCTCTGCCAGCTTCTCCTGATCCAAAGAAAAGTATTTTGAGTAACATGCTCTGACTTTACCCATGGCTGGGTACATCTTAACGGATCCTTAATCGCCCAGGGTTTGTTCCCAGCCTCACTCCTGGTTTGATCGGCTTCCAGGAAGACAGTACTATCAATAATGGCATTACAAAACTACAAATCCCAACTCACTGGCTCTTTATTATTTCCAGAAACTCAGCTGCTTTTGGAGATAGGAAAACCACTTGCTGGAGATGATCTTTCCAGAAATGACTTAAAATATCCAGCATATACATTTAAAGTACATTTGGAAAACTACAAATTCAAACCAGTGCTACCATACTGGCTTGTGCAAAGCATCTGCAGATACTGAGATACCGAGATACCATACATTGATAATCGATTGTATCACACTAGTCATTTACATTTGAAAACTGAACAATATTGTAACATCTTAAATACAGGTTCAAATTGGTCTTCTCTTTCCCATATCAAGCTACATCCTGCTCATCTGACTCAGCCAAGTGGTCTCATTAAAGTCAATTCTATTGCATGAGTACCACGTTGGAGGTCCCAAATATCTGGATAGTGTGGAGGACTGAAGAGAGATGGCAAAATTTAGCACCTAAATAGACCTCACTTCTCTACATTTCCAGGTTGGACCACAGAGACACACGACATGCCTCTTTTCCCACTACCTCTGGTTTTGCTCACGGTTGCAATTAGGAAATGCCATTGGGGACAGAACTGAGAAAAACAAAACTAAAAATGAACACAGCAGCGTTGGTTCAGGTTATGGGTGAAGGGTCCATGGGTGCATGCGCTAGCAAGGAAGAGATTCTTATATCTGACTTGCTTTGCTCATCCCTGACCAACTGGAGTTAGAAAAACAATAGGTGGAGTTAAAAGTGAGAGATAAATCACAAAGGAATAAAAGATGAGACACCCATTAGGCGTGATGCTGAGCTCAGTTATCCAGTGTGCACCTGGAATAACTGGTGAAATCAGTGGAGTTATTCCAGATTCACACTGATGAAACGAAGATAGGAATCTGGCCCTGACAGTACATCACTAGGTGCTTGAGATAGTCACTAGTTGTATTCAAGCTGGTATATCCAAACACACTCATCAGAAATGGGCCCAAGGGATAAAAGGGTCCAGAACCACAAATTTAGGGCTGTTTTGGACTCATCTCTAATGCTGCTAATAGTACAGAACCACGTTATTTATAGCACATCATTGGTGTGCTTGGTGCTTCACAGACAAAAAAGAAGGCAAGTTCCTTTCTCCAGGAGGTTATCATCCCAATGAAACCAAACCGCTTACCCAATAAGTAGGGACAACAGGTCATGATGCAGGGGAAAGTAGGGGTGGATATACAACAGAAAGAGTCCTCTTAGACAACACAAGCTTTCAGAGAAAGCGTAGCACGCTATTTGTTTTGCCACCTGTTTTGATGTAAAGCAGCAGGAGACAGCGCTGAGGCAGAGAAGAGTGGTGGGAAACCAGCTGCTGTAGGTGAGTTTTATGGTTGGAAATCGGAGGAGGTGAGCGAAGATGCATGCAGGGCCGGCTCCAGACACTAGCTTGGCAAGCAGGTGCTTGGGGCGGCCACTCCGGAGAGGGGCGGCAGGTCCAGCTATTCGGCGGACAGTCCCTCACTCCCGCTCCGAGCGAAGGACCTTCCGCCGAATTGCCGCTGCAGATCGCGATCGCGGCTTTTTTTTTTTTTTTTTTTTGGCTGCTTGGGGCGGCCAAAACCCTGGAGCTGGCCCTGGATGCATGCAGTGTTAGATAGGAAACATTAATATGAAGATCAGATACTTAGACAACATAACACTAACTGATTCTTCGTTTGTAGACACAAATTCTCTCTTTATCTAAAAGCACAAGCACAACACAGCCAGCAGCTATGTAAGCTTCCCCAGTAATGCTCTTCCTATGCAACTCAACCAGGACTCAGCGGGACCACCTGCTGAAGTGGATCATTCAGTCTCTATGCATGTACTTTCTATGGCCTGCACAGAGATTGCCAACAACTATCTGTAGTGGAGGAGTTTGTACAGACCTCTGTCCACTGGGCAACAGACTGAGATTCCCCAACTTATTTCACACAGGAGTTACTGAACAGCCACTGGATTTGGTCACCAAAACCTTGACTGGTCTCAGGTGGGTGACCTTGAAGGGAAAGCTTCAGCAGCATGGAGAGGATCTGGTTTCAGGTGGTGTGGAAGGAGGTAGTCTGAGAGTAGACTACCCCCCCCTCCCCCCCATGAAAACAGCAAAGAGAAATGTTTTTCAAACTAATTCTTTTTAGGCTAATGGTGCCCTCTGCTGGCCAGTGTGAGGAGGCTTAAAGTGAAATTCCCAGCCTTGAAAATTACTGAGCTCTCTGACCAAGACGGAAGGGCACAGGCTGCTCGGGTGACCAGACAGCAAGTGTGAAAAATCGGGACGGGGGTGGGGAGTAATAGGAGCCTATATAAGAAAAAGACCCCAAAATCAGGACTGTCCCTATAAAATCAGGACATCTGGTCACCCTACAGGCTACTCTTCCCAAAGTTCTAGCGTATTTGAGTCCCAACTGTTCATTCAATAAAGTCAGAGTCTGGGTCCAAACTGCCCGCAAGTTCCCAGGGTTTCAGATCCAGACTTATGGCTCAGTCCTATCTCTAGGGGGTAGGTAGGGTAGATCCAGGCAGGGCCTTGCCAGTACAAGATATTAATGCCTCACATGTTAGACATGGTCATTATTTTAGTAAGCCCTGGGGAACTGTACTGATCTCATTAAGCCCCACTTTCATCCAGTCTCTCTTGGGCATTTCCAAGGCACTTACCTCACTGGGACCTGCAGGGATTTGACACTGCTGTCTGGGAGTCATTGTTTATCAGGACACGACACTGAATTCCCAAGTTGTGTGGAACTGGGACCCCATGCTTCACAGAGGACTCTGCGAGCTGGTGGCAGGCTACTGGGGGAAAGGCCCAGAGAGTGCTGGAAAAAGAAGCAATGTCTGTCTAATGCAGTGATTCTCCACCAGGGGTATGTACGCAGATGTGTTCCATGGGGTACATCAACTGATCTAGATATTTGCCTTGTTTTACAACAGGCTACATAAAAAGCACTAGCGAAGTCAGTGCAAACTACAATTTCATACGAAGACTTGTTTATACTGCTCTATACACTGAAATGCAAGTACAAATATTTATATTTCAGTTGATTTATGTTATAATTATATGGTAAAAATGAGAAAGTCAGGCATTTTTCAGTAATATGCTGAGACACTTTTGTAGTTTCATGTTTCATTTTGTAAGCAAGTTGTTTTTAAGTCAGGTGAAACTTGGGGGTGTGCAAGACAAATCAGACTCCTGAAAGGGGCACAGTCGTCTGGAAAGGTTGAGAGCCACTGCCCTAGTGCCTTGTGCTCCAGAGGACCGTACTCAGCACCACCACATGCTGCACCTGTACCAAATGTGTGTCCCCAGCGCTGCCCCTCCCTGGCTGTAGCTGTTGTGCAGTGAGGAAGGGGCTGGGGAGGACATCACAGGACCCCACAGCCTCTCATCCTTCTCACTCTGATTTAGCCCAGTCAGATTGAAAATGCTTGGAAGCCCTTTATACTTCCCATTCTGTATCTCAAGGCAGAACGCCCCTGCCACCACACCCCCCTCTAGTGACAGCGAAGGCGCACTGCGGGCAAGCGCAGCCCGAGGCTGCTAGCCAGCAATCAGCATCTGTGGGTCAGTGAACAGGCCCGGTCAGCGCACGCTGAAGTGTATCCGCCTCCCTTTATTCGTGCTCTACAATGGGCTAGGGGCCTGAGGGGGAAGCAGCACAACCTTTGATTTGTTCAGACAGGGAAGAAAAGGGATTATCTGATTAGGGGGCAAAGTAAATGTCCCAAAAGTTCAAGCAATGTTCAGGCCCAGGTGAAAACAAGCAGCGCAGTGGCCACGGTGATGGGGCGAGATAAGGGACCCGGGCTGATTAAAGAAAAAGGCTCATTGCACAAGAGAAATGAAGGGCAAATTATTTCCTGCTGGTGTCAGCTGGTGATAAATTAGGGCAGCCCCAGCAAGGAATACATCTCCCAGCCCAAGAGCAACAGCCAGAAAAAGCATCTCTGGGGGGACGGTAATACAAATAATAAATAAATAATCCTGTCTCTCCAACGAGTCCATCAGTGGGGCAAGAATTTGGGAGAGCTCAGCTCTGTCGGGAGCCCTCATGCAGCCGCCATCGCTGACCTCGCTCTATTTTTAGCTGTAGGGTGGAAGAGGAAGCCAGGGGGGCGCTGGTGCCATCAGCCGCCAGACAGGGTGGGAAATGTCACCCGAACTGGCAGGGCTGTTTCCCTGCCCGCTGACAAACTGAATGGGGAGGAAGTGGAAGAAAGCTCTTTGCAAAAGATAATTCTGCTGGCCACTAACGGGCCTTTCCATGGAGGCGGGGAGAGGGCTGGGGGGGGCCAACTGCCGAGCTCAGCGCTTGGCGCTTGCTGCCCTCTGACTGATCGGAATTCGCAATGTCACCAATAAGGCACATCCTGTCTCTAGAGCCCGATTCTCGTTTGTATTAAGGCCCCTTTCCATGACTCTGGCAGCAGCCTGGGGCCTGAGAGTGGGTGGGAAGGTAAGTTACAGCCCCTTTAAGCTGCCAGAGCCAGTCAGTGAATGCTGTAAACGAGAAGGAGGCCCTAGGAATATGAAGTCAGTCTGGCTACCTGAAATCAAGACAGATTAAATATATGGAGATATACTTATCTCATAGAACTGGAAGGGACCCCGAAAGGCCATCGAGTCCAGCCCCCTGCCTTCACTAGCAGGACCAAGTACTGATTTTGCCCCAGATCCCTAAGTGGCCACCTTAAGGATTGAACTCACAACCTTGGGTTTAGCAGGCCAATGCTCAAACCACTGAGCTATCCCTCTCTGCCATTCTACTGGCACCGAAAGGGACTCAGTCTGAACAGCTCAACAGAGCCCAGACAGGACAAGGAAAGTAACACAGCAGTTGCTCCTTATGAAGATCCTACAGGCTTAATAACCTCCCGGCTACTTATCTCTGGATAACAGTACATAGAAGGACAGAGATGGGGTTACCTAACCCACTGGGAGGGCAAATCGAATAGAAAAAGGCAGGACTGTACAGGTGTCTCAGCTTTCCTCATTGCAAAAGGGCCACCATTCAGACAGCTCACCTCCTCTGGCCTTCCCTTACTAGGTGTTGGGGTCATTGCCAGACTCAGCCGGACCTGGCAAGGTTCGTAGCATCCTCAGTCCACATCGTCTTCAGTGGGAGTGAAGGACGCTCAGCGTTGCATCCTTCCATGCCTGCTGGAGCACATTCTCACTAGGAAACAATCTGGCCCTGGTCTCGTGTTTTCTGTATTTTTCTTGGCCTGCAGTACAGGATCTATCTTTCTTCAGACTACGCAGAGTTAAGAGAGGGAAGACAATTGTTAGAGCCTCCATTCCTTCCCCTGCAGGGGCTAGATTGCTGCCTACAGAACAGGTCCAGTGCTTCATCCTGCCAAGGCTGAACTACCCCGGCAATCGTCTCGACTCCCCTTGGTAGATGCTTCCCCAGTCTAAGTGACCTTCGTGCTAGGAAAGTTACTCTGCTGTCTAGCCTTCTCTTCCTCACTTTCATCTGATTGCAAGCGAGTCTGTTTTGACTCTCCGCCCCCCCTTCCCCCAATTCCTCTCCCTCCTCAGGCTGCCATGTCTGGGACTTTACGAGACTGGTGCATACGTGAAAGCTATGCCAGCCACAGATCACCAGCCAACTCCCTCTTCCCACGGCCGCCCCCCTTCTGCAGAGCAGACTGCTGCTGCCGCCCCATTTTTTGGAAGCCACACAGAATGCCACTCCGTCCCAGCCATCTTCATCATGGCTACCGCTAGGGTGACCAGATGTCCCAATTGTATAGGGACAGTCCCGATTTTGGGGTCTTTTCCCTTATATAAGCTCCTATTACCCCCCACACCGGTCCCAATTTTTCACACTTGCTGTCTGGTCACCCTAGCTACCGTGCCGCTCATTAGCCCAAGCTAAACATAGTAGAGCAAATTCTCACCTAGTGTGAGCTGGTGCAGCTCCCCTAATGCTCTGCCAGTCGACACCAGCAGGGAATTTAGCTCTTCCCACGCCCCACTACATTCAGCCCCTTCAAGCACCTGATCATTCTCCTGCTTTTATCTACTCCCTCCCATTTATTTTCAGTTGATATTGGCCGGGGGCACCCCAGGAGTAACCCCATGCGGTGAACAAATGAAATCTGCCAGTCACACTTTGCAAGATTGGGAAGTTGGCGGGGGGAAGGAGCAGGGAGGAAAGAGTCTTTGGGTTTATTTATCAAAGGTTTATATGCTCCCTTCCCCCACTCTGCCACCAAGCTCAAGGCTGGAGGGTCTCCAGAAGCCTGGTGGAGGAGGGGAGCAGTGACCACGTGGTGAAGATCTGGGGGGGACCAGGAGGAAGCAGGGCCTGCCAGAGCATGGGGAGCCACAGAACAGCCACTCTACATGACATTTCCCTGCCGAAGCCACAGTAACCTACAGATGGGTGTGCGTGAGAGTTACTGATCCTCCCCAGCAGCCGGGGGCTGAGGAGCTCACGTACAAGGGGCGCTGCTAACCCTCGCGACTGGGAGCAACGTGTGCTCCCCACAGGCCTGGCACTGCAGGAGGAGGAGTGGCCCTGCGCCCCCTCCTTGGGACCCCTAGAGCTGCTAGAAGCATGCACACTTCCCCCACACCACGGCTGTGCTCTGGGGACACAAGGTGTAGGCCTTTGGCTGCCAACGAGGCAGGAGTGGCGGTGGGGAGAAGGGGAAGGCCTACTCTGCCTGGCCACCTTGAGCACCTGGGTAAGAGCAGCCCAGGCAGCAGCGAGCTAAAGTAGCTCTGCCCACTCCATCAACTGGATCAGGCAGCGGGATCTCGCACCCCTGCCCTGTAACACAGGGAGGCACTTTGAGGGAATGAGCGACACACCTAGACACCCAAGACCAAGTCATTTCCTCCCCCTCCCCAGAGAGGCCCCTGCTGCTGCAGGGCAGGGCTGGGGAAAGAGACCTGGCCACCCTGCCTGCCTCCAAACAAAGCCCCTCTGGATGCAGATGAGCATTGTCCGATGTTTCCCAGGACTCCCAGGCACTGGAGATGAGCTGAGCTGGGGCTTTTGCTTTGGAGAGAGGGCCCATACCCGTGCTGACAGGCGAGTTGTTTTTAGGCTCTGGGAGTGACTTTAGCAGGCCTACATTAGAGAGGGTGATGACAGTAGCAGTTATACAGGTGACTAGGTTTCACCTGTAAGGGGGGCGAAGGGGATGCTTTAATGTAGGGTATGCCAAGGAAAAGCACCTTCCCTTTATTAACCTCTGACCTCTGCTCATTCCCCCACACCTAGTGAGCTGCGGCCAGTCCTGTAGGTAGAACGTCTGCTGCAAGGCGTCCATGCCCAGAGTCACCCGGAGCTCTGGCTTTGCTGTTGCTGCTAAGCAGGGGCTGGTGTTTGTAACTAATGGCCCTTCCTGAAAGCACACGGCAGAGATGTGTTTTCTCTCTTGTGGCATTAGCAGCAGCGCCTCTCCCCAGGTGCCCTCTTCTTGACTAGACCACAATTAACTCTTGGCCTCAGGCTATAAATCAAGTCAATAAAAGGGTCTGTAAAATAAACACAAACGGGCCTTCCCCTTTCCATTCAGATGTAGTGAAGTGGCAAAGTCCCTTCTTCTCTGCACAGCGTAGAGACCTCGTGCTTCACTGGCCTCCGGAGAGGAGATCCAAGGTGCTCGGATATTAATACCGGTGACCAGGTCACCAGGATGCTGGTGCCATTCAGGGGAGCATGCGGTGGCTCAGAGGTCATTGCAAGGTCACTTCTGGAGTTTGCATGGAGCAGGCAGGTCGCGTTTCTAGCTCATGAGACGGCTCAGGAAACTCCAAGACTGAGCCACAAAGAGGCTTGAAGAGCCAGGGGTTATATAAGCAATGTTATTTTTTATTACGTGGCCTGGCCTACCAAAATGTAAGGCATAAATCTCATCCGAACGACCCAAGTGTCACCACATCGCTTCTCATATTAACAGAGTGAGGACAGCAGCTCTGTAGCTTCCAAGACAAATTCTGCTCTTCAGAGCCACGGGGGTTACTGGGGTGGTCCTGGCAGCTCAGTCTGGTCCTTTGCACTTAATATTAAATGAAGCCAGGAGAGCTGTGATTCTTTTTCAGACCTGGGGAGGAGGATGGCAGGTCTACACCCAGCATTATTATTTGTATTACAGTAGTGGCTAGAGACTCCAACAGAGATCAGTGCTCCATTGTGCCAGGTGGTGTACAAACACCTAGTGAGCGAGTCACAGTCTAAACCAGGGGTTTTCAACCAGGGGCCGCGGACTCCTGGGGGTCTGCAGACTATGTCGAAGGGGTCCACGAAAGGGTATCATTACCATAGAACAGTGGTCCCTGGACTCCTTGGTGTCCGCAGAGTAGGTCTAAGATTTCCAAAGGGGTCCACACCTCCAGCTGAAATTTGTAGAGGTCTGCAAATGAAGAAAGGTTGAAAACCCTTGATCTACATAGGTGAGACAAAGGGTGGAAGGGAAAACAGAGGCATGGAGCAGTGAAGTGACCTGTCCAAGGCTTGTGGCAAAGGCAGCTTTCAAATCCAGGTCTCCCAGCTCAGAGCCTTATCCACTGGTCCATGCAGTAGGCTACAGGGTTGCCAGCTGGACCCACCTACGTGGCAGGCAATATCCATCCAGCTTCATTCTTCACATACAGCGAAACATACACAGTACTCCAATGCCTTCCGCCTGCACCCTTGTGTTAACCACCACTTGAATTAACAGTCAACACAAACTGCACAGGTAAAATCTTCCTTACCGGGTGGCCCATTTTTGCTTGTCTGCTGCCTGGTGCTTAGACATATGGCACAGCATGTTGTCAGACAAGTGATCAAACGTGAGCTAGATGTAGGGAAGGGACGTTAGAACTACCCAGTGCCTCTGGCATGGTGACCTTGAAGGAAGTTGCTGTCATTTAACGGAGGACGTGTTAAACACAGTCCTCTCTATCTTATACTGGCTTTGCATTTATGTCTTTCCACTGACTTACTCTCACCTGACACCAGGGTAAGCGAGAGGATAATCAGACTCTGTGAAACTCCCTGGATACAATGGAAGGTCACCAATAGTGAAACACCCGCACTGGATCTGAGCTGCAGCACTGGCAAGTGGACACTTGTCTTCTCGCTGCCTCATCACATGTGGTGGCTTTGTTGCTGCATTGGTGTTGGCCACGAAATTAAGCCAACGTGACTGACTGCATAGTCACTGGTGTCCAGAGTCACATCTTAACCCAGCCCTGGCAAATGGGGCTTCTCAGCCTCTCTCCATGTGTTCAAAACGCCGAAGATTTTCTTACTCTGCTATTACATGCAGGTTCCCTACCTCCAAGTGCTAGAAATTCACTGGTTTCTTTCATAATATAGTGAATGCTGTCTGCAACAATATCGCCAACGTATTTTACTTCATGCCAATCTACCACCTCCTGTCATTATGACTGGGTTATTCTTATTCCTTTCCTCCAGTCACTTCTGGTGTCCTCACTGATTTCATCCTTTCCACAAAGGACAACATTTTATGCCTTGGTCCTATTCACCTCTTGCCTTGCCTCATTCTTTACCCCCAACATCACAGTCTCACCATCCACTGCCTCATCTCCAATTTTCTTTCACCTAGAAAAAACTTGGGAAAGAAGGTCTCTTATATCTCTCTCAAAATCACCTCTTTGATCATTTCTAGTGTAGCTTCGGTCCCCTTTCACAACACTGAAACTTCCCATCTACGTGTAGCCATAGACTCCTTTCATCTGATCAGGACTCATTTTGGGTCTCATCTTTGACCTCAGTAGTGATTATTTGCGACTATCCACCCTGACATCCTCCTGGGTTGCCCAGCACAGCTGTGAGGAGTCTCAGGTTGGATGTAGTGAAACTGGAACAGCAAAATGCCTCCATTTTTTTTACTAGAAATAGTGACTCTTCTGTCACTAGACCCCCATCATCACTATGGTGACTCCCAAGGTGCCATGTGTGGACCCCTTTTCTTTACATCTCCGTCACATTTGTGAACTCAAAAGAGTTTCACTCCTGTGCAGGTGATATTCAAATCTGTAGGCCCTTCATTGGTTCACTTCTATCTCTACTCATTAAGGAACCTGTTCCTTTCCCTCTACGTTCTCCTTAAATCCCATCTCTCCACACTTCAGACTATGGTAGCGAATCTTCTCTCAGCACACCCAGAGGCAGGGAGACACCATCTTCATTCTCAGAAATCATTGCTGGCTCCCTGAAAACAATACAAATCCTCCATCTTTAAGGGCTCTATTAGCCTTGGACACCTCCCCTTACATTTCTGACATCATCTCTTCCTACTGTTCAGCCCACCCCCTCCACTCCTGGAATAGCAGATGGACTTTTCCCTCTTCCTGTCTCTCCACACTGGGGAATAGATCTTTCCTCCAGGTTCTGCCAACTAGGTGATACGGCATCCCTGCCTTTTTGGTCCTAACGCCTATCATAACTCCAGACACTGTACGTATGATGCCAAATACTGTCACCGCCAGACCACTCAGAGGACTGGAAGTTATTTTATGATAACAAAGGACAATGTTAAAAAAATACATAGTGTTGTCTTAGATCTGCTGGTTACTAAATACCCTTTAGGCTCTGCTGATTACTAAATACCCCTTAGGTTCTGAGGAAATAAAGTATTTTCACGTGGAGTCTGAACAGACTCTGGAAGTCTGTGTTCCTGGCTAGGCTGTCAGCAGCAGGCACCACACGTATAACCTCTTTAGGTCTCACGTTGTGAACTTCTATTCCAAGCTAAAGGATGCAGATCTGCTAACCACGGCTGGAGCAAGCTCACCAACCTCTCGTCACTAGTTAAGGGAGACAGAGTGCAACCCTGAGACAATGTGGGTTACAGAAAGGTCCTGGGCCAAGGGGATCAAATCCAACTCCCCCAAAAATCTCAGCTCTCCCCGAGACCCTCAGCTGTTGTAAATCAGCATCACCCCACTGCAGCCACTGGAGTTACATCCATTTACATCAACCGAGGATCTGGCACTTACGAAAATCCCCACGTGCCAGCAAGTGAGGGCGAGAGGGGTTAAAACCCTTTTCAGCATCTCTCCCCTGGTGACTCTTCTGCTGTGTTGATTGCGGGTTTGCAAATGAATGCTCATTTCAGAGGCTCAGGCTCACTGGAGGCATTGAAAAATATAGAAAAAGGTTGGGGGGGGGAGGGGAGAGATGATCTTCCTCTGAGCCTTTGTCTGCCCTGTATAGAAGGGGCACTGTAACAATGCTCTTGTGTTTGTCCAGTTAATTACGGAACAATGTAAGGCCCAGCTGACTGTGATGGATTGTTGATTTACAAGATAGGCGTGTGATAGCCAAAGAATAGTAATTACATGAGTGCTTCCACACTGCCTATACAGCCAACTGTTTGGCGAAGGAAAAGAAGGCTTCGTATCTGCCTTCCCCTACTAGATAAGAGCAGAATGCCACATAGTCCTGGGTAAACAAGGCAGCTCAGTCTCACTCGTCTTGAGTGGATGCCAGCCCTCCTTCCCCCACCTGTGTGCTGGGGGTTCTTCTCTGGAGCAGGTACAATAGGCTGGAGGTAATGGACTCTCAGCCAGTGGTCACCTTTGCTAAAGGGAGGGCATCTCCAGTGGGGAGATAAGGATCGCCAGAAGTGAGGGCCACAGGCCAAGTGGACAATGGCAGGGCTTAGGCCACAAAGCCATTCATCATAGGGGAACAAAGCAGTTGTCAGCTGGGACGGCTGCATCCTCCAGGCATGTCAGCCGGGGAGTGAGTTTGATGACAAGCCAGTCAAGGGCTGAGGAAGCCTCAAGGAAGATGCACTTTCAAGAGAAGAAGAAAGGAAAAGCAACAGTGGAGGGAGTCCTGCAAATCCCCCCACAGAAGGGCCAACCTGCCTCTCAAATGTCTTTCAGGTGAAGGAAACTTAAATGCCTCTTAATATGGGGGTGGGGGGATTTAATGACTTTCTGCCTTGGCCTAGGAGGTAGGCAGGAGTTTGGTTTAGCCCAAGACTCTGCCCATGCTCGTGAATTGCCATTCAAATACTTGGCAGAGTTGGACTAAAAATTCAGGATCAGAAAATTTGAGGAAGAGTAAAGCTGGATTCGTTTCTCTTCGTTTTAAAAGGAGAGATCCTTCCTCCTAGCTGTACCTTCATGGCTCTGCATGTTCGGACAACAAGCATTTGTAGCAACCCGCCTTTCCATTCCCTGCTTCGCCACAGCTTCGGTTCCCACACTCTGATCACGGCACTTGGAAGAAGTGGACTAGCCACCAATTCGCACTCTGTTCCATTAATAAATGAGAGCAAGGGGGGTACTTCATTCCACATAACTACTTCAAAGCAGGGGGAGCAACTGGAAATTTGGTCAGACACATGGGCCAATCTTTACCCCTCCCTGGCCTGCCAGAATCTCCCCCTTTATCCGCAGTGCAATCACCCTGCAAACCCTTACTCACATGAGTAGTCTTTGACTTCAATGGGGCTACACCTGTGAATAGTCTTGCAGGAGCAGGGGCCTTTCCGGTGGCTTCTGGATAAAAATGCTGCAGGAAGCATCTTTCTGATTCGAATCCTGGCCAAAAAGCAGACGTGAAAACCCACCTAGCTGAGCATTTCGAAATCTCCAAGAGCTGTCGGTTGTGAGGAAGGGCGACAGTTTGGGGAAGGGGGGCAGTGCATGTCCTGTTGGAAGTCTGGCTCAAGTCAAACAAGAGCTGACACTCCATCTCCCCCATCCCTGCGTGCAAAAAGGCTTCGTGCATTATGTTACATGGAGACAAGGGCTCAAGGTGCAGAATTTTGGATCAGGATTTTCGACACCCCATCATTTTGGGACTGGCTGGATCTGGGGTTTCTTGCTTAGGCACATTATGAAGGAAGTGGCCGTTCACAGAATGAGAATGCAGATTCAAATCCAAATGCGTGAATCCCCCAGATCTCCAGGACATTTGGATCCAGGGCTCTCCTTGGGGCCCATCTCAAGTTATAAACGGCTCTCTCTTCATTCTTCTCTTTACCGCGCCTGGGACTTTCCTTCTCTGCGTCCTGTTTGGTGACCTTTTTGCTTATTTTTCTGCAGTCGGGAGAGATGCCACGAAGCTGGAGCTGGGCCCTTCCACCTATTAATCAAAAGCTACAAGCACTCTGCAGGGAGACAAAACCTTGGTGTGTTTTCTCCAATATTCCTGGAGCAAGGCAAGGAGGGTAGGGGCAGCTGGGCCAAGGAGCCCCGTTTAGATTAACATTTTATTCAGAGGCCTATTAATCAAAGTCAGAAGTAGCGTGAAGCGGCACCAGGGGAGAAAAACGGCTGGACAACCAAGGCTTTTTTTTTTAAAGGAAAAAAAAGCTCAACTTGTCCTGATTTATTGCAACTCTGTCACACCGCGGGATAGATCCAGGCTGCTGAATTCACACCCTCCCCCCAGCTTTGGCCATCCAGGTAAACTCTGGCTTTTCTCATGTCAAGCAAACACGGGGGCAGGGAGGTGGAGGGCTGCAATCAAAAAGGTCCCTGTCTATTTCTCCAGAGCATTTTGCATTTTAATGTAGGCCCATATTTTTTAATTATTAATGTGAGTAACCAGAGCTACTGGATTCTTTCTTTGCATGAAAAGCGATACTCAGCTAACGGTACTGCCCCTGTCTCACAAGAGTCTTTTGGAGAGGAGTGACCTGCCCTGTGGAGGAGATAAATGGCCCTGTACAGATGAAGAGATCTGCATGGCACAGAAAGGAATCGGGGATGTACAGGCCTGGGCTGGAACAATCCAGCACTTGTTCACTCCCAGACTTCAGTGCTCCAGTCCCGAACAGCGAGCAAAAGTCTGTGGCCATGATCCAAGCATGGGGGGCTCCAGTTTTACTAACCTGAGAATACGGGAATGCACCGGGCTGGGAGCAATTTAAGAGATCGTTTTTTAAAGACTTTAGACTAGACACGGCGAGGGGAGGAATCAGTCCCCCTCTCTCCATCTGGGCCAGGCCGAGAGCTCAGCCATAGCCACACTGTATGAGATACGGAGTGTGAGTCTAGAACACAACATCCCTCAGCCGTTCCCCAGACAAGGAGTCCAGATGTGGCTCGTGAGGAGACCTCTGAAACCTGCAGGGACAGGAAGGGATTTGGGCCTCTGCTTTCAAAGAAGGATAACGCCATGGAGAATATGGTCTCTGTGCTTCTGGCCAGCAGTGCTGTGAAAACCTAACGGAGCCAAGAGGAAAACCTCCTGCTCCTCAGTCTCCCTCTGAAGGCCATTGTCTCAGCTGGAAGGCCAATGCTCTGACTGGTCACGCATGCCTAAATGGCTATGGGAGGGAGGGGACTGCTGCCTTTCACAAAGACACGTGGCAAAGCCTTCCACTGCCAGGGTTCACGTTGGGGCGGTGTCTCTGTTTGTCCCAGAAGAGCCCGACTGCCAGGAGCGCCTACCCTTACAACACAAAGCAGGCTCAGCGAGTCAGGGTGGCAGGCCAGGAGCCAGAGGGTGTCACGAAGGATCAAGCAAGTCAGCCGGCAGCACGAACCTTGCAGGTAGTAAATGCCCTCGCTAGAGGACATTGGGGCCTCTCCCCTGTTGGAACGCGGCCCTCAAAATGGGCAATATGCCGAGATAATTACAGCGAGTTCGTCTCCATGGGACCATCAGGTCTGGGGGTGGGAAGCCATACTCCTGCAGAACAGATTGTGCAGGTTCTCACAAGGGGGCTCCCCCTTTCTCGGCAACGTCGGGGTGGCCAGTCTTCCAAGGCTCAGCCTCCGTGGCTGTGCAAGGGGCAAGGGCATTGGTGGAACTCAGTCCTCTCCGTCCTCTCCAACCCCACCATACAAAGACATGGGGGAAGAGCTGGGTTTGTCCTGTATGGATACATGAGGCGCCAGAAAAACAAAGTGGCCTGTGGAATGGATCTAGTTTCCCATAAAGAATGGCCAGGCCCTAGCAGGAGGTTAATTAAGTCTGGCAGCTGAGGGCAGGAGAAATCTCAGCTTCAGCCATTGGACCCCCTGGCCGTGATTGGGGAGGGGGAGGGGCAAACCGCAGGAGCAAAGGTCCTTCTGCAAACACATGTGAAAGCTTGGCCGGGCTTGTGTCACGGTCCCGCAGGAGGAACGTGAGACCGAGTCAGCGCCACAGCATCCCTCGGGGAGAGAATGACACAGACACAGAGGAGCTAGCAAAATGCAGCCGCAGCACGTCCCACAGCACAATGGTGTCACTAGGCAAAGGGGAGTCCCGATAAAGCCTGCTGTCCTGCCAGTGCCAGCACTGGGAGTGACCTTCCTGTCCAGCCTCCAGGGTGGGGAGAGGAGAGGACCAGGGAGAGGCAAGAGGCACAAAGAAAGGGAGGGCCAAGGAACGAGCAGAGAAGGGCAGAGAGGCACGAGAACAGAAGGGAGGTAGGGAGAGCAGAAAGGAACCAGAGGAGGAAAGATGGCTGAGGGGCCACGCATGGAGCCCTGAAGGCAGCACTCCTAGCAGGTGGTGGAGGTGGAACGGAGAGCGTTGGGTTACACCACACTGTGGCCCCAGAGGCAGAACGCAAAGCAGGAGGATGGGCTCTTTGCTCTTCGATGGCATGAATGCAGCACATTCAGCCTGAAGAACTTGGGACAGATTTTCCCCACTCTAGTTCTGCCACCCACTGGGAGTGCCAACCTCCCGGTCCTTGCTCCAGTGCTGCTTTGGGATAGGGGCAATGTCGGGGCCATAGCCCCAATGTCCGGTGCACCTGTACCTACTGCAATTAACTCTGCGTAGTGACCATTCTGGGGGCAGCATTTCAACTGGGACGAGGCCCAGATGCCCTTTGCAGGTTCGTTGTGGGCATCGGAGACCAGGCGGAGAGTTATAGACATCCACACCCCTGAACAATTCACAAGCCATTTCATGCTCAGTGATGCTACAGCTAGAAAGACCCTCCCCATGTCCAATGGCCAGCTCAGCACAATGTGCCACACAGTGTGCAGAGAGACAGCCCAGCCCCCCAACCTTAGACAACACTTTAATGTTTGTCGGGGGGATGACTGATGGAAAGTGACCTACAGCAGAATCCTGAGTCCCCAAAACATCAGTGAGATGAACTCCACCGGCAACACCGGTGCTGCAAAGTTGCTATGCGTCGCGGTGACCCACCATGCTGCAGCCTTATCACACAGCCGCCGAGGTCATGGTGTCGCCCCACGATGACAGCTCGGCGACGTGTCAGGTGACGTTGATACCTCCAGCCAGCCCACCAATGCCACACAAACCAGGGGTGATCGCAGGCACTGGACCCCGCTGCTCCTGGGGAAAGCCAAAGGCTGAGCCTCTAATGCCCAGTCACCAAAGAGACCTGGTGAAGCGCAGAGCCTGGCATCCCCTTCGTAAGCCAGCTTTGTAAAGCCAACGGCGAGAAGGAAAGTGCTATAGGAATAACCAAGTGCGGTGGTCTTCCACTATTCCCTCGTGTTGCAGGGAGGGTGGACTAATGGGTAGAGCACTGTACTGTGACTCAGGAGACCTGGGTGCTATTCCTGGCTAAGCTGCTGGCTGACCTGAGGCAAGTCACGTCCCCTCTCTGTGCCTCAGTTTCCCCATTGGAAAATGAGGATAATGATCCTGACTTCCTTTGTAAAGCACTGTAAGATCTATGTCCTAGGTGTTCTATTATCCTGTGCCCTGCCTGGTTCCCTTAAACAGCAGAGTTATCACAGGGTAGGTAGACAACACATGCTCACAGTATCAGCTCAGCCAATGGCACCTTCCTCATAACCGATGCCCCAGGTGCCTGTAGTAAGCTGTAAACTATGGGACCACTCAAGAGGTAAATTGGACAAAAATACACTGAGCTCATGTTAGGAAACGATAAAAAAAAAAGCAGGCAGATGAATGTGTGTGACTCTGATACGGGAAACTTTTGTGCAATGAAAGGAAGGGGAGACGGTAACGAATGGAACTTGTCAATGATTCCTTGCCTCATAGATTAAGTCTGTTAAATATGTGAGGGAGATACGAGAGTAAAACAATTTAAACACCGTGCACAGGGTTCGAATTGAATAGGCTGAATCGAGTAGGGAGGCGAGGGGGAAGGAATAAAGGCAGGCGTCTGCCGCTGGGCCCCAGGAACACATTTTGAGAATACTCTGCCATTCAAAGCAACCAGATACCTTTCAAAAGCCAAAAAATCGCTCTTCAGACGTATCGTCAAGAGCCGAGATGTAAGCAGGTGGCATTTCCGCCCGGCTTTGAACAGTCTAAACACAATTGTCACCACACTGAGTTCTTCCACAGGGCATTTCAGCCAGAGATCTCAAAGCACTGAGTCCAAACGTGGCCCATGCCCGAGGCTGGCTTTGTCAGCAACTCAGATCATTACAACAAAACAAACGTCAGACTCAGCTTTCTCCTAGGCCTTCCCTGCAGGATCTGCTCTGTCCCTGCCCATAATTCCCTCTGCCTCTGGATACCCTGATGTCTCTTATAACCAAGGCTGTTGGTATTCTACGACCATGGAATTTGACCCTTTCTCTCCCCCTCTTTCCTTGCCGCAAATTTTGTTCCAGGAACTAAGTTTTCATTTTAAAAGATTATGCATCTAGCCCTAATGGGTGTGACGATAACCTGGAAAATGTGACAAGTGTAAACCAAAGGTGTTGCCTTCTGGAGTCTGCAAACAGCCTGAAACAACAGCTCTGAGAAATCGGAATTGCCTCCATTCGTCCCAACAACGGGGTTGTTAATTCTGAAACCTAATGATGACAGCATACATGTCCACATTGTTAGAGGTGACACTTCTGATCATGTAAGCAGGAACGTCTTAGCTCATGTGCTTATCTCACAATCCTTAGCAGCCATCCATACTTCAACAGGTGCCCCCTCCTAGTTTCCTAAACCCCCAGCTGAGCCACTGACAACTTCATGTGTGTTGTCAGCACAAAAAAGTCTGGCATACCAAAACCCCATAATCTGGGGACAACATACAAGAAATGGAATTTACTATCAGCTGCAACAACATGGGGTTAATGATCTGATTTCATTACCTGTTTTCTTATTTAATTGAAAACCATCATTTTAAAATTGAAATGAAGTTGCCTCTGAATTTCCAGCCTGCTGCACCAGAATCCAGGGCCCTTGCCTCAGAACGTTGGTCCCGTTCGTCGTCAAGCCCAGGGTGCCCTGGTGAGATTCTGATTGGAGCTAACAAGATCCACCTGCCAACAGTAATTATCCCACATCTTTACATGGTCTTCCAGCATCTAAGGGCAGTGTGACTATACAGGAGCCCTGCGTTGCTGTGCAGGGTTCTGAACCTGCCCCACAAGGCCAAGAATCAGCCCTGGTTTAGCTTTATCCAGAGAGGTGAATGAGCTCCAGCGGAGACAGGAACATCCGGACATTCCCCCTTCAAGTCAAGCGAAGTCCTTTTACCCTTATCAGTCTGGCCACTCCTCTTCCCTCTATAGGAATTGCTCAGTGAATAGCAAACCCTTCCTCATGTAAGCAACGTTCAGTATGGAGCTCGTCAAACTACTCATTGCCAATACGTCACCCATCGCATTTAGCCCTCTCTTGGGCTCATCACTGATGCCAATGCCTGCAAATCCATAAAGGTTTGCCCAAAAGCCCACGTGAACACACGTCAGCCTAAGGGGTGTTGCACACTGTGTGCTTTGACTATTGGAGGTGGGGAATTGGACACCCCAGTCTAGGGTGACCAGACAGCAAATGTGAAAAATCGGGACGGGGGTGGGGGGGTAATAGGAGCCTAAATAAGAAAAAGACCCAAAAATCGGGACTGTCCCTATAAAATTGAGACATCTGGTCACCCTACCCCAGTCACATGATATTGTTTCTGCTCCTTAATTGGGTGATGGAACCTTTTCCAAACAGCAGAACAACTAGTAACAATGGCTGGACAGCAAACAGCGAATGCTCTTGTTCCGGAACCACGTGACTCTAGGTCTCTGTGCATTGTCGCCCTGCAAACATTCCTGCCAACTCAAAACCCCTGCCCGAGAATAACAAACAACAGGCTCGGACATGATCGAACCCAGCCACAGTGCAGAATTCGAACCAGCGTCTGTGACCGTTGTGTTTGCAGCATTCTGCTGGCTCTGGCTGCATACAAACCCTTCCCACCCACCCCGAGAGGAGGCGGGAAAGGGCACAGAATGACTGAACAGCTCCCCGCTTTAGAACAGCTGGTGGGTTTAACTAACTTGGGTTTCCCAACCATTGCACCCACCTTTGTTGGCCACTGTTATGCTACAGCAGCAGCCCAAACCCTGAACTAGCCCAACGCAGGGTGAGTGGACCCTTAACTTGCGAACTGATCAACAAGGAGGACTTTGGTGAACGAAGATGGTGCCCAGCAATTCAGCACCAGGGCAGCAGCAAGGAGAAACAGCTGGCGAGAGTGGACAGCAAGGATCATGGGATTCCCCGTTCCCCCGGTATTTGCTAAGAAGAGGAAATAACGCAAATGCCCTGGGAAATGGACGCACTCCTGGTGTTCGCTCAGGCAAGTCTCCTGGCATCTCTTCTCAAAAGCAGGCCCCCAGTACAGCAGCCAGGGTGAGGCTGATCCGCGGCGACCATTCCGCTTGATGTACGTGTTAGTCTGAGCAGTGACGATTCCCATTCGGTGTCGATAACAAACGCCCCCAGGCACTTGCACACCACGCGAGAGGGCACGTTATCCCCAATGGGGCTCAGCTCAGTCCCGCTAACACCCCCCCAACACAGGGGTTCAATGAGAATTCACCTTCCCACCCTCAGACTCACCCTGCAGGGCTCTCCCTGGGGTTGGGGGAACTGAGATAGGGCTCTCCTCTTTATACACTGGATTGGACGACTCCTGTCCCAGACTGTCCTCCCCAGCGTGGGGGGGGGAGGGACGAGGGGATTCTTGCCACTGTCTGATGTGCCTCCCCCCTCCCATCCCAGAGGGACGCTCCTGTTTGATGTGCACTCAAGCTGTTTCCTGGCTGGGGAGATGCCCCCTCCCCAGCTGACATTTCCTTTGAAAGGAGAGAGACGCAGCTGGGCCGTGGACACCCAATGTGTCGACATGTGGAACTCAACACCTCCCAGAGCACTGGGAGTGCTTCCAGGAGAGCTCCTGGATACCCGTACGGTAAACAAGTCCCCAGTGGCTGAGTGACACGAGGGCTCTGCTTTCCAGGGGAGCAGCCCAGGTTGTTGCTGGTCCTGCTGTGGCCCAGATGCACTTAATGCCACCCTTCCAAAGGCGAAGGGGACTACAAAAAATAGTCCTGACTTAGGCCAGACAGAGCCCCTCTGGGGGATCTATACGCAGCAGTGACATAGCTCCCATGTGGGCCTGTAAGTCCCCTCTGCCATAAGGCCTACACGTGGCCAGGCAGTGGGGTGCTGGTAATTCTGCTGATTCAGCTAATCAGGGTTATTTCACTGTTTGCCTTCTCCTTCCCCCTGTTTGTTCCAGCCACCCCCTGGCGTCTCAGCCTATGCACAGACTGTTCCCTGCTCCTTGCAGCAAGGACTGACTTTTTATTATACAGCATGTACAGTGGGTTGGAAGTTATTCATCAGAAAATGCCAGCTCATCAAAACCAAGCCTGTTTCTAGGAAGAGGTCGGTGTTGACAAATTTCCCATTTTGGGGTGTGGGAAATGTCCTGCTTTGACATTTGCCAAACTAAAAACCTTCATTTTTCCAGCTGAAGCAACTTTTCGTTTAAAAGTTTAAGTTAATCGATCGTTCTAAAATGGGTTTAAAAGGTCAAAATCAAAATGAAAAGTTTAAAAAGGATCAAAACCAAAACATTGCAATTGATCCGATCCCCAAAAAAGTTCGGATTTTTGGTTTGTGAAAATAGTCAAGATTTCTACTTGTCATCCTGATTCAGCCTGGGAAACATGTTCAGGGTCTTGAAAACTCTCATGAGACAGGAAAACCATTCCCCACCCAGCTCCATCTGTAGGAGTGTACAGTGCCTAGGACACAGAGCCCCTGAAGATTTCGGATCACAGACAGCTCTTTAACGCAGCAGACAAAGGCATAACAAGATCTAATTGCTGGCCACTGAAGCTACACAAATTTGGACTAGAAATTAGGCACAGTTTTTTCCCACAGGGAAGGTAATTAACACTGGAACAACTTACCTACGGATGTGGTGGACTCTCCGTCACTTGAAGCCTTTTCATCAAGACAGGATGCCTTTCTAGAAGAAATGCTCTAGCTCAGCCAGACGTTCTGGGTTTGATGAAGGAATCACGGGTGAAATTCTAAAGCCTGCGTTACTCTGGAAACCAGGCAAGACGATCACAATGGTCCCTGTAGGTGCTTCTGACACACAAATAATAAATGCTAAGAACAATAAGTAGTAACATACACAAGCTCGATATCTGATAAAACAATAGAGACTGGCAGAGTCTGGATCTGCATCCAGGTCTCCTCAAAGCTTGGGTCCTTGGGCTTTGATTCAGGCCCATTGCTACTGAATGGGTTTTGATGCTGTTTGAATCGAAGGGATTGGATGGCTCAAGGGCTTGGATAGCTCTAGACTAATTATTTGAATCCAGCCCAAGTTGGTAGCATCCAGAAAGTCTTACTAGGAGATTAGGGCTGTCGAGTGGAATGAATTCAGTGATCTCAGTTCAGTCTATAATGGACAAAGACAGATATAAAAAAAAAAAAAACAAGCCATTCTCACAAACCAGGACACAGCTGCTGGTCTCAGCAAACCGGCCCAAGGGCTAGCCAGGCCGTGCACATTGAAATGGTCTCTCAGGTTGTCTCCAGGTTTCTTTGGAGGCATTAAGAAAAGTCAGCAGTGAGTGTAGGAGAGGAGAGGGACACTTCTTGTCCACTTCCCAGAATAGATACCAGCCCCCAGACTGGCACCGAGATGGGTGCAGGCATTGAGTCAGAACATCCCCCCGGCGCGTGACACTCACTCACCCCATCTGTGCTCCTCTTCCCGGCGCGGGCCCAGGCAGAGCGCAGGCCTTGGTGCAGCTTGGTCTGTCGCCTTCAGTCAGGGCAAGTTTCACATCCCTACCTAGAACGAAGATCCTCGTGGAGTTATTAAAAACCCCGCCCTGCCCTTTGGGACTGGAACAAAGTGCAGGCCCCTGCTGTTGGGGTGTCGGGGCGGTGGGGCAGCTCCAGATAATAAAATCTGCACCTGCCTGGGCTGGGTTCCCTTCCTGAGGCCCTGTCCTGCAATCCTATGTAGGCAAAGTGAACGGGCATTAAGCAGGACAGCAGGGTTGGGCTCCTCGTGCCGTCTGCCCATGCTCCCATATCCACATTTCCTCCCCTCACCCCCTGCCAGGCAGCGGGCAGTGGGGAGCAAACTTCCAACGTCAAACCTCAGTCCCTCCTGTGGAAAAACCAGTCTGTGCTCCTGGAATTGAAGCCTGTGTCATAACACGCTGCACAAGGGGGCCACGTTAAGGACATTTAGGAAACCTTAACTCTGGCATTCCCAAAAACTTTGGAAGACTGGATTTTGCATTATTCTTTTCACCCAGGTTTTCGGGTGGAGTATATCAGAAGCACCCCCCCCACACACACACACACACACACACCAATTTGCTCAGAGCATGATGACAAGGAGAAGCATTTCTCCCCCAGGCCTGGGCCATGATGTTTGAACCCCTATCTGAATCTGACCCTCCTCTCAGACTCAGGGTTCCAGCCCAGACCACTCGCTAGTAACTAGCATTGAGAGCTCCCAGCTCTTCAGCCGGAGCGAGAAATAGCCCCCAAAGCATGACCATTGCCATCAAGGTTCAGATCAACAAATGCCAACGGCCCAGATATGAAGCCTCCACCGGAGAGAGCAAGAGAGTGCAGTGACTCTCTTTGCACCTGAGCTGAAATACAAAATGGCAGCTACCCCGCCAGCAGGTAGAGAGAGTCCCCTGCATTTAAAGGTGCAGTGCACAGCCAACAGAATGACGCCCTTTGCATGCTCTGTGCAAAGGGGGAACTGATGATTAATGAAGGGTGTGTTTGACAAATGGGGACAGAAGGAGCAAACGGGTGCATCAGCGTTTCACCTGCCTTCAAAGCTGGATTTTTGGTCTCAAGGGTAATGAATTTGAAGGTCTCACTCTAGCTTGCTAGCGGTCTCGGTTCAGGAGACGCCCAGGGCTGCAATAACAGGGTATGCGTTAGATAAGAATTGAGGATCACTGGCAGAACTTATGGGGGCAGGGACAGAAGGCTGCAGCTGCAGTGGTGCCGGGAAGGAGGGAGGTCCATTCGCAGGGCTGGGGGTGGGAGGAGAGATCAGCATAGTGCGGTTGAAGTGCACTGGCAGACCTGTTTGGAGGGTCTAGGACTGGAACAGCAGGAGGGCTGTTGCAGGTCAGGAGAAGCATGCAAACCTGTGTGGACGAGTTGTCCACATTAGGCCAGATTTTAATCAGGGCTGTCAGCATCTCACTGAAATGTTTGGGTTTTAAAAAAACCATATAACTGTACCTAATGCCCCGATCCCTCCGACTGTCATATTATCTCGTGCATCAGTGGAATGTAAAGATTTTGTAATTTATCTCCTCTCTCTCGCGCGCGCTGCAGGAATCCAGACAGCTGATAAAATATAAAGATTATCATGAGAAAGGTACAAACCGGCCTAGGGAAGTGCCCTCATTTCACTGGCGGGTTCGTACAAAGGGATCATGACATGGCACATAAGGGAGCCATTGTCTTTGGAATAAAATCTCCACTTCAGCTTTCTTCTCTGGCCACGATCAATGGGAGGAAATTAAAGTCCCATCCTGGGAAAAAAATTAGTTTGCGAACACAGTGTTGAAAGATCAGGTAATGGAGAAGCAGAGCTACTCCTGGGTTGCTGGTGCCATCTCTTGAACCGTGCAAGGAGCTGCAGATCTAAACCCTCTGACTAACCCAGCTCACCCTGCCGAAGTTCAAATGGACAGCACAGCACAGCACGGCAGACAAGCCCAGCGCGCCGCACAGAAGGGAGCTAAGGACAGGCACCATCCCAGGAGGCTGGAGTAATTTCTTTCAGGCAAACAGCAAGGGGGCCAAATTCACCCTCAATGTAAATCCTTTGTCTTCAGTGCAATCCCACCAGAGATGAATGGAACTCCTGGCCTTTAGCTTTTGCCGCCGATACCGCAGCCGGATGGAGCTAAGGCCCAGAAACCAAAGCGAGAGCAAGCCCGACATGCGTGGGACAGGGAGACATGATGCCTAGTGCAAGCTCTGGTGGGTGCTGTGGGCCAGGTGAGCAGCCTGGCTCAGTCCCCCACCTCTCCGGATGGAAATGAGAACAGAAGAGCCACTCTGAAGTGGGCAAGACTAGCCTGTCCAGCTCCTTAATTAAACTGGCAGCACCTGTTGTTGGTACAGTGCCAAACGAGGAGCCTATTGCCTCTAATAGGTGTGAACACAGCATCTCCCTGCTTGGCTGCTAGTCACTTCAGTGCTTGGTTCCCCCCGTAACAGCCAGGAAGATGCAGGGTTGTACCCAGAAAGCCAGTCTTGATTTTTGCCATTGACTCTGTTGACTGGGTCCTATTGCACCCATCCCTGATTGGCTTGATAATTGAACAGGGCCAATTTTAATAACATCAGTTTCCTCTACACAGGCTTGGTCCTTTGGCTTGGCCATGAAGGTGGCAGAATATCTCAGGCTCAGGTGATCTCTACTGTTGTGGCATCAGATGGGCAGAGAGACAGCCTCTAACAGAGAGCAGGGGTTCTTGGGGCTAGGGAAAGGGGTCACAGGGCTCTCAGCTGTGAAATGAGATGGTCTGAGGCCTTAGCGCTAGGTTAGTTTCAAGAGGGTCCGCGCTTCCCCGGCAGGCCTCCACAATGCCAGGGGAAAAGGCCTCGCAATTTGTTCAGCAGCTGCCATGGGGCAGATTTTAGCCCTTTGAAATCCAGCCAGAATCAACACATACATAGAGAACTAGCAGCTTGGCTGAATGAGACTCCATGTCTATATAGAATGAATGGAAAGGAGGCCTGGTCCTGCCTCAGTTTGTTCAGTGCTCTGAGATACTTAGAGACAAGGTGCTGTATATTTTTGTAGTCAGAAAAAAAAATCTTCCATGTAGCAAGTAAGTTTCAAGAGTTGGCGTCAGCCCAGATCAGCCTGGCCAGCTGTCAGGCCTCTTCTTCTGTGTCCACACCAAGCTCTATCTGGTTAGATGAGCTGTTCACCAGTGCGCTAGATACCAGGAGTATCCAGGAGCTTTGGCTCTCTGCTGCCCTCTGCTGAGCACAGATTATATTTCAAGTAGGGACAACAACTACTTTTTGAAATACGATTATTGTTTATTCAAGGATCAGGGCCCCACTACAACGGCAAGTCGGTGCTTATAGAGCACCTTACAGCTGTTCAAGAGTGTGACAGAAACAATAACCAGATAGGATGGATGAAATCACTGCTATACAATACAAAGTATTAGTGGTCTGCCAATGACATTCTAGGAACTTCAGCTTCATAACCCTGCATTTGACTTTTCTTCCATTTACAAATAAATATTTAAGCACATTCCATTCTCAGTGTTCCAACTAAACCCATGTATATATCTGAGCAGCCTCAGGTCATAAAAAAGGTAAAGGGAAGAAAAATTGGCTCTCAGTGTGTTTAGGTAATTTGGCTAATACCAGTTTAAATCTGTGATGGCCTTTAACATAGGCCGTATCTTTGCAGGGATTGTAGGCCTAGATCCTCAAAGATATTTAGGAGCCTAACTTTCATTGAAGTCAATGTGAGTTAGGCTCTCTCTCTCTCTCTATACACACACACACACACACCCTATGATACACACAAACCTTAACACTGCAACAAGATGCATTCCAGAAGAGAGATGGCAGATAATATAACAGGTTTCTGGAAATGATTAGAATAAAAGTAGTTCTGAGCTGGGTACAATTGGGCTCACAACCCCCAAGGATCCTGGCATTGCAGGTGCAGACAGAAAATGGGACCAGGCAATGATTTTAAGCCATGCTAAAACATTTCTCAAATAGTTCTGCTGTGACAAAGACAATACCTTATGGCGTGGGCTAAAGGCTTTGTTTTTCCTGGCACTCACGTAGGATACCCTGCATAGCTCAGTCATGACTTTGCTGTTCACAAGCAATGCGGCAAGCCCAATCTTAGGCCAACAAAGCCATTACACTACAACAGTGGTTTTCAACCTGTTTTCATTTGTGGACCCCGAAAATTTTTTGAATGGAGGTGTGGAACCCTTTGGAAATCTTATAGTCTGCAAGCCCCCGGAGGGCCACAGACCACAGATTGAAAACCACTGCACTACATTAATAATATCTGGCCCATACATAATGCTTTTCATCAGTCGATCTCCAAGCACTTTACAGAGGAGCTCAGTATTGGTATCCCCATTCTACAGATGGTGAAACTGAGGCACAGGGATGGCCCGGACTTTCCCAAGCCCAGCAGGAGCAGAGATGAGAGAATAAATAGGATGCAAGTGGCTCATCTGCAGATCAGAATAGTTTGAAATCATTTCCACAGGCCCCTCAGAGCCAGTCCTATGGTCGGCGGGGCTGTAATGGTGTGTCTACATTGCAGCTGGATGGGTGCTTCCCAGAGTGGGCAGACACACTCGTTAGCTCTGCTGGAGCTAGTGCACTAAACATAGCAGTGTGGCTACAGCAGCCCAGGTGGTGGCTCAGGCTAGCCCCCCCAGAACAAACCCGCCTCGGGTACGGACTTGGCCAAGCAGCCCAAGCTGCCGTCTGCGCTGCCACAGCCAGATTGCTATTTTTAGCGTAATAGCTCAAGCAGAGCTAGCGTGTGTCTGTCTCCACCCCGGGCTGGGAAGGACACTCCAGCTGCAGTGTGGACATCCCTTAGCTGCTAGATGGGGAGGAGTATGTGGTGTGGGGAAGCATCAAGCCAGGAATTCCACCCCCCTGCTCCACATACACTGTGGCCTGCTTCCAGCAAGGGAAAGAGGACTGCTTCATGGCCATGTGGCCGACTGGTTTGCTTGTGTGTCTGGCCAATTGTTTCACGCCTAGATTTTGTGAGCTGGGTTTGGGAAGCTGCAGTCACGTTGGGGTTAGGGTGATCGGCTAGCCAGTGTGAAAAATCAGGACGGGGGTGGGGGGTAATAGGCGCCTATATAAGACAAAGCCCCAAATACTGAGACTGTCCCTATAAAAATCAAGACATCTGGGTTTGGTTTCATGGGGTTTCTAAACCCAGCCAGCCCCCACGTTCAGTGACAGAGTCTGGCGAGAAAGAGCGACTCAGGAGCACTGTGAACCGCTGGCTGGGGGGTGTTTATCAAGCAGACCCAGCTGTCTGGCCATTACAGGTTCAGGTGTTTATCCTCTTATGGCCTGGACACTGGGAACTGATTTGCAAAGGAGCTCTGACCACTTGCCTATGCCTCTTTTCACAGCCTCCCTGCTTCCCAAGCCCTAACCACCAGCCTTCCCTCGCCCAGGTCACCAAACAGCCCAGGCAAAATCCCTCCCACCAGACTGAAGGCCCATTCTCATCACAGCAGCCCCTGACACAGACCAAAAGCCTCTGTGATGGGAAGCCAGGCTCTAGATTTATAGACTAGACGTGCTGTCACGGCCTAAGCATTATTCTGGGCTCAGCACAATTCATCATCATGTCACTAGGGCTGGCTACGCTCGTCACAGAAGCAAAAGATGCCAAGAAGGTTTTTTACCGTGAATGTGCCAAGTCTTAACGACACAGAGGGGACCCCTCCTGCCTCCCCAGAGAACTGAAACCTAAGGCAGCAGTTGTCCTCTGTCTACCTGGACTTGCTAAGTCGACAAACTTTCTTGGCACACCAGGGCAGTGCTGACAGGCAGGCAGCCGGGCAGGCGATCATGGGCCTGGGATCATGCCTTCGAAGTCACATGGCTGCTTCCTGGCCAGCCTCTGCCAGTGAGTGACCCTGGGCCTGCTGCCCTATTTGTGTATGTTCGGATGGATCAGTGACATCCTGAGGTTCCAATGAGCCCCTTCAAGTTGGCTCGTTGGTGCCTTGCAAAGTGAGGAAAAGTAAAAGTCTCCAGCTGACAAGGTTTTGTTCATTTTGCTGCATTATAACGCACTCTGCGATGGTGTTAGGGGAAGAGGGGGACTCTGCATACTTACCACGGGCCGCAGCGCACAGAGAGACATCAGCAAGGCACAGACCAGGCTCCTGCCAGCAGGGTACAATAGGACGGAGACAACTAACAAAAATTAACCAGCCTTAAGAAAAAAGCAGGGAAGGTTAAAGAGAAGGAAAGAAAGCAGAAGAGAACGGGCTGCCTGCTCCTGTTCCCTGGGTCTTAGGCAGGGCCGGCTCTAGGCACCAGCAAAACAAGCTGGTGCGTGGGGCGGCACATTTTTAGGGGCGGCATGGCCGGCACCAGAATGCCGCCCCTAAGAATGTGCCCCGGCCGCCCTAGCTCACCTCCGCTGCTGCTGCCAGGGCGCGCGAAACAGCTGATTCGTGCGCCGCTACTCGCCCTCCCTCCCAGGCTCTCAAGCCTGGGAGGGAGGGAGGGAGGGATGGGGAGACTCTGAGTGGCCGCGGCGCGGGCGCCGCTTCTCCCCCTCCCTCCCTCCCTCCTAGGCTTGAGAGCCTGGGGGGAGGAGGCAGGGCTGGGGATTTGGGGAAGGGGCGGAGTTGAGGCAGGGCCAGGAGTGGGGTAATTAAAGAAGGGGAGTGTGGGGGGGGGGCAGCCAAAATTGTTTTTGCTTTGGGTGGCAAAAATCCTAGAGCCGGCCCTGGTCTTAGGCAGCCTGGTTCGGACAGGTTAGACTGAAGGGGGGCGGGGGGGAATTAAGGACTTTCTTCCATGGCAAATTTCAACTTTTCAGCAACAAAATCAAAATCCAAATATTTTGATTTGGAAATGCTGCCCTGGTGCCTCACAGGAGTTGTAGTTTGGGTGACTCTTGCTCCAAATAAGGTTGGGTTCCCTGGTCAGACTACATCTCCCATGATGCCCTATGTCTCCTCATGGTGGAACAAGGCAGTTGTAATGTGGAAGTCCCGGTTCATGGGCTGTAGCCTGAGAGACGTATGGAGCCCGACCCATAGAAGAGAATGGGGTCGTGAGGAATATGAGGCGTCATGGTGGAATATCCAAATCAAAATATTTCAGGTTTCGGGTATCCAATTTTGCATTGAAAGCAGGCACTTTTCATGCAAAATGCCGGTTAGTTGAAAATCCAATTCCTATTAAAACTCAGTACTACCCTTTTTGAGCCAAGTGGCTAACCAAAAACGTGAGGGCTAGTAGATTGTTCCAGTTAGGCGGAGGAATTGGTCGAGTATTTCTTTGATGCAGTTTTGTTTATTTCCAAAGAACGTACAAAGTCCTGTGCCTCTGAACACAGAAGAAATCAAATGGCAGGAAGGAGCTTCTTTTGCTCACAGCCCCAGGGCCACGCTTTTCAGCCTGCACCTTCGCCCAGGGTCAGAGTCCATGCGTTCAGCTATTCCTTCAGGCTGTCTTCCTTGGAGTTCCGCCTTGTTCTCCCTCTCATCCAAAACAATACTCAGCAAAGCTCTTCCGCCCACAGAGTCCAAACCCCCTGGGTGGGTTCACGTTACCCTTTGGCTTTAGGTGAGGGCTTGTGATTCATTTAGCCCTACATTATGTTCACTGAAGGGCGCATTCACACAAGCTTTTTAACAAGACCAATACAAAGGTTTCACCCAATTAAAAAAAAAAACAGTTTTGAGGGAAATTTTTCGACCAGCCTTTTTCCTGGGTTCATTGCGCTCTCCTCTCTCCGGGCGTTGAATAAAGCAGTCTAGCTCCATGTCTTAGTGCCACCATCTGTGAAACAACTACAAACGTACACACTTGTGAGCATGCTCTTCATTCCTTGAGGGTGGGAGACCAGGGGGTGGGAGAATTACTTAGAGCTAATCAAACTATTATTTCAAGTACAATTCATCATGAATTTAGCCCCTTCTTTAGACCCATTCGCAATCTGACCTCAGTTGCTGAGAATGTCTTTGTTACAATATTCTTCAAATAATTTCCCTTACTAATAGCTCTGTAATTTAACATCTTGCTGTCCCTAGTTGTGTTGCTGCTCTCTGATTGGCTGCCTGAAGCCAGTTAAAACAGGAGAACAGATAATGAAATTCCAGTTTGAATTTTCAATAAAATGAGGGGAAACGTTGGGATTTGCAAACTTTTGGCTGAATCTCACTGAGGCCGTCCAGATACAACAGAAACCCCCCTGCGGGCCAACAAACAGAATTCAGGCCAATTCTTCACTAACCTAATTGTGACTCACACTCTTTGACTATCTGGCCTCACCCTAGAATTCATGTGTGTAAAGATCCAGGCTGACCACAGGCCTCCCCCGCTCCCCAATCTCTCCCTGCCCCTGGCACTCTGGGTTGGGTGAAGTCTGGGTGGGTGAGACCCGCTTTCACCAGCTCTCCCTACTGTGGCTGCATGAAGCCAGCTGCTTTCAGTCTCTGGAGCGTTTGCCGCCATCTGGCAGCCCGGGGCAGCATCCCACCAGGCTCCCTGGAGACCGTCAGCCCTTGTTCAGCGCAGATTTCATACAGGCCATGTGCAGCCACAGCTGCTGGGGAGGATAGAAAAGGGGGGAACCGCCCAGAATTAAGTGGAAAACAGGACTTCTCCACCTCCTTCCCTCCATCCTGAGTCACTGGCACAGCTAGGAACAGCACCTCAGATTCCTGACTCCCAGCCTTGTGCTCTCCCCACTTCTCCTGTGACCGCTGTTATTTCCTGTTACACACTTCTCCACTGCCTTTCTGCTGCCTGCTTTGGGCCAGGGCCCATCTGAGACACCACGACAGGGTGTTCTGGTGGCAGCACTGCTCTGCAGTGACATGCAGCTGCCTCAAGTCTATCCCAGAGCCCGTAACCTTCTCTCCTTTACTCACAAGCTCCTATTTTTATTGGCTTCCCGGGCCGTCTGCATTGGGGAAGCATGAAATACAAATGATGGGGGTGGAGGGGCAGGCGGCACCGAGGAGAGAACCCCTCTCTGGCTAATGTTGATTCTGCAGTGAGTTCATCTCACTCCCCAGCCCCTGCCTTGTGGCTCTGTGCTTTCCCGAGGTGTGGCCGGCGGCCCCAGGCAGCCCTGCCTTTCACAAGAGCTGCATTGTGCCGGGTTGAGTTTTACACTGGCAGGCTGAATGCAGGAGCCAACAGGCCCATCACTGTTCGGGACCTAGCAGCACTTGGTAATGTCTGTCAAGAAGGGCGGAGGAGTGGGGTGGCATTTCCACAGTTAACTCCTTTTTGAATGGATCCAAGGGCTTGAAAGAGACAGTGTGACCTCCGCTCGCTGCGGACATTGGGCATGACAGTGGCTTGGCCCGAGATGACACCCCTTCTTGAGGACCCCAGTTTGGCCAGGCTTTTAAAAACCTCAGCTGAGTAAGGGAGAGGGACATTCTCTGTTCACCCATGGAACTGGGCGTAGGCTGCAGCAAAGCCAGCTACCCCCACCCTGTGCCCAATGCCAAGGTGCCTCTGGTGTGCTGGATGGACCGCTTCTAGGCTGGAGAGCTGCCAAGGCCCAGTCAGTCCCTGGCCGCTCTGCTGACGCAGCCTGCAAGGGGGTTGCACTTTATTTATACATGCATATTGTCACCCTGCAACCCAGCCACCCTCCTGCCCCGCCCTCACACACAACCAATCAGCCTACACTTACAAATAAAACTATCCTTCTGCCCCCCCAAGAAACCCTCCCTAGTAGTGAGAACTGGGGCCTAGCAAACCCACGCCACTTGGGAGCTGAACTCCGGGAAAGTGGGTAAAAATGTATAAAGTGTCACAATAATCCATAGCAATAAACGTTGATGGGGAAAGATGCGAAAGGGAGACAGACAGACTTATTCCAAACCAAAAGGCCTCCTGACCTAATCCCAGGACTGGGTTAAGATCATGCCTGGGGGTAAACGAGAGAAGTGTGGGCCCGGAAAGCAACAAACCAAACCTGGTGTGTTGAGAATTAGGACTATTGGTGAACAAAATAATGAGGGGATGGGATCCGACACTCAGCCCGTCCTTTTGGGGTCCTAAAACAAAGCGACTTTGGGAAGAAACTTGGCAAAGGTGGACGCTGGCTGACTGAGAGACAGGAGAATGGGAAGGAGCGAGCTTCACCATCACGGCTGTCTCCTGAGACCCTCCCTATCTCCTGAGACCCCCACTGTAACCCCACTGGGCCTGCATCGTCCTAATCCCGTGAGGTGTCCTGAGAAACTGGGCCAAAAACAGGGCCGGCTCCAGGGTTTTGGCCGCCCCAAGCAGCCAAAAAAAAAAAAAAAAAAAGCCGCGATCGTGATCTGCGGCGGCAATTCGGCAGGAGGTCCTTCATTCCGAGCCGGAGTGAGGGACCGTCCGCCAAATTGCCACCGAATAGCTGGACGTGCCGCCCCTCTCCGGAATGGCCGCCCCAAGCACCTGCTTCACAAGCTGGTGCCTGGAACCGGCCCTGGCCAGAAAATGGGCCACCAGATGACACCACCACCTCCACCAGAATCCCAACCACAACCAGGGCTGTGAGACTTTGTCGCTTCACCTCCACTCCGTGTGTCGTTTTCCTGCCCTACCTTATTTCTTCTCTTTCCCAGCCCTCTCCTTTTGCCTTCTGTCCAGTAAAAGTGTCTGGCTTTGCCAGCCCAAGACTATAGTTTGTAACACGTCTGTAAGCCTGTAAACGCAAAAGGGCAGCTAAAAGCCATGCCCCAATTAGACCAACCCTGTTACAAGTTTACCTGGCCTCAGAGTGGTTAAGAAGACCATGTGCTGGGCCTGTTGTTGTTTTTTCCAGCAGGGAGGTTGCAAGAGAGAGTCTGCACCAGAGACAGAAGTTGCACTGTCTGTCTTTGCTGTTGTCTTCTTTCCCTCTTGTGTGTGTTTGTCTTGTTCTGTCTTTTAGGAAACGGGCCTGGACTTTAACTACAACAGTAACAACTGCAGCCTCTCCCACCGACCTTTTCTCTTCTCCCTCCCCACAAGGGCAGTTACTACTTTATAACTTTAACACCATCTACAACTCCCTGAAACAGGAGGGGTTCCTTCTAAAGGCGCTCCAGCTACAGGGAAAGAGAACAAGGGACATTGTTCAAATAAAAGCCTCGTGATACTTTATATTTCAAATGCTTTAGCTGGCTTGCTTTCTGTTCTGTGTCTTAAAAAGACTGAAGAGGGTTTTAAAAAGTTTTTTTGTTTTGTTTTGGCCATTGGCCTAAACAGGTTGAGGTCTCTGTAAACCAAACCCCGAAGCTTGTTTAATGTTGGACAGTGACATGCTCATGTTCACATCTTTGACTCTTTGGGCCCATTTCTTCCATCCAAATGAATACAACACCCCTCCTATGCACTCAGCCCTCTCCCAGGGCCTAATTCAGGGCACTGGAATCCACAGGTTCTTCCCACTGACTGCAAAGTGGGTTTTGGATCAGCCCCCGGCCCCCACAAGGCCCAAGACTTTGGTGTGTGCCCTGAAGGTCCAGCTGGTGGATTGAGTCAGCAGGAAAAACCACGGACGGCTCAAGGGGCCTGTCCCAAGGGATGAAGTTTGTAACTAGAAAGCAAATGATGCTGATCTAAGCAGGGCTGGTGCAAGGAAGTTTTGCGCCCTAGGCGAAACTTCCACCTTGCGACCCCCCCCCCCTCCCCCTCGGCCGGCCCCCCCCCCCCCCCCTCCCCCCTGAGGGCCCCCCCCCGCTCTGCGGCAGCTCCCCCCACCCGGGGAGCCGTGCGGCAGCTCCCCACCCCAGCTCACCTCTGCTCCGCCTTCTCCACGAGCACGCCGCCCCTGCTCTAATTCTCCTCCCCTCCCAGGCTTGCGGCACCAAACAGCTGATTGGCGCTGCAAGCCTGGGAGGTGGGAGAAGTGGAGCGGCGACCGCGCGCTCGGGGAGGAACGCTGTAAAAAAAAATTGGGGGCCTGCTTTTTGGCGTCCCCAAATCTTGGCGTCCTAGGCAACCGCCTAGTTCGCCTTAATGGTAGCACCAGCCCTGGATCTAAGCAGAAAAGGAAACGACTGAACTCCCCAGCTTGGGATCCAGCCCAGGTCTAGGATGCCCCTGAAAGTGGAGCCTAACCATCCCCAGAACCACTCTTCACCATCCAGCCTCCAAAACAATGTACAGGCCTTGCCCTCAGTGCCTCTGTGAAGGGAGCAGGATCGGTGAGCTGAGGTTAACCCTTTGTGTGCTGAGGAACAGCCAATGCCCTCAGCCCCTGCCAGAGGGGTCCCTTGTAATGGGAACCAGTGACCTAACCCTCCACTGTCCCAGTACCAATCCCCTGAGTTATTACGGGCCCATTGCTTCATCTTAAACGCTCGTTCCATCTTGCCAGTTCACCTGCCGTCCTCTTCGCCCCTCTCCTGGCAAATTCCCCGGCACAGGCCTCAGCATCAATAAAAACCAGAAACAACCCAACTCGTCCGTGTAAAACCTGAATTCAAAGAAACTCCACATTAAGAACCAGCAGTGCAGAGTCCAGGGTGAATCTTTCCCCCCCAATTCCATTTCCAAGGAACATCCTTTTTAAAATACGGTCGCACCCCAGACCCTTTCCTGGGCGTTTCCCCTGCTTGCATGGTGTGACGGGTTGGATCACAGAAACCCCTTGGGAGCTGCCACCAGATGTGTAAAGACTACCCCTGCTCCTGTTTTCCCTGCCAGCTCAGGACTCCAGCACCCTGTCTTGCTGAGCCAGACACTCCCGTCTGGCTCCAACACAGACCCAGGGTCTGAATCACTTGTCCCAAAGCTGCAAGTTTAGCTGAAAACAGCTCACAGTAGTATGCTTGTCTTTAGCACTCAGATGCCCAACTCCCAATGGGGTCTAAACCCAGATAAATCCGATTTACCCTGCATAAAGCTTATGCAGGGCAAACTCATAAATTGTTCGCCCTCTATAACACTGATAGAGAGATATGCACAGTTGTTTGCTCCCCCAGGTATTAATACATACTCTGAGTGAATTACTAAATAGAAAGCGATTTTATTAAATACAGACAGTAGGATTTAAGTGGTTCAAAGTAGTAACAGACAGAACAAAGTAAGTCACAAGCAAAATAAAATAAAATGCACAAATCTATGCCTAATCAAACTGAATACAGATAATCTCACCCTCAGAGATGCTTCAGTAAGTTTTTCTCAGACTGGACACCTTCCAGGCCTGGGCACAATTCTTTCCCCTGGTGCAGCTCTTGTTGCAGCTCAGGTGATAGCTAGGGGATTCTTCATGATGGCTTCTCCCCCCTCTCTGTTCTCTTCCCCCCTCTATATATCTTTTGCATAAGGCGGGAACTCTTTGTCTCTCTGGGTTTCCACCCCCCCTCACTGGAAAAGCACCAGGTTAAAGATGGATTCCAGTTCAGGTGACATGATCACATGTCACTGCAAGACTTCATTACTCACTTGCCAGCACACACATATACAGGAAGACTCACAGGTAAATACAGCCATCTGCAGACAATGGGAGTCATCAAGATTCCAAACCATCATTAATGGTCCACACTTTACACAATTACAATAGGCCCTCAGAGTTACATTTTATATTTCTAGTTTTAGATACAAGAGTGGTACATTTATACAAATCAGATGATCACACTCAGTAGATTATAAGCTTTGTAATGATACCTTACAAGAGACCTTTTGCATGAGGCATATCCCAGTTACTTACATTCACTTATTACCGTATTTTCTCTAAAACTATCTCAGTTACATTATATTGACTTATTATCAAGTTTTTTATAAAACCATATAGACTGCACAACGTCACACATGGTTTGCAAGGAGTTTAAACCAGACACACGTTTCAGCCTGGGAAGAACCATTTGCATCATCATTATTTTAATACGGGTTTGTTACAGAAATGAAAGGACTGTTATAAATAGCTAAAGTTGCATGATGTATTTCTTGCCATCTCGGTAGCCCTAGAGGCCCCCATTCCGCTGGGCAGCGTACAGACACGCAGGAAGATCGCTGCCCTAAAGGGGCGAGGCTTTCAGAAGCACTCGGCTTTGGCCTAACTGGGCTCCCGCCTTCATTTAGTGGGAACAGAATTGAGTCAACACTGTGGGCTTTTGAACTGCCCCACCCGAAACAGACAAGGCAAAGTATGGCCAGCAGCAGCCCGATTTTACTGTGTCCCAGTGAGACTGATTGACTTGCCGACTGTGACACAGGAAATCAGAGGCAGAGCTGGGAAATCGAACCCATCTCTCCTGTGTCCTACTCCAGTTACTCAGCCACAGGGCCAGCCCGCTGCATTCTGCCCACATTGTAACAAACCAGCAGAATCAGGGACTTTCTAAGCTCAGCCCCCAGTGTTTTAGTGTGTGGGCTCAGCCATTGGCGCCCTGGGACCAAATGAGCATGAAGCACATAGCGGCAGCGTTAGCGCAGACTGCCCTGGCCCTTGCCAGCTTTAAGTTAGTTCCTTCTGGTTCTTGGTGTACGTGATGCTGCCCAGAGAATCACAGTCTCTGAAGAGACCAAACCAGGAACAGTTTTCACTTCAGCAAAGCAACCAAGTCTGCACAGGTTTGATAAAAGAACAGTTTGTCCCAATCCTGTTTCTATCCCTTTGGAAGAGTGCAGAATTTTAACATCCCAAGATTAGCTGCACTGCAACAGAAGAATAGGCCAAGCCTATGTCTTGCTTTAGACAGTGGCCTGTTCCTGATGCTTCAGAGAAAGGCTGGCTCTCAGCATAATGCACCAAAAGGCCCATGCAACGCTACAATCCCAGGAGGAAAGATGTCCTTCCTGGCCCCGCTGATCAGCTTATGCCCTGAAGCATGAGGACTGAAAGCCCTTGTGACGTTAATCAATGTCACAGGCATTCTCTGAAAGGGGAGCCCACGTATCTACGTGCTGGTGTAGCTCCTTGGTGGTCTGCCTGGCTACATTGGCGATCCTCTGGAATCTATGCAGGAACAAGATAATGAAGAGGAGCAGGACAGCCTGGAGGAGGATGAAGAGGAAGAGGCAGATCTGGGAGATGAGCGCGATGCTGCAGTACCAGTACTGGCAGGTGGAGATGAGCTCATCCTCCGACAGGTACGCGATGATCCTGCCCCGCAGGTGTTCCGGGGAGGCACACACCACATTCCGATACAGGGTCCGATTCTGCTGCCACTGGAGCCACGAGCGCAGGTAGAGGATGTTGCAGTCGCATTCCCAGGGGTTCCCCCACAGATAGACCACTTGGAGGCTCTGCAGGTTGTCCAGGAGCCCGCTGGGGATGCTGGTGAGCTGGTTGTCGTTGAGGTAGATCGTCTGAGCTGAGGGGCTGAAGGACGCGGGGAGGCTGCTTTCAGTCAGCTGCCTCGACGAGCAGTAGACGATGTTGGTGCTGCACTGGCAGGCCGAGGGGCAGGTGGGCGTCGCAAGGGGCAGAAAGCCCAGCAGGGAAAGGAAGAGGAACCAGCAGATCATCTTCAGCTCTGAAACACACACACAGCCACCTCTGACCCTGAACCGCTTGGGACACTGTGCACAAACCTTAGGCACTCAGCATACAGACACAGACAGCCAGACACTGTCAAACTGAACAGAACAAACCCAGGGCTTTTCTTTCCTTTGAGGATTTAAGGTTTGGGTTGAATTTGGTACCCAGGAAGATGAGAGACCCCCCCCCCCCCAGCTCTGACAAGGGCATAATTTCAGCATGTATTGGGCAAGATCTCACTCTCTCATAATACTAGATAGGCGAGTGCTCCTGCTATTTTAGCCCTGGGTTTGTGGAGGACAGATGGTTTATGATGTGACCAGACATCCAGTAGAAACTGGCCCGAGGCCAGCAAAGCTCATTTCCAGTGGTGCCCAGGATGGTGAAGAGAAGCTGGTATTTGCATGATTGCATTCCTGATGCACTATAATGGCTAAGGAAATTTAGCAGAAGCGGTCACACGTTAGCACGCAAAGCTACTCATGCAGTCACAGGCTCTGAATTACCTTTATAAGCAAGGTTTCATGAACAGCAGCTTCAGGTTATTACAGAGGCAAAAAGCTACAGAAGATTCAAAAAAGGATTAGACAGTTGCATGACTCAAAACAGCCAATGAGTTTCCACAGCTAGAATAAAAGTGACAGAGATGAGCAGTTCTCATGCATCAGGACATGTAAAGATCAGGTGGGCTCAGGTAGAAATTCCCCACTCTGGGATTGTATTGCAGCAGTAGGGGGATAATAGGAGGGGGCTACCCTTGTTCTGAAGGATCTAAGCGTTGGTTACTGCTGCAGACAGGCTGTTGACAGAGACAAGCCATTGGACTGTCCTAGTATTGCAATTCTTGCAAAAAATCCCCAGGGTCACCCTTGACTGTGACTTGTACAGGGTGTGAGAAGCTAGCGGCTTGGTGCCTAGCCATAACGCAATGCTGTGCAGTGAAGTGACTGAGGAAGAAGGCAACGTTAGCAGGAAGCGCAGGGTCTAGACTCACCTTGGCAGATTGTTGCCCTGCTGGCCTCTGGCACCAGGGAAGAGTGTTGTAAGAGGGCAAACAGTGCAGGAGCATCTGCAAGCACACAGCTGAGTTCTCTGCTAGTTCCCCACTTGGCTCTGCAAGATAAGGGGAAAGCTAGTCCCAGGACTCCTCCCTGCCACGGTCTCGCCGGAACAGCCGAGGTTTCACCAAGCAACTGTTCCGAGGGATGCAAGATGTGGTGACGCTTCAAATGGGGCAGGCCTGATGACGACGGGTGAATGGCAGAGGGTCTTGGCCCAGAGGAAGGGGAGGGCAAAAGCATTTTGCTGTTATCTGTGAGCGGTCCAGCCCTGCCCTCTTCAAAACAGTGCCCTGTTTCGCCCTGGCACCCTTTGGAAAGGTAGCCATCCTCTTAGATTATAATAAGCCCTGAGTATTTGCTTTGTTTTCTGTATTGCTCTGCTCAGCAGCAGCAAGGAAATATGCAAGGAACCTCATGTGAAATCCATGGGAGAGTCCTCAAAATCCCATCAGTCCCTGGGGAAGGGCCCATAATTTCCCATACTCAGCTCCACTTTGTCTGCCTGGCTCTGTCTTAGCAATGGCAAATACCTCTCAGATTGTTCCCCTGCTCCCCAAACTTCTGTTTAGCATGCAGCTCCGGCCCTCTTGAGGCTGGAAAAGACTTAGCAATGGCAACCAGGCAGGACCAGACCCAGATCTTACTGTCAGCTGAGAGGTTTGTAAGGAAGCTTGGGGAACTGAACATTGATCAGTGTCAGCTTCAGTATGACAACGCTCCAGGTAATTCCCATAATGCCCTATGTTAGGCCTTTCATCCTCAGGCCCTTTACAAACTACATATGCACAAACCTAGGAGTCACTTCACAGCTGCCTGCAGCTGTTTTAAGAGTGTGCCGCACTGGGACAGGAAGTGAAGGAGACGGGACAAGGAGGCTCAGTCTGGGACAGGAAGTGCTTGGCTTCTGTAATCAGTTGCTCCTGGGGGATGGGATCTTCACTGGTTGTGGACAGGTCTCCCTTTAGTGAATCTGTCTAGTACATGGGGACCAAATATGTCAGGGCAGGAAGCGAAGGGGAATACTGTATCCAACTGAAGCTGCAGGTGGATTTAGGCAATTACTCAAGATTCAATTGGACCTGAAAAATTCAGGTTCACAAAATTAGCATTGTGAAAAGCACCAGGGGATCTTTCATGACTGTTACATTGGTTTCACATCTCGTCAGGAGCATTCCTGGCAGCACGGTGTCCCCTAACATCCTGTTAGCACTATGTACAGCATCAGCGCGCCTCGGAGGACCTGACTCAATCCCAGCCCTTCTGAGCAGCTGGTGACTTCTGATGAGGTGCTCCGGCTTTCAGCTGCGACTGGGGTCACTAGCTGAGTAGGGAGGGAGCAGAAGAGCCGCTCTTCTGAAAACTTGCATTCTCTCACATGGTTGAAGCCTGGGAGAGTCCGATACTCGCACACACAAAAAGGCAAGATCCAGGGGAAAGGAGAAAGCTGCAGGCTGACTCGGCCAGCTGGTGCAGGGAGAGATAATGCTCATGGGAACATCGTGCTCTGGGCATGTCTTGATAGATGACTCAGCAGCTCTAAGCATGTGCAGCTCCCAGTTAGCAAGGCGGGTTTACCACATCCTGCCATCGGAATTCGCAGCACTGGGAGATGCTCGAGCCTGAGCAGCAGTGCCAAAAGGGATAAAAATAGACAGGCCAGTTGGACACTCTTGGGATGCTGAGATCACATCCCCATTGCATGCATTAAGGGCCAAACCCTGCCCCCGGTATCCCCATACAATCCCTCTCGTGTAAGCCCATTGGGCCAGATTCTCTCTGCACCCATTTACACAGGGATGGGAAATGCTACCAGATCAGAACAGGAAGGACTGACGCCAGCTGCACTGGTATCTAGGGTGAGCCAAGGAACAGGGCTGGGGAAAATTGGGCCCATTGATTCAGTGGGGCTGTAGCTGAAGGCAGGACTGGGGATAAAAACTCATCTCATATGCTTTAAAACCTTTAAGCTTCTAATAAATCAGAGTGGCTCATTCCGGTTATTACAGTAGAGCAGAAGGCAGGCAGGGAATCTGGGCTCACCAACTGCTCAGCTTTGGTGGTCGTGTTTTTCTTTCATTTGGGGGGTGCTTCAAGACCCAGGTAGATTTTTCCATAGGCCAGAAAGGACCATTATGATCATCTGACCTCCTGCATAACCCAGGCCAGAGAATTTCATCCAGTGATTCCTGCATCCAGGGGCTGTGGAGTGCCATTTAAAGTAGGAGGGGGCACAGATTTGCCCCCCATGCCTGACCCTCTCCTCTCCCCTTCTCAGTCCCTCCCCCCCCCCCAGCATTCTGATCCCTCCGGCCCATGTTCCCCTCCAAATCTGAGTGAGTGGCATTGTGCACAGGGTCGCAGGACACTCAGGTTTGACCCGGCCTATACCTACGTCCAGCCTAACCTGATTGAACTAGAGAACCGGACAGATCACGCCCAGGGGGATCTTCCAGGCATCTTGCATTTCTGTCCCCACTCCTAACAAGTCCCCCTTCCGCAGACAGAAAACAAGTCAGGAAAAGGTCGTCTTGTCGGTTTTTTCATGTATTTATTTCACTGACCAGTTCAGATAGTAAACATTATTAATAATAATAATAGCCATCATCATTTTAATAAAATGGATACGTTTCCAAAGAGTTGGTTTCTCTCGTTCACAATGACAAAGTACTCAACAGTAATGTACAAAAAAAACCCAACCAAACTGACAACGGGGAAAGGAAGTGCCTAGGAACAGAGCGAGGGGATGCGCAAATCACGTGGTCACAAGCAAGCCAGGGTTACCAGGGTGGCTGTGTGCATGAGGGAGCGGGGAAAGCTGTCGCACAGCGTGAAGAATGGAATTCCCCCCCAAGGACCAGGATGCAGGACAAGGCATGCGGGAGGTCAGCGAGTGCTGGCAGAGCCAATGGCACACAAACGGGTTAATCCCACAACCACCTCCCCAATCAGGCACACGGTTTGAGACGTGGTACCCACAACCCCCAGCACAGCGACAGTGCCTGAGAACTCAGTGGAGCCAGACTCCGCTCCTGGAGTCGCTAAGAAGTGCAAAAAATTGGCAAAGGCTTACGATGCAGGGGTGTGTGTGTGGGTGTGTGTGTGTAAGGGTGTGTTAGGGGGAAGGAGCATCCTAGCCATACTCTCTACTTCCTTCACTGCCAGAGGGGGCTCCAGCCTCCCTAGCCAGCCATGCTTACCCAGGAACGCCTCTACCAGTCAGAGTGCAGCTCAATTCAACAGGGGGAGACTCCATGCTGAGAACACGCAGGCAGAGGGCAGAACTCTAGAGCATTCCAGGGGTCACCTCCATTTCCAATGTCTTTCCAGGCAGCCAACCCTCCTCCCAGCCTCCCAAGAGGAAGGAAACCTGCTGTCTTCTTTGTTGGTGGGTCTCTGTGGTCCTACTTCACCTCTGGAGAAGCTGCAGCTCTAGCTGCCTTGTCAGAAGGTGCTTCTCTCTCTCTGACTCCACACTACCCCTGCCCATGGCTGAGGAGTTCGGCTCTGTGTGGAATGGGTCTGATTTAGCAGAAGTTTGCACTGAGTTGATGGAGATGTCCTCACCGGGAAAGGGGACAGATTTCTTAGTCAGCAATTCTGGCTGCAGGTGCCCTGTCCTGCCAAATGCCTCAGACCCACAGCCTTGCCCTGTTTCAATGCCTTGCTTGTGAACTCAGCCACCAGTACAGCTGCCGGCTGCACTCAACCAAGCTGCCATCTAATGCTAAAGGGAAGATGATCTCCTCTACCTCTTCTTGGGCCAAAACATGCTGGACACAGAGGCCCCCTTACCTGGTCTGGAAATGTTACCACCTTACCTGCAACAGATTGTTAACTTGTGGAATTCACTGCCTCAAGATAATGCAGAAGCAAGGAACTTATCAAGCTTTACAAAAAGGGAACAGATGCTTCAATGAACAGGAACAGCATTTGCAGTTACACTAGCATGAATAAAACTGACACAAGTTAGCAATCCTCATGCGTCAGGATAGTAGCTGATCACCAGCCTAGGCCTGGAAGAAGCTGAACCCTCAGGCTACAATACCACACAAGCAGTGCATTATGGCGAGGCCGCTCACACTTTCCCTTTAAGCATCTGGCATTGGACAGAGCTGGAGACAGGAGTAAATGGCCCCTCAGTCTATCCTGGCATGGCATCTCTTACATGCTTCGCACAGGGGGGATGGGACAGGACAAAGGAGCTGGGGAGATAATGACATTGCTCTTCTGGCCTGAGTTTGTCCCCCAGACACACTGCACAGCTCTGCACTTCATTGGGGCAGCAAGAGAGGCCTCTTAAACGAGCCAAAGCTCAGAGGTTCAGTTTGCGCTGGCCTAGCTTAGACACCTGTCCAAGAGGCACCGCTGCCCTTCGTTAGCTTAGCCTCTCCTCGTTATTTCCGAGATCTGTCCCGTCTCTCCTGCACCTACCCGAGACAAAAGAGGCTTGCCTGTGAATAACAGGCACCGCCCCAGCTACTCACCAACAGGCCAAGAGCTCAGGGCCCTGCTGAGAAAAGCCAGCATGACACACTGCTAGCAGAAGCAGCCCTGGCACTTAACCAGACCCAGCCAACACCGCGTGTCACACCAAGAGCCGGCCATCGAGGAGTCAGAGCTGGACAACACAAAGCCACAGGTAAATGGGCACCCACAGGACACAGAGCGGGAACAGGGGCTGGGCAGGAAGGACCCACCCCCATGTGCATCAGGCAAACAGCTCCTTGCCAGCACTCCAAGGAGTCTAAGGGAAGACCCGGTTAGGCTCAGGGCCCATTTTCCCTGGCCGGCCGCTGGCATTACTATCAGACAGGCCACACTTCTGGCTGCTCCTTACTGTGCTTGGTTAAAAATAACCTGGCAAATGACAGCGGCTGCTGCAGACACAGCCCTCGTATCTCTGCCACCAGATCCCGCCAGCTTGCCCTGCGCTGGAACTCAACCACGCCGGTCCCAATGGCTGGGACCAGGAGCGGGAAACGGGGGAAGCCTAAAGCTACTGCCCAGCGAGGCTGTTGGGTGGAGTCCTGTGTGAAAGGGAAGGGAGGGGGCAGTGCATAGCCAGCGGAGCTGGGCTGTACTAAGCCTCCTCCCAGGGACTCAAATGCTCCCTTGCTGCCCACAACCTGTTCAGCCCCAACCTGCTCCCTACACAGCCAGGACCGGCCTCACAGGTGGGAGACAAGGGCGACTGCCCAGGGAGGCGCCATCCAAGTGCCACAAGATGGCAGGCCTGGGCTCCATCTTTAGGGTTCATCTCCTGCCCCGAGGCTTCCCCTGGTCAGGTACAAACTGGGACACTGCCCTCGGCTCTTTGGTCCCTCTGCCCAGCATGTCACCTTTCCAAGTGAGCCCAAGGGCTATGCACAGGCTGGATGGCGGGGGCTACCCCCTCCCTCACTCCAAAGAGAGCAGGAAGCGAAGGAAAAGCCACCAAGCTTCCTGCTAACTGCTCCCTAGTTCTGCCGGAGACTCAGAGCCACAGTGTGGTTTGGCCAAAGCAGGGGCATGGCTGGCTGGGAAGATGCTGGCACCTCATGGGCTGCTCCAATATTCCTCGTCTCTGCAAGCCGGGATCTCCCAGCGCCAAGCGCCACATCCTCACCACTATGCTCTAAACCAGAGTTTCTCAACCTGTTTGATTCCAGGAGCCAGCTCGCTGCCTTCCTAAGCTGTGTCGGGGAGATCTCAGGGACCGGTCGTTGATATCTTCTAACCTAGTGGGTGGGGCTGATCTCTCCCCTCTCAGTGCAAAAGATCCTGGAGTTTCTCAATAGGAAAATCAGGCAGGAATGTTCAGGCACCTTAAAAATACCCCCACAGGCCAGTGTCCCACGATCAACTCCACCCCCCTACCCTGCTCCTCTCCCCTGCAGAGCAGCGGGGTGGCCTGGAGTCTCCAGGGGGAGAGGGGTGGCTGACTAGGTCCAACTCACGAGCTCTTGGTTCAAAGGGACATTTGTCCTTCTAAGTGCCTGCCCTGGCCCAGGAGGGTTGGGAGGGAGGGTCCCAGCACCTTGGTTGGGAGTAAACATTTACGTGCATTTACACAGTCTTCAAGTTCGTACACCATAGAAACCGTGACTTGGAACAGCGGCACATTCCCTAGCCAGGGCTGAATACATCTGGAAGTTGGAACGGTTCTAAAAATGCCTTAGACACTTCCCAGGCTTAAAAGAAACAAAAGAAAAACACACCAGTAAATTGCTAAGTGAAGAGCCTCTTCCGCACTCCAGCTGACATGAAAGCCAGTGTCACTGCTAATAAATTAGGGGGTGGGGGGGGCGCAGCTCTCGCCCACAAGTCTCTACGCAACGGGGAACTTCTTCCTACAACGGCCACTTCTCAAGCTGGGCCCCGGAAGGTCGCCAGGGATTCCCTTTGCCCTCCATCCTCCTGACTCTCACTGGTCCTGCATCTGCTGCTGCATCTTCTGCAGCATCTCCTGCATCCTCCGCAACTGCAGGAGAGAGAGAGAGAAGGTCAGAGAGATCACGGCTCCGCCCCGGCCAGTGAGATGCTCTAATGGGGTGGTGGGCATGCTCCATTACCAGGACAGCATGTTTGTGAGTGGGGTTCTAGCCCCCCCTCGGTGCTGGGGCTGTGTGTGTTGCTTCTCACTCCACTGTCTGCATGGGCTAGCCAGTGACGGCTCACGGGGCGCTCAGGATCGCGCAGCCGGGGTTTGGAGGAGCCCCCTCCATCGAGGGCAGGATGGGAGACGGAGCTCACCCCCACGAGGGCAAGATGGAGGGAGCTCACCCCCACTGGGGGGAGATGGAGGGCAGGATGGGAGATGGAGCTCACCCCCACGAGGGCGAGATAGAGGGAGCTCACCCCCACTGGGGGGAGATAGAGGGAGCTCACCCCCGCTGGGGGGAAATGGAGGGCAGGATGGGAGATGGAGGGAGCTCACCCCCACTGAGGGGAGATGGAGCGCAGGATGGGAGATGGAGCTCACCCCCATGTTCTGCTCCTGCCCCTTTCCTCAATAAATCAGCACAGCAACTGGCACAAGGAGGAGCTGGCGGCTGGGCAGTGTGCACTGTGTGACCTGGCCGGGCTGTATAAGGGAACCACGTGTGTTCCCAGCCTGCACTTGGTTCACTCCTGGCTGACGCACCCACTCGACTGACTCTAGGTGCTTCAGGTCACAGGGCGACCATGGGAGAGGTGGTCCCTGCCGGCTTTAAACCCTCTGACTCTGTAACCCAATGGTGCTCGCCTTGGCAGTGCTGACTGGTGTTTTGCTCAGCCTTGGGAGGGATGAAGAGGCTTTCAAAGAGACACCTTCTAATTCCTCTCCGAACATGATGGCTGCTGGCATTGGTGTGAACAGGGCCTTGCTCTGCAGTTCATGGGATGGCATTACCACAGCCCGAGCCGGACACAGCCTCCGGGCCCTGCCCGCCTGACTGAGAGCTGGTGCATGCAGAGGGCAGCAGAAGGGGGAGCAGGGATGGGAGCACCAGCCAACCCCAGGACAGCCTCGCCTGAGGCAGACCCACTGCTCATCGCTGAGGGCAAGGTGCAGTGGGTACTCACCTCTTCATCCTTCATTTTGATCAGCTTCTCCGTTTCAGCATCAGGCGTCGGGAGGGGCAGGATAGGGATGGGGCTTTCTATCCTGTTGTCCTGAGTCAGTTTACTGGGGGGAGAGAGTGGAGAAATTCAGTCCGTTCCAGTGCCAGCACAGCGGGGAACGAGGGCCCGTCCCAAACACCCTAGGGCACAATCACAGCCCTGTGCGCCTGGCCAGCCAGCGGGAAGTGGTGCAGACACCAGGCCGCTTGGATGCAGTTTGGCGGAGCACGGCAGATGTGTGGGATCCATTCACACTCGGGCATGTATCACACTTGAGATTTCAGAAGAGCGGGCTGGGGGCGCTATAGGGGATCGAGAGTAAACCCAAGCCCTTAAAGAGCTGGCATCTCTGATCACCTTACGCTAAGGCCACATCAGCAAACCAATAAGCCACAAGCTGTGCTGATGACAAATTTATGAGAGGCATTTACAGATCATGGTCTTGTGGTCTCTCTCACTGTTTATGAGATAAATATACGCACATATACACCCACGTGTAGACAGTGGTTGGCATTAAATATCAATGTTTGTCAAGCGACCTGACCATGTTCACAGGCCTTTTTCAGAAGGACCAAAATATGGAGCCAGTTTAATTACACGAAGCCTAGTAATAAGGTTGGGGTACTACATTCAAGTGGTGAAAAACCCTTGGGGAACAACCAAGAATTCCAAGGTGTCACTGCATCCTTTCTCCACGTGGTGGCCCTGTTGGCTCAATGCACATTTACCTTAGAGTTCAGCTCCACAGGAAACTATTACATCCCAATTCCCTCCTACTTGACAGGTAGAGAATCAGCAAAGACATGAGAATTGGAGGCAAATCACCAGGGTATTGGATTTAGAACCAAAAAAATGTGAGGGGGCGGGGGTAACTATTTTATTAAGTAATTTATTCTTCATCTTCTTTGAAATGGTTACTAAATTCTGTATCTAAACAGAGGGATAGCTCAGTTGTTTGAGCATTGGCCTGCTAAACCCAGGGTTGTGAGTTCAATCCTTGAGGGGGCCACTTAGGGATCTGGGGCAAAATCACTACTTGGCCCTGCTAGTGAAGGCAGGGGGCTGGACTCAATGACCTTTCAGGGTCCCTTCCAGTTCTAGGAGATAGGATATCTCCATTAATTTTTTTTTTTTATTTAAGTCACTTTTCTCAGCTCTCTAGAGATAATCACTTCATACCTAGCTCTCTTGGGATTCTGAATTCCCTCCAATGAAAATAAATAGGTTTGTCTGTCCTAGATATTTCATTCTATGCACCTGTGTGTGCACATATACATCACACGTATGTATCCACATGCGCACACTCAGATATTTACACCCAGTGTACAAGCGTTACTTGCCCATCAGTGTAACACAGCCACTTCTGGGGTAGAATGTGACAGCACACAGCAACACTAGGCAACAGCTGAGCATAGGAAGGGATGGTCACAATCTACAACAGAAGTGTGCTAGAGATTTTTAAACTTTGACATTTCAAATTTGCAGGGCTGGGGGGACTGCTCTGCCTTCCAGCTGAAACTGCAGGGAAGCGGAATGCAGTGACCCAGGAGAGGGGAGGGCAATCTTTGGAGACTCGTTAAGACTCAGTAATCGCTAATTGCTCCGACAGATGCATTGTCAGAGAAACAGCAGCGTCTCAGAGGTGATGTCATGACTAAGACACGGCCACAGCTGGTGAGGACGTGGGAGCTGCCAACCCCCCGCTTCCAGGCTGCTGCTTTGGCAACACATGTGGTTCACAGGCAAATCCCCAGGGGGGTGGTTGATTCCCTGTTAATGTCGCTAGGCCACGTCTATTTTTTCCTACCACTGAAAAGAGCTCCTACACTAGGACCATCTATCTCGGTGCCCGCAACACCGCAGGGCTGAGTGTGGGAGCGTCCAGGCAGTGACCGGGCTTCACAGAGGTCTCCCCATGGTGGTTCTCAGACAGCTAAGACACTGTGATTGTGGTACGTTGGCTAGTTATTTCTCCTTCCAGTACACCTGGCTGCTATCTGCAACGTCTCTCTGCAGAGAGCACACACACACACCCCCCGCCCGGCACCTGGAATACTCCTCAACCCCACTAACGAGGAGCAGATGAGAGCTCCCCCACCCGAGAAGCACCAGACACACCCTCCCCGTGACTCTGCACAGGAGAAGAGCACCGCCAATGGGCACCCACCTGGTCATCTGCTGGATGCACTGAGCTCTGTAGTTCTCATAGTGAACATCACAGGTGACATCCTTCAGGTCGTGCATGTGCGTCCGGATCAGCATGTTCCGCAGCTTCACGAAATCACAGTGTGCCTGGTTTTCCACTGGGGGAGCAGCAACAAACAGCACTTGGATTTCACCCCATCTGCCCGGGGCAAGGACGAGCAATGGCCCCGCCAGAGCCTCGCCACATCCAACCCCTGGCTAAAACGCTTATCCCCGCAGGGTCCTTCCCACCCCCCCCCCCCCCCCCCACTATCCCATCTCCTACCCCACCACCATCAGACATGCCCACAAGGCTGCCTCTCTGCTGGTGAGATATCAGAGCACTTGGGCTCAAGCTAACAACACTGTTTTAAATGGGAAGAGGCTGGAGGCAGAACATTTCCAGCGACAGGGTCCTCTGCTGTAAGGCTTGCTTCTCCCCTTGGTCACAAGAGCCTGAATTTGCTGACCTGCAGGCTTTGAGAAGGAAGATTGTGTGCGCGCAGGCTTGGGACCAGGCGGGTTCTGACTGGGGACACTGGTTCCAAGGGGTATGGATCGTATTCATCAAACCGGGCACAGCCTCTGGGACTGCAGCTAGCAATGGAAACTAATCAGAATCAAATCGAAGGGCTTTATGAGCCTGGTCTCTGGGTCTATCTTCATCCTAAATCTAGAGCCTGATCCAAAGTCCACTGAAGTCAATGGGCTTCTTTCCATTGGATTTTGGATTAGGCCCAGAGTCACTTGCTTTTGAAGAGGAGGAACACACAACAGGGAGGTGAAGTCACAGGCCCGCCAGGGCTCCATGGAGGCGTGGGCACAGCCTGTGTGTATCTAACAACAAGCGTCACCCCGTATAGCCATGCAGCCAGCAGCTTTACTCCTCTTCTGAAACAGTCATCAGCGCGCTTGGCTCAGGATTTTCCAGTTAATTGTTCCCCTGCGTACCTGCGCAGTTAAAGGGGCCAGTCCCAGGGGAGGTCTGGTCCCCAATCTGACCTGACTCCTATATTATTTAGCTTGCAAAGTCAAGGGCAGCCAGGCCACGTCACCAGGGCCGGCTCCAGGGTTTTGGCCCCCAAGCAGCCAAACACCAAAAAAAAAAAAAAAAAAAAAAAAAAAAAAGCCACGATCGCGATCTGCGGCGGCGGCAATTCAGCGGGAGGTCCTTTGCTCCGAGCAGGAGTGAGGGACCATCTGCCGAATTGCCGCCGAACAGCTGGACGTGCCGCCCCTCTCCGAAGTGGCCGCCCCAAGCACCTGCTTGGTAAGCTGGTCCCTGGAGCCGGCCCTGCACGTCACACCAGGGACTTCGCAAGCTGCTTTTCCTCCCAGACGCAAACGCTGCAATGCATTCGCCCCGTGCGAGGGCACTGAGCAGTCAGTGCATTCCTGAACAGCCCTAGCACAACAAACTAGTGCCTGTGCAACCCAAGAACCACAAGCCTCCTGCAGCGACAAGCCAGGGGAGAGTCAAATCAGTAACTACCCCCATTTCCGGGGCCTAGGGGATTTTCTAATCAGGGAGAACAGAAAGTTACAGGCAAAGTGAGGCAGCCCAGCCTTTAGAGAAACGTTCACTCCGTTGGAATGTATTGCTGCTGGTAGGGCTCTCTGAGCACCACTGACTCCCCCGTCTGGAGCAAATGAGGCTTAGGGGTTGGGAGCTGCCTTTGCAGAATGCCGGCATCTCTCTCATTTAAAACAGCTGTTTCCTCCCATCTAAGCAACAAACCCGCCCCACTGTGGCTGTATTTTGGCTACGCAGCAGCTCACAGGCCACTGCCACCAACATTGGCCAGGCCAAAAGCAGAGCAGCGAGGAGATAACATGAGGGGCATTCTGTCATCTAACGTCTCCCCGTACTGTGGGACCTGCCCCTCCGCTCTCCTCCTAGCGGTGCTGGGCTGTGGGTCTCACCGCAGACATTACCATGGCGGCGGCAGCAACGCCTTGTATTGCTGTCTGGGCAGAGCACGAAGGGTATAAACCTTCGCTCCGATGGGAGCAATGTCTACTCCGGAGCGACCGGGCAATGCCCTGCCTTCCTAAGCAGAGCGCGGCTGTTTCCTAGGCATTAAACACTGAGTCTGCTCCATTCAGAAACAGAAGCATGCTCTTCTCTGCCCCTGGTATTTCTAAGGCAGCCATCACGATATCACTGGAGGACACATCTGCCGTCAGCCCAGCCCTGCAAGCTGCTCCCAGCTGCCGGTTAAACACGCTTGCTCTTCCCCATGAAGGAGCGTGCAGGGGAACCCTCTGAGGGGGTGACGTCGGGCGGCTGCATCGTCTGGGTACCGGAGCAGAGGAGCCACGGCACAGCGTGCAGGCTAGCCACCCACGCAATGACCCTTGTACAGCCCCTGCTGCTGCAGCTTCACTGCTACCAGCACCTGAGCTGGCTAGGTTAAAGCTGGCTCGGGTACGTGTACATGAGCTGCAGTCAGACCCGGTGAATGCAGCATAGACACGCCCTCGGTGTGCTGCCAACACGCACTTACCACTAGGGGGCTCCAAAGCCACAGGGGGAGCCCCAGCACAGCACTGAACTGGACTCTCCACCAGCTGGAATTCTGCCCCAGGGCTGCCAGCCCTCACCCCCTCCTCCCGGCTTCCCTGCCAGGCGCCCAGGGACACGCCTTACCTTCCACAATGCCCCACGGGTACAGCCGCCCACGCACTCTCTGGCCTTTGGCCTCCACCACCGTGTTGCTGCCGATGACGGCGAAGGGAGCGCTCTCCTGAAACGAGAGCCACCGAGGAATCAGGAAGCCTGGGCAGGGCCGGTGGGAATCACGCGAGGCCCACATGGGAGCCCTGAGGGCTCGGGTTCTGACGCCCACGCCGGGCGATTGTGTTCTCTGGTCCAGTGGTGTGGGTGCTGGTCGGAAGAGCGTGCAGGAACTTCATCCTGTTCCAGGCACCGAACACGGAGCTCGTCCAGGGAGGGGCACACACTGCCCCTTTCCAGAGCAGCCGTCAGCGGGCCGCCAGCTCACGTTGCCCCTAACCAGGACACTAACTGCCCCTAACCAGTCCGGGCTGCCCAGCCCGTGCCATGCTCAGGGACTCTGCTAGCCCAGCCCCGAGTCAGCTGAGGAACATGAAGGGGCCTGGCACTCCCCAGTGGGTCGAGGGCCATTGTCTGCCCGCCGCCAGTTGTGCGCAGTCGCATCGTTTCACCCCGCACACCCTGCCCTGAGGTACATTCCCGACGACTCATCGGGTGAGAATCGCTGCTCCGTGGCGACGAGTGTCACTCAGAAACCAACGCTCAGCACGGGGACACGCCAAGTGGGATGCAAGATACTGCCAGTGGTATTGCTGGATCACACATGCAGATTGGCTGACACTGGGGTATCCTTCCCGGTGGGATGGGGGAAGGGCACCTGGCCCCACAGGAAACACAGCCTTGGGGACTCTGTGCACCCAATTATTTTTCAGACACCCTGGGTTCACCTGGGAGGTCAGGCATCCCAAACGCTCTCCCTCCCTCGGCACAGGCAGCTCTTGACCAGGAAGCCAGGAGGAGAGGGAATAACCCCTCCCCCCCTCCAAAGAGAAGCCCTCGGTCCCCACATCTGGTTGGTATCTGTGGCTAGGCAACAACGAGGGGAGTCAAGACAAACAGGGCCTGACTGAAGTCCATGGAGTTACACCAGGAACGAACCTGGCCCAATAGACTGCTGTCTTAAAGCCGCGGTGACATGGGACCGCACCCAGGTCCCTGTGCTCCATGCTGAAGCCACTTCAAACTTTGTGACACCAGCACGAAGAGAACTGAGATCTCCCGTTCCAAAAGCACAGGCCTCTAGCACCTGAGGTAAAGAAGAATCTCCACTGACTGTTCGCAGTATGGGGCCTCTAACACACATGGTATAGCTCTGATTCCACCCACTAGAGGGCAGGGGTGCACACCAGCCAGCTGAGGAGACTACTGAACTGGAAGAAGAGGTCCAGAGCCTTCCTCACCTTCAGCTCCCGGTCTTGCTGTTTGAATTCCTCATCTTCATCAGAGTCGCAGTCTGGGAACTGGTAAACTTTAATCCCAAACTTGTCGATCTCTTCCCGGATCTGCTCCCCCGCAGGGTAAGGGCAAAATGAAAGACAGCACCAAAGAGCCCGTCAGCACGACCAGAAAGTGCACCCAACCGCCCTTGCTGCAGCCTCTCTGCTCTGGTTGCTGGCGAGGGAGGGGCCTCCCCGGGCTGGGAACACCAGTGGGGAAAGCACAGAGCATTGTGGACTCTTCTCCAACCCCTGCAGAGCACTCTCCGGGGAGCAGGCCCTCTCCTGAGATTGCCATGCTCCCGGGAAGGCCAAGGCAAGGAAGAGAAGTTATGAAACAGGGAAGCCAACAAGGCCCTGTTGTGGCTGGCTCCTGAGTGGGGCATATGGAGATGGGCAGAGAGGGGGTTTTGGACCCATTTCCCCTATCACCAGTGGCTGCTGGGGGATTGGATAAATGACCCACCTAAACCTCTCTGCTAGTTTGTCGTTGTCTGTGTTGAATTCAAGGGCAGGGATGCCCCTGCCCAGTGACACATGGCAAGGAGCAAAGGAGAGGAACTGTCTTCTAAACAAGACCAGCTTAGCCCTGGAGACCTCAGCACATCTGTGCGTGGGAGTGGGAATAAGGGGGGCACTGAAGCAGGTGACACCCACTGGCAGGAGCTACGGTTACAGCAGTTTGGCTCATTTCCTGGCTGCTGGGCCCCACGCTGGAGACACTAGAGGCCACAGAGCGTCACGCCGAGGCGAGCGGTGTGTCTGCAGCAGAAGCAGAGATCTCTGGTAGGCAGGGCACCAGGCAGGGTGGGGGACCCCAGCCACAGGTGGGGATGGAGCTGGATGGGTCCCCACAGGGGTTATTTTGCATAGGCCCCATGAAACATGGGAGCAATGGGACAGGGCCATGGGTCAGGCCATTCCACTCCATCCCTGACACAAAGGGGGGTGCAGGGTCTGCTTGCTCCTGGCTGGCTGTCCCCACTGATCACCTCTCCAGCGGGAGGGGCTCTGTCGAGCAGGGCTCAGGCAGAACCTGGGAAGCCATGTGGACACCTGAGCCCTGCCAACATGTCACGGCCGGACAGCAGCATTTCTCACCCTCTCCTTTAGCTTCCGGATCTCACTGGGGATCAGGCAGTCGGCCTTGGCGATCAGGGGCACGATGTTCACCTTCTCATGCAGAGCCTTCATGAACTCGACGTCCACCGGCCTCAGCCTGCAGCGGGGAGGGGGAAGTGGCAGGGGTTACCTCGCCCTCCTGCTTTTCCTCTGGAGAGGGCACTCCCATTCACCCACTGGGCCAGACGCCCTCTTAGCAGTGAGTGTGGGGGCTAGAGAAACTCAGCCACGGGGCCTGGGGCAATGGCGTTTCCAATGTTACAGGTCACAAGAAGAGTTCTCAGCGGGTGCATTTAGGGCATGGAGGGTGGCTTGAATGTACCCTTTCCAGCCTGGCTGCTGTAACAGCTCAGCCGATCGAATCAGAAAGACACCAGACAGGTATATACTCTCCTACAGAATAAACCCTGCCTGGGGCCCCACCCTACCTTGCACAATATGAACTATCAGATCTAGCTCCCTTGGTTATCCTTAATGTACGCCAAGGAACAGGCTGGCACTAGGACTGGGAGGTGTAAAGGCAACTTAAAGCTCTCTCTGCCCCCACCCTGTCCTGCGCTGGGCACAGATCCACCAGACTGAAGATCAGGGGCTGCATGTTGGTTTTCTCCTTCTTGCTCCCCCAGGAGAGCAGCAGAGAGAAATGGGCTTTGGGCCTGCAGGGGATCAGTGCCTAGAGAACAGGCCTCGCTCTCAGCGCCGTGGAGCCAAGATCATGTGACCAGAGTGTGTCACGTCAATGAGTAAACTCCCAAGAGGGGGGTGGCAGAGGGCTAGACGGGGCAAGAGCAGATATCTCTGTTAGCACGTCTAACTCCAAATCCCACTCAGACTCATTACCTGCAATCCCCAATACTGCCACAAGAGGGCAACATTTGGGCATAAGCTCCGCCCACCAGCGTAAGGGGATGAATGGTTTAACAATGACACAGAACCTTCTGGGCAATGCTGCTAAGCCCACATAGTGGAGAGGGGAGGAAAGCAAAAGAAGCAGGGGTTTAGGGATTTGCTCACATGACTCCTGCTAACACAAGCAGGAGCCCGTGTGCGAGATCCTCGCATGCACCATGCTGAGAAGTTGCCCCAGGCAGGAAACTGGCTCCCAGCGAGCGCAGCACCTCACCCGTGTCCGAAGGGCGAGATGAAGTAGAGGCAGCAGTGCACTCGGTTGTCCTGGATGTTCTTCCGGTTCAGGCCGCTCTCGTCGCGGAAATACTGTTCGAACTGCTGGTCGATGTAATCGGTGATGGGCTTCCAGCTGGGGGAGCATTGCAAACACACACCAAACCCTGCCTTTAACAGGAGACAGCCTCGGAGACATAGAGCACAGGAGGCACCAGCTCTCTGTCCCCTTCCCCAGCCTAAGTCCCTGTGTTGGGCGGTTCTAAGGGCTGAATTTGTCCATCTCTCTGTAACGCGAGAGCAGCATCCCCTTTCCCACCTTAGACCCCCTCCGCTCCCATCGCCCAGGAGGGAAGGAAATGGCAGCTGACAGAGCCTTAGAGTCAGGAGCGGCGCAAGTTCCCTAAAAGTGTGCGGGAGCCATTGGTGCCTTAACCATGGCCCCACCCCTTTCCCCGGGCCCCCCCCCCGCCTCTTCCCCCCCTCCCAAGATCCTGCTCGCTCCTCTCCATCTCCTCCCCCCAGTTGCTTGCCCTTACAGCCAGTAAAAAGTGATGGGGCCATGGACCCCTACCCCCTTTGTTCCGGCGCCCCTGCCCAGCCCTCCTCACCACTCAGTGTTGTTAACAGCATCTCCAAAGCCCGGGGTGTCGACTATCGTCAGCTTCAGCTTGACGCCCTTCTCCTCGATGTCCACGGTGTGTTTCAGGATCTCCACCGTTTGGCTGATTCGCTCTTCAAAACAGAAATAAGTGAACTGAAACCAGTGGTTAGCGCTGGGGGACCCCCTTCTCAGGCCGTGTCTGCACATGGACCGGTTCTCAGCATCAGGCCCACTCCCACAATACTACCCTGCACTGTCACAGGCAGAACTGCTAGGGGCAGGGGAGTGTTTCACTGAAAAGTGTCCTTTTTGGGGCAAAAATGTGAGAAAATCAAAATAGCTGATTCTGAAATGGACAATGCAGTGCCTCATGGGAGTTGTAGTTTGGGCGCTTTGTGCTTTCATTCGCCTATAAAGGCCTGGTGCCCGGCTTGGGCAACATTTCCCATCATGCATCATGGGCTTGGTATGGGGAGCTGGTGCATCATGGGTAATCAAGTGCAGCCCGGGAGCCTGGCCCATAAAAGAAAACAGGCGCATGAGGCACCTGAACCAAAACTCCCATGAGGCACCATGGCAGCATTTCAGAATTGAAATATTTTGGTTTTCAGCTATTCACTTTTCCAGTAATTTCCCTGCTCAAAGCAGACACTTTTGGAGAAAAATTTCATTTAATCCAAAATCCAATTTTCCATCCAAAACCAGAGTTAATGGAAAATTTTCACCTGGCTCTAAGCACAGAGCCTTTCTGCACATTTGCCTGGACTGCCCTGCTGGCTTCGCTGAAGTCCACATGACTACGAACAGGCCAGAAAGGAGAGTGGATCGGAGGAAATTTGAACCAGTGAGGAAGATCAGTATTATGCTCGCTTTACCCAAACACAGAGCTATTATGTGATTTGCCCAAGGCCACACAGTGAGCTAGTTGCATTGTCCTGACTCCTAGCCCCTGATCTAACTACCAGGAACGCCCCTTCCAATACTACGGGATGTTCCTAGAAACCTTTTCACATACACAGTCTATGTTGTTGTAGATGACATCATAGGAATTGCCACGCATCATCATATCATAGGCCAGCATCCTGCCACGGGCAGGGACCAGCACCTGATACTTTAGGAGAAACCCCCATATCGCACTAAACCAACTGATCTAAATGGCCAGCCTCTGACACAAATCCTCTAGGAAGGAGATCCTTGTTAATGAAAGAAGCAGGCCCCCTTATGTGCCAGAGACTAAGGCTGCATCCCTGCTTCTGCCCAACTGTCCAGGAAGGAGAAACCAAGCTAAAGATCTAAACAAACAGGCCACTTAGCATCTTTTGGAGAGAAAACGCTAGTGCTTGGAAATCCCAGGCCCAAACTTTTCTTGCTCTAATCCTAGAGGCTGTATGGACTAGAGGCTATATGGTTCGCTGGGGAGAAAGGAGTAGCTAAGCAGCAGTGTGGGGCAGTTTGTGCTGTGGCTAATGCGATGACTCAAAGTGCTGTATTTTAAAAGAGTCCCTGTGGAAACAACGGGCCTCACACCTCCCCCTTGTGCTGCACTTACCCTCTGCATTGAGAAGCTTCCGGTCTTTGTAAAGATCCGTCAGGAACAGGCTATTCACCAAGGTGGATTTCCCCAGGCCCGACTCTCCTAATGGACACAGTCAAAGAAAAGCAACACAACCCAGCACCTGGATTAGGAAGAAATCCTGGAGCAAGGCTTTCAATGGTGCCTCCCGAGCCAAGGCAAACGAGAGACGACCCCTTCGGGGGCCGCACACTGGTGGGCACATCCCCAGCGAGATCCCTCTGACTCTGTATAAATGGGAGAGCCCAGCTCCTCCCTGTTCTCTACCTAGGCTCCTAGCCAGCCCTGTTTCTGCCACCTGCAGTCACGCCTTCGGCTGGTGGAGGGACAGGTACACTCAGCTCAGGGCGGCTAAAGGAGGAGCCGGAAGGGGGTGGGGCAGGGGAGGGCTGAGGAGTCAAAGAATGTTTGGCTGGGAGACTGGAAAGCAGAACCTGGGAAGGATCCCGCAGTTTCTGGGGAAGGGGCTGGTGGGCACAGGCATCCTCCCCACAGCCCCAGGACCTGATCAGGCAATAACCAGAGAGCCCCTGGCTGTGCTCCTGGGTTTCTTTAGTGGGTGTCTGGGGATCGGTTCTGATTAAACAGAGGGTGAAAGGAGACATTTGGGTTCAACGCAGAAGATGACACCCTGACCCACTGAAATCATTAGCAACACTCCCACGGGCGTCAGTGCCACTTGGGCTTCACCCAGTGGCTTGGCAGGCCTGACAACAGAATGGCTTCAGTACCTCCAGGACAGGGCACCGGCTCGGGGCTTGACCCACCTCCCTGTTCTCGCTGAGCAGGTCCCCACTCCCCCAGCGACTGCGGTGATTTCAGTGGGTGCTTGCGCCGTAAGGCTCTACGCTGGGAGAGCGCCAGCTCCTTGGGACACAAAGGATGTTCTCCCAACGCTAGGCCCAGCAGCACTGAGCCTTATCCAGGCAGGCAGGCAGCAAGGCTCCCAGGGAACCCACTGGGGCGGCAGGGAAGTCTCACCGGCTACCATCAAGGTGAAGTCGAAGCCCTTCTTCACAGATTTCCGGTGCACCTGGTTCGGCAGGGTGGCGAATCCCACATACTGCTTCTCGTGGTCCTGAGGAAGGAGGAAGACAGGGACAGCTCATGGAACCGCTGTGTGCACAGGGATCTGCTGTTCCCACTCTGACCCCGAACACCAAGCGGAGGAGGGAATCAACGGGGAGATCATTCCCCCCTCCCCTCCCGTAAAGCAGCCGGGACAGGGAGGGGGGAAGCGCATGGTCCAGCTTCACAGACTGCCCAACCGGCCAGGTGCTTGCTGGTCTACGTTGCACAGGGGAAGTGCAGGGAGCTGTGTTGCATGCCCCACCAGTGCTCACGGGCTGTTTGCCAGCCAACTGGGCCATTCTCACATGTCCGTGGAAGGGCTGGGGCTCTGGCAGGCTCCCATTAGCATGTGGGAGAACTCCAGGGAGACAGCCTCCCCAAGAGCAGAGGCAGGCGTCCTGTCTTTCCATAAGCTTCCCAAGCCCTTCTCTTCCTGACCAGCACAACAACAGACAAACCTGCCAGGCCACAGCATAGATGCCAAGTGTGGGTTTTTCTCTGGGTCCCAGCAGCCCAGGCCGCAGGGCTGCTATTTCTTTGTCTCTCCAAAGAAAGAGGAAACTTACATTTTTCAATGGACAAGCCTGTGTAATTAACACGGCCAGTGCTGCCAAGACTCTAGTGCTGTGTAACAACAAGAGAATGAGGAACTGGCCTTGGCTGGCTCTCTCGGGGTTTTATCTCTTGCATTCGGGCTGATTAGTGAGAAATTAGGAATATCTCAAGCTGCTTGTTTCAAAAGAGTCTCGTTTCAGGAGCCCGCAGAGTGAAATGGAGAAGTCAAAGTAGCAGAGAACATCTCTGGTGTTGCCCTGGTACAGGCTCTTTCATCCAAGGGATAATAAAGCGCTTTGGGCCTCCCCGTTCCTCTCCATCACTGCAGCTCAGCACAAACCCGTGTTGCTTGTTTGTTTTCAAGCACCTGACCTCTCCCATGCAGGAATACAAGCGTGCAGCACACATCGGGCCTCTCTTATACGCATGCACGTCCCCCTTGTCAGAAAAGCACGCGCTGGACAATACCACAGGCAGTTTGTGCTAGCTGCATCTGTTAAGAGCTGCACACCAGAAGCCATTGGCAGTGCACAGCAAGAAGTTTTATTGGTCCTACAAAACCCAGAACCAAAACTGCACGTTTGTGAGCACCTTACCTATTCACCAGCTAGTTACGTGGATATGGACAGCTCTTACAGCATGTAACCTGTGCGATCATACTGCAAGCATGGGGCCCACCCTGCATGCACGGGGCCCACCCTGCATGCACGCAACACCCTGCATGCACGCAACACACGCAACGCACAAAAGTACACTGCTGTACGCTACATACGCACACAGTGTGGTGCTCATACTGCGGTCAGGCATACTTCATAAATGCATGCTGGAACAAATGGTTCAAATGCTGCATGCATGAAGGAAACACACACTACTTGCAAAACAGTACTGCACATGACATGCTGCGAGCATGAGACACATACAGACACACGCTGCATGCCTGGAACATTCAGGCTGTACAAACACGGTCCCAGGGCAGATTAAACTAAAGTTTGTGGGATCTCTACAAGTGAGGCAGGCAGCTCTCCTTTAGCGGGGCGGATTCATTTCCAGGGCTACCACAGCACACATGGGCCGAGAGGTAACTCAAGCGCTCCCATCCCCAGCGGAGGTGTTAATGCTGGCTTCAAGATGTGACAGACAGAGACAGCTTTCTGGGGTCTGGAGGAAGAGCCAGTTTGGGTACCTGTCATGCCACAAATACTAGCTCAGCTCAGCAAAAGCCCATGAATACAGTATTCATAGCTCATGTATCTTGGAAGGAACTGTTGGCTGCACACCACAGTTGCTACACAGAGGAGTCATTCTCTTAGCCAAGTCTGCTCCACCATCATTCCCGGTTCCCTAAAGCCCAGCTGCAAAATCTGCCCCACGCACACCCTGGGCTCCACTGCTCGCTTCAACGCTGCATGCACATTCCTGTCCCCCCCCAATCCCAAGAGAGCGGGTCAGGCAAGTGAGGCAGGTGAGCAAGGACCCTGGCAAACATGCTCCCATCTTACATACTGTCCAAATCTGAGCCACATGACAATTCATCAACCATCCGGACTGGATGCATCCCAAATTCTGCGTTTCAAACCCGCTGCGGCTGGCTTAAAAACAAACCCACCACTGGGATTCATGCCACTCAGACAGACCAGCACAGCTCCAACCCAGCACCGGCACCAACGCTTCCATCCATGGCTTTGGACACTGCTCCCTTCCTGGTTGCCTGCTGCCTGGAAAGTTAGGCCAGTTCACCCCAGCTGAGGATGTGTCCTGGTCCTCATCTTCTCTCTTCTTTGGCCCCAACTGCGCAGTGCCTGGGGAAGCTGCTTGCACCAAAGCAAATATCTGGGGCAACCCCCTCACCAAATCGTGTGCATTGTGCCACTGGGGCGAGTCTCCCAATGGGGTTGCCAGACCCGTGACATTTTTATCACTCTAACCCTGACAAGTGGAGTGGCCAGAGGCTCCAATCCCAGTCTCCTGGGCTTGACCCTACACTACATTTCAGCATTGATCCCCACTGCTTCCTTCCCGTCCCTTAATTAAGACAGACGCCGGGGGGAGGCGGGCAATGAACACATGAAATCACAGAGCAAAGTCAGAAGTGGGATTAGAACCGGCACCCCCAGTGTTCCTCCCAGGCAAGCGTTTAGCTGACTGAGCTAAAAGGTTTTGACGTCCCAAACCGCAGGCCCAGGAAGCAGCAGCAGCGAAGGAGGAAACTCTCTTGATAGAAAGTGACAGATGCTCCAGGTCTGTCACTGGGTTCCACTGACTGGGAAGGAGGGCACGGATCTGAGACTTGCTGGGCAATGTCAGGCTTCATTACTACGAGGGGAATTTTAACCTCTCCATGCACCGAACTCCCCTGGATCTTGCCGGGAGAGCTGCCTGGGAAACACGCCTCAGTTACGCCCCGGAGTGCTTTGCAAAGGGCAGATGAGAAGCGTGCTAAGAAGGGTAAGAAAAGGTCAGTGTCCGTTTGCAAGAGGGAACGGGAAGACTTAGTAAAAGGGATCCCCTCTATTTGATGGGTGTTATGTGCCAGAGCAATTCTGCTTTCTGGCTGCTTGGCGTGCAATCAAAAATATAACTGTCAATACCACAGGAGGCCCTGTGGTAAATCAATATTGACTTAAACATGCAGCACCCTTTGCTAGTCCCTTTTCACACAGAGACGCTTTGAGTTTGGTGCAGGAGGGAGATGTGGGTCATTCTGAATGGGCTTTGGAAGCAGTTAATCACAGCTCCTATCTTGGGGGACCTTAGGAACAGGAACGGTGCAGTAATAACTCCTGTCCCATATAGTTTATTCTTTAAAAAAATCCACCGGATGTGGTAACTCCGCCTCTGACAACGGAGAGATTGGCCAAACCAAGCCCTGGCGTCACTCTGCTAATGTCAATGAAATCAAAACTGGGTGAGTTTGGTCCACTGCATTTCTGGTAGCTACTCAGGCCAAACTGGAGAACTTAGATCTATTGTAACGCTGGTTACTTCCTTTTATCTACACCTCACAGGAGACTGGCTGCTCCATTTCATATGGACAGATCCTATTGGGCCCAGGCCGCTGCCTTTAATCAATAGCTAGCCTCATTCGCCTGACACAATGCCTTCCCTTCGGCGTTTTTCATTTCATCCCTAGTCCGGGGCCAGGGTGAGAGCGAGGGCAGGAGCTCCCCTCCCCCCAGCTGGTGCTGCTTGATGGATAAGGAGAGCTCCAAAGCTGATGTGGCGAGAACTCCCCTGCCAGTTGCATTGTATTTTAACCCTGGTCTAGAATGGCTAATGCAAAGGCCGCTCAGGCTCCGGGAAGGGGAGCCCCTCCCATTGCTCCCCAGCGACTCCTCTGACCAATTCAGGGATCGACTTGCCGAAGGGAATCTCAGCTGGCCCTCTTGCACTGGGAGGCTGGCTGAGTGTACACGCTCCAGAGGGTGTGTGCGGGGAGGTGGGGTGCAGAAGCAGTTTCTCCCAGAGGAAAAATGGGGGGGGGAAAGGGGGAAGATCTCATTGCTCTAATGGGGCTTCCTCCCTTCCCTTAGGGTGACCAGATGTCCCAATTTTATAGGGACAGTCCCGATTTTTGGGTCTTTTTCTTATATAGGCTCCTATTACCCCCCCACCCTCTGTCCCGATTTTTCACATTTGCTGTCTGGTCACCTTCCCTTGAGGAACACACCTTGGTCTTTTAAATACTTTAGTCTATTTAGGGTTTTCATATTAACGTAGCTCCCCTACCCCACCCCACTGTGGTCCCAGACACGACGACCTGGAAGAGAAGTTCAGAGCGAACAAGGCCACGTCAAAGCAGTCGATCACGGGACACATATCATGGCTCAGCGTCTGCCCAGAGACATGTGTGCACGTTTCCCACCCACTTCAGTGGGGGCTGCGCATGCATGTCTGAGGGCAGAATTTAGCCCGCTCACAATCTCTATCTCAGCATGGACGGACTAGCTGCACACGGGCCCACCAGACTCTGTGTTACAGGTCAGATTCCTGCTGGGTGTAATACCACAGCCTCCTGTGGAGCACTGGGCTCAATGGAGAGCAAATACGGCTTCTAAGTCACTACCTTAGCCCTACATCCGCAGGGCAGACAGGGGACGATGTACTCAATCAAGAAAGCCCACAAGGCCTAGAGGTGGGCAGTGCCCTAGGCATACGATAAATCCAACATGTTTATTAGGTTTGATGATTTGTTTGTGCCTTTTTCGCTCACACTGATGCTGCACTAATAGACGTATTCCTTAATACCCAACACTGAGGCTCTCGGGTCAGCCGCCTGGGAAGAGCAGCGGACACAGTGTTGGGGGAATGGTGGGCTCCATTATGTCTGAGCACGGCCGGTGGAGGAGAGCAGGTGTCTTTCCCACCTGCGGATCGGGAGTAGAGGTAAAATCCTGCTGTCCAGCCGGCTGGGGGCTTGGACCTTGAGGACGGGTAACACTGCAAAAGCTCCCTCTCCCCCCACAGAGTCCCATTGGCCAAGCCTCACCTAATACAGCCCACGATATCCAGATGTCTAAAGGAGCCCAACTGGCCCCCAGTAAAACAGCAGCAGCAGCAGGAAGCCAGCCTTGCACAGAGACAGGTCAGTCACATCCTTCCAGGCACAGCCCTGCTGCCTCCTTTGCGTGCATGTCCTTTAGGGTCAGCCTCACACCCGCACAAAGGCCTCGGGGTGTCACGCAACCCTGGAGGAGTGACCCTGGCACTTGGAGGAGAGGAAGGTGATCAGGAACAGTCAACATGGATTCACCAAGGGCAAGTCATGCCTGACCAACTTGATTGCCTTCTGTGATGAGATAACTGGCTCTGTGGATATGGGGAAGCAGTGGACAGGATATATCTTGACCTTAGCAAAGCTTTTGATATGGTCTCCCACAGTATTCTTGCCAGCAAGTTAAAAAAGTATGGATTGGATGAATGGACTATATAGGGTAGAAAGCTGGCTAGATCGTTGGGCAAAACGAGTACTGATCAATGGCTCGATGGCTAGTTGGCAGCCAGTATCAAGCGGCGTGCCCCAGGGGTCGGTCCTGGGGACGGTTTTGTTCAACATCTTCATTAATGATCTGGATGATGGGATGGACTGCACCCTCAGCAAGTTCGCAGACGACACTAAGATGGGGGGAGAGGTAGATACAGGGTCCAGAGTGACCTAGACAAATTGGAGGATTGAGCCAAAAGAAATCTGATGAGGTTAAACAAGGACAAGTGCAGAGTCCTGCACTTAGGATGGAAGAATCCCATGCACTGCTACAGACTGGGGACCGACTGGCTAAGCGGCAGTTCTGCAGAAAAGGACCCGGGGATTACAGTGGATGAGAAACTGGATATGAGTCAGTAGTGTGCCCTTGTTGCCAAGAAAGCCAACGGCATATTGGGCTGCATTAGTAGGAGCATTGCCAGCAGACTGAGGGAAGTGATCATTCCCCTCTATTCAGCACTGGTGAGGCCACACCTGGAGTATTGCATCCAGTTTTGGTGCCCCCACTACAGAAAGAATGTGGACAAATTATAGAGAGTCCAGCAGAAGACAACTAAAATGATGAGGGGGCTGGGGCACAAGACTTACAAGGAGAGGCTGAAGGAACTGGGCTTATTTAGTCTGCAGAAGAGAAGTGAGGGGGGATTTGATAGCAGCCTTCAACTACCTGAAGTGGGGTTCCAAAGAGGATGGAGCTCGGCTGTTCTCAGTGGTGGCAGATGATAAAACAAGGAGCAATGGTCTCAAGTTGCAGTGGTGGAGGTCTAGGTTGGATATTAGGAAAAACTATTTCACTAAGAGGGTGGTGAAGCACTGGAATGGGTTACCTAGGGAGGTGGTAGAATCTCCATCCTTAGAGGTTTTTAAGGCCCGGCTTGACAAAGCCCTGGCTGGGATGATTTAGTTTGGGTTGGTCCTGCTTTGAGCAGGGGATTGGACTAGACGACCTCCTGAGGTCTCTTCCAAACCTAATCTTCTATGATTCTATGCCCCACAGGCAACGGCTGAAGCCAGCCAGAGTGAAAGCAGAGGCATCACCGACCTTCGGGGCCCTGTTTATAAACCAAAGTGCTTACAGCAAAGCAAACGGGTCTAATCTCTAGTTCGGGACATGCTGCCCGGTTCGCCGAAGGTCACGACGATACATTGTATCTTGGGGAGATCCCAGCATTAGCATACTCTGCAGTCAGCCCTATCGAGTGCTGATGGTGCACAAGGGGTACAGACAGTAACAGCAGCCTGCAGGCTGAGATCTATCCAGTTCACACCCTACCCTTCTGTTAGGAGTGCTGGAACTTGGGTATCTGGTAAAGGGAAGAAATCCCTCGTACTGTTGTGGCACTCGGCCAGGGGCCGTCTACGTATGTACGCTGGAATTTAAGGTGTGTGGCACAATGGTGCTGCGTGAGCAGTTTGAAATGCGCACACACTGGCTTCTCCCCGTCTCCTTTACAACCGACCCCCCTACACTGGCAGACCTGCGTTTCACACAACGGGATCACTAACCCAGTGATTACCCTCAGGATCAATTTGACCCAGTGGGTTTAGTTAGACCTAGTGACTAGTTAAAGGCCGTACGATGGTGAAAATCAGCCAGATGCCAGACGGCAGGAAATGATCCATCCCAAGCCAGGATGTTGACAGCTCCCCTGCCTGCACCCCGGCTCGCAGCGGATGCTGCCCCGTACACATTGTCCTGGCCTCTGAGTGGTGCAGAGAGTGCTCCAACCAGGTTGGTCAGTGCTCAGTGGCCCTCCCGATGGCCAGATAAACACAGCGCTCCGTACAGGGGATATGTGACACCACGTCTCTGCCAGGGCAGCGAGCGTACAGCGACGGACCTGTACTCCCCTTCCCTTTTCAGAAACTGGAGCAGACAAGAGGCAAAAGCAACTGCCTGGATCAAAAACCGCAGCTCCCATGGCCTGCTCCCCTCACACCCCCTTCCCAGGCCAGACCTAGCAGCACAGCGTGTGGGTGAACTCGAGACACGGTCACCAGCCCGGAACAACAGCAAGAAAAAAAGCTGGTTGGTGAAATGCAACGTTAACATGATAACACAAACCAGGCAGTATGTACACGTACACACCCACCCCTCCCCCTTCCTCCTCAGATGGGCAGTCACTGCGGGAAATAACACACAACACTACTCTGCCATGTGTCTCCCAGCTGTCCGACACCTCGCTGCAGCCCCTCACATCCAACCCAGTCCTGCTGTCTGCTTCCTGACTCTTCCCCTTCCCAGCGTCTTTCCGCTCCCCTGCCCTCAGAGGTCCCTTCCACAGTTAAACCCTTCTCCTCGGGCAGCATTCCCCCACCACACACTGCTATAAATACACCCTGTACCTTCAGCTTGACCGGGTGGCTTCTCTGGGCCTGCGTCCGGGGAGAAAGCAGCCGCTCCGCTAACAGCTCCTGAATAATGATTGAATCCATAACCCCGGCAGGCGAGTCTGAGAGCTGCCGTGGGCCAAAGAAACGCAACAACAACAACAATCACCACCACCCATGTGTTCACTCCCAGCCTTGAACAAATCCATAAGGCAGCCACCCCCCGCCTGCGCGCACACACACACACACAGACACACACACACGCACGCACAGCCCAGCCCCTCTGCAAGGGAGAGAGCTCCCATGACAGCCAGCGGGTTGGAATTTCCTGTGCTGCTGTGGCTGCCTGGCCTGCAGATGGGGCGTGCGAACAAGAATAGGACCAAAGTGACAGCGACGGGGGTGGGGGGGGGGGGCAGAGAGCACTCACAATAGCCCAGGCCAGTTTCGTTCACACGAGGACGGCCCCGCAGGGTGTTTTAAGCAAACACAGCCCCAGCCCGGAAGCCAAAACCAGTTTTTCAATTGGACTCTTCATTTGGTGTCTTGCTTAGATACGCTGACTGGTGGAGCAGAGCAAAGGTGAAACGTGCCCTGCGCACCCCCGACAAGAGGCAATCCTGTGTCTGAAGGTTTAAAGGGTCCACAATGCTTCCAGGAGACGTGGGTTCAGACCACACCTCAGAGCCAAACTGGATTTGCCCATCTGCAGTCACTAGCAGAGTTTTGTTTGACCTTTAGTTACCGACCCACCTCTATTGGGCAAGTGACCTTTGCTGGACCCTAGGGAGGTCACTTAAGTTTGGATGGAGGTACAAAAAAGTGGGGGAGGGGAGGGACAGGAAACAGTATTGCCAAGCCCAATCATTCAAAAATCATGTGTTAGTCCCCTCCCCCAACATCAGGAGATTAGCTTAAAAAATTAAGAAATTGGCTTATCAACAATGCAGGATTTTTGCTTGTTTTTTTTAAATAATCTATAAGGAGGTTGTTTTTATTTATGGTCTGGGTTGGAAACCTTCAGAGGGCACTCGGGCCATGTTTTCAGGCTCTTCTCTGCCACCACAAGGGGTAGAAACTTACTTTAAGAAAAAGAATGCTGAAATTCCTCTCCAGGAGCTGGGGCTTTCAGAAATACATCAACTATCACGAGAGTTGTGATACAATTGCAAGAGATGCCAAGACTAGTGGTGCGGGGCAAACCTCCTCCTTGCTGTACCCCACTCAACGCCATGGCCTGGGAGTGTGTTCCAGGATGGGCCCACAGAAGAAAGTTCCTTGTCACAGTCCCCTCCTCCCAGGTCACCCCGTTACACTCCAGTTCTCGTGCTGGGGATCATTGATGGGTAAGGCTCCCGCTGAGTATTCCCAGTGTTCCGCACTGGGGACTGCGTGTTACAAGTCCCCCTCGATGCCAATACACAGAGGATACGAGTGGCTCCAAGGCCTTGACTTTTTAGCTCAAGCTAGTTTCAGCTCACGCTTTTAGCTGTGGAGGTCTCCCCAGTTCAAACCCCAGCGTGTCAGCCCAGAGGGCAACTGTCACATAAGCACTTGCAATCTGGGGCCCCACCCGTGTGCTCCGTACACTGCTATTAGCAGGAGCCCTGGTTGCTGTAAATTCTACTGCACTGTGTCTCTGAGGGTCCTCCACAGAGCAGCCAATGGCTTGACGCCTAAGGGGTTAATATCAAAGCAGGGAGGAGTTGGAGAACATGCTCTCAGAGGCCTCATCTGATACAGAAACACAGGCAGAGGAGGAAGCAAGAGGAATCAGGCTAGACACCCTGCAAGCCCTGGGAAAGCGAATGCAAGTCCTACCAACCTGACCCAGACGGATGAACCTGGAAAAGGAGGAAAAAAAATGTGTCTAGGCAACATTGGTCTGAAACAGCCCCAAAATGTCATGCCCGGTTTCCCATCCTTCCCTCTGATGGCGCCTTATTCCTAGAGATGCATCAAAACAACGAGTGCCCAGGTGGCCTACAGCTGGCTCGAACAAACCATCTACTGGGTGGTGGGTGGATGGATGCTGCTTACATCTCATCCTCACCCAGGCCTGATTCTTGGAGGACCCATTTCCCAGACAGTTCCCTATTGGCTGGCAGTGCCCCTGGCCACTGTATAAAGTGCTCCAAGCCCCTCAGATAGACAGGGCTTTACAGGTGCAACGCCTTGCTGTGTTCACAGGTCACCGAGTGACTAGTGGCATGAAAAATACTCAATAAATACAGAGCGTTGCAAAGTGAGCCAAGGCAGGATTGTTAAGGAGCACCAGGATTGGTTCCCAACACAGGGGAATGATGTTACATATATGTACAATGCCTCCTTCAACTGCAGCCCCACCTCTGATGCCTCTTGTGGGGGGCGGGAGGGAATCAGGGGGACTGGCTGGATTTGCAATCTGGTGAACCGCAGCCCCTCTAACCGTTGAGCTACGACAGCCCCCGTCTGTGACGCGGACGCTCCCACCGCACACGACAGGCCCCTAATAATGACCACTGCATTCAAACTAACCACAGTGGAATCTGCCACAGATGCGTATGTTACAGCCCCTGAAGTTCGGAGCGAGGGCTGAGAGTCCAGGGCTTCATCTCAGCCTGAGCCCGCACACTGGTGCTAAAAAAGGCCCCACTGTGCTTCACTTGTTTGTTCTTCAGGGAGGGAAAAGGGAGTTTACCCAGATGTGAGTCAAGGCTGAGTTTGGATTTTTGACCCTTCGCTGCCGCTTGAGACCAGGCTCTGAGTGTTATTTAAAGACACAGGGGGAGGATTCGGTCGGTTGCAAGTTCCCTAACTTTTGCTTCTTATTCCTTTTTCCAGCGTGGGTCATTCTCTTTCCAATCAAATGACTCAGTGCTGTTGTTTTAAAAAACTCTCCCCCTGCTAGTGCTATCCTAATGAGCCAGCAAGGTGGATGGGTGTAGGAAAGCAGGAGATTTCAGCCTCCAGCTGCCGGGGAGAAGAACGGGTTATCAGCTCTGCTCCCCGCTCAGCTCCATCGCTCCCGAGTGTCATTTCTGATCTCTCCTCTGGAATATTTGGCAGTAACTTTCCATAGCTGAAGTGCGTTAGCAGAGGCATTAAGGAGTCATCGTCGTCGAAGGTCATCTGATCTTGCTCTCCCCCGCATGTTCCCGTCCCTGAAGCAACCCGATTACACAGCCCCGTGCCAGTCTCTCTCTCTCAGTCCTAACTGGCATTCCAGCCCCTCCCCTGCGGAAACAGCTTCAGCTGGCTCTCCTGGGCTCAAGGAATACTACCTAGCACGTGCATGGCGCTTCCCACCCCTGGATCTCAAAGCACAAAAGTGAACATCCTTATTCCCATTTCACAGATTGGGCAACTGAGGCACAGAGCAGTGAAGCGACAGGCCCATGGGCACAGCAGGGCTTCAGCCGATGGAACTGCCCCTTCCCCAGAGAAGAAACTGAATTCATTGGATCTTTATTGTTGCGATAGGGAGAGACGGAGGGATGGACAATAGAGGGAGGCAGAGGATGCAGAAGCACAGCAAACCCATCGTTAAGGGAGTTACAAAGAGACGTTATGGTTGTTCCAAAGGGGGAGGGGAGGAGAGCTGGGAAACATTCCCAGAGCAGGAAAACTCCCTCCGTACAGCAGCTGTCATCACACGTGAGTAACCCTCCCCTGAGCCTCCCTGCCAACAGCTTGTGCCAATTCCAGCCGCTGTGTTTTGCTCCCTACCAGTGCTGAGCTCTGGCAGCCAAACATCAAGGCCTGATCCTGAGATGTGTTAAACCACCGCAACTGCTGTGTGGTGCTGTGGGGGCTCAGCCCCTCTCAGAATCAGGCCCACTGATTGTAATTCACTCACATGGTACCGTCGCTAATCAGAAGGCCGCAGCTCTCTCCCGAAGGCAAGATTTCTCCCCCCCCCCCCCCCCACTACTGAATGGAGGATTCCACAGCTAGAGCCTGGCGCTCGTTCGCGGGTGAAGAGCGAGAACATTCCCACAGCTTTCTGCACAAGAAACCTGTACGCTGAGCCGCCGAGGCAACGGCCCAGGCCCGGGACACAGGAGGAGCTGTTGCCTCAGCGTGTTCCCTCTAACCCAGGGGTTTCTCCAACTCTTCCATTCTGTCAACCACTTTGTAAGCAAATCGTCCCCTCTTGGACCACTCGCCCGTCCCTGCTTGGCAGACCATGGTCTGAAGACCCCCTTCCCCCCCCCACCATAGACCACCAACCAGGAGTGCCGGTCTTAGCAGGAACTGGTGTGGCAGGCATAGATTGGTGCAGCAGAATCATGAATGTGATTGGAGCATTTTTCCTAGCTGGGAAGCAACACTGGTGGGTTGCAGCTAAGCCACTTTGCTGCCAGTAAGCCCAAGGAGGCGTGCTGACAAAAACAAGGAGCTACTGCATCATGAAAGGGCATTAAATTGCACCCAGCATTATCTGGAACAGCGTCCAGAGTGGAATCCCAGCTAGGAGGACGCGCCTTAGAATGCAAAGGAGAACAGAGGAAAAGGGAAACGCAGAGGGGCAGGTTTTGGCTACAATGTGCCTCTTAAAGCTGCAGGGTTTGAGCGACAGTATTGAAAAATGCTTTAGGGAGAGTGGCTACCGGTCACAAACCCAGCCTCTTTCTGCAATTTTAAGGGACGTCATCCTGACTCCTGATCTGGCACAGCCACCAAACCAGAAATTACAGGGCAAAGAAACAGGCATGTTTTGTGCTTTTCAAACACGCCCGTCTACAGACCCACCCATTAGCCTGAGATGGTCGTTGAGCTGGGTTCAGCCACACTGACTGGAATTCCCAGGGGTCCAGGTGGAAACTCGCAGAGGCCCATCAAAGCCCAGCCTTACCCTGCTGGTGCCCTTCTAAACCCCTCACTCGGTCACCGTGGTAAAGCTCACCCTGCCCCACAAATCAGAAGTCAGATGCATGACGACTCTGACAACACCATATTCTATCTCAGCTCTCTGGGGCCAGTAGCCTTTAGACAGGAGCTCAGCAGGGACATAGGGTCATTTCAGGATCCAGGGCCCTCTTTTCTTCCAACAGCTCCTGGACTTGGTCTCTCTCCCCCCGTCCTCTCACCTGGCCTGTGCCTCTTCACTTCTTGATCTCTCGCTCCGATTTAACCATCATTGGGATTGAGCTGAACGATGGAACAGCCTAGAACTGAGCTTGATAGACGCTGTACAAACCCAGAGGGAGAGACAAAGACCAGGAAGGGAAGGGACTGGGCCAAGGTCAGGCCAGCGGTAAAGCTGGGCCTAGACCCCAGGACTCCCTGGGCTGGGACTGGCTCTACCCACTGGGCCACGCAGCCTCTTGCCAAATGTTCTCGGAACAGAATGTGACATTACACTGCGTGGTATGAACTCCGGTACCAAGCGGATTCCAACTCATGTGTCAGTTATTCTTGTAATATAGCCCTTTGCCCTGGTCACAGAAACTTGCAGCAGCATTGCCTGGCACAATCTGGTCTTCCTGAACTCCGGTTCTCTTCCACGGGTGTACCCACTAATAAAGGAATAACATCAAGCCATCGTCCTCCCACCTCCTCGTAATCAGCGATCCCCACCACCGCCCTCTCCTGCACTGTGTCTTTTGGCCTGTCTTGTTTAGATTGCAAGCTGCTTGGGGCAGGGCGTATAAGGTGCTGGGTAATTGGTAATACACCTCTACCTCGATATAACGCTGTCCTCGGGAGCCAAAAAATCTTAACGCGTTTTAGGTGAAACCGCATTATCTCAAGCTTGCTTTGATCTGCCAGACTGTGCAGACCCGCTCCCCCGGAGCACTGCTTTACCGCGTTCTATCCGAATTTGTGTGGCATGGGGTCGCGTTATAACGAGGTAGAGGTGTATATTGTTTTCTCCTTATTAGGATAAATGCCAGGCTGCAGAGCGAACGCTGGACTACCGTAGGGGAGACAAAGCGTTGAAAGAATTTGTTTAAGGTATAAACACAAAGAATGATGGGTGAAATTCCCCCCTGGGCAGCAGGCCAGAGTACAAGGGCCTTGCACTATGTAAACCCCCTAAATAGGTTGTAAGTGGCATATACGTCTAGTGAGGGCTCCCTGGACAGAGGTGAATTTCCTCCTCTATGCACTTTGCAAGCACATATGGGACAAAGAGGAGACTCCGATTTGGCTGTACTGACCACGACGAGGTCCCTTTAATTAAAAACAGACATGAGCTATGCCGTCACACAACCGCCCAACCTAAAATTATACCCTGGAGAGAAGGGAATGCACAGCTTTGGCTTGGGTTAGCTGGCAAAACTGAAGACCACAGCTCAGACAAGCAGAACATGAGTGCTCCAGTGAACAGCAAGGCGTTAACAGGACAAATGGGGAAAGGAAACTGCAGCAGAATGAACGAAGACAAAATTACATAGTTTCGCACACAAGTCGTGGGACAGATTCTGTCCTTGGCTAAGACTGCACAATCCAGACCTGGTTTCAGCTGCCATGGGAAGAACCCAGCGCATCTCCCCCACTGCACACCAAAGCATGGAGCAGAGGCAATGGTCAACCTTCTCCATCATGGTCAGTGTAGGGCAGAGGGTCCTCTCTCCAGGGTCTACAACTGAGCACAACTTACGGATCCCTGTAAAAGCCCCTTTGGGCGTGAGCCTGATATTCTCAGCAAAGTCTTGACTCACAGCCAAACCAAAGTAATTTGTGATGTCAGCCGAGCTCGCTGGTGCCACAAGATGGAGAGAGAACCAAACAGCACAGCTTTCTTCAGCACACAGGAGCAGCTCTTCTGAAGGCAAGTGTCACCCTGTGCCAACTCCTTGTAGTAGGCCTCTTGCCTGAGCCTTAGCTAATGAGATCAAGCCTCCCTGATCTGCCTAGTGGAAACATAGACGGGCTGCCAGCGCTGTCACTGTCTGGATGCCGTTCTGAAGGCAGTAAAACATGGGCATTCAGCTCTGATCACAGGCCTCTCGTCAGCAATGGACGAGCCACACCAAGAACGTTGTTTGTAAGAGCCCATAATGCTCGGCTGGCTGCAGGGCTGAGCAGCTCAGACCACTCGCTTTGCTGCCAACACCACCATCCAAGCATCAAGGGAGCTGAAGCCAGAGCACTTGGTATCTGCACTCTCACCCCACTTTGACCAGAGTGCCAAGTGGAAAGAGAAGCTAAGGGAATAGCTAGAGAGACAGGCTCACAGCAGGCTTTGAAGTGGGTGGAGGCTTCACTTCCATATTTGGTGAGATGGGAGAGGTGGACTCAAACCATGTTCTCAAGCAGGGGGAACAGTCGAAAGCTTCATGCCCAGTGTGCAGAAAAGCACTGGTCAGAGCAGAACATTGGAAGAACCTTGCAGCTCAGCAGAATGGCTTCTTTACTCTTGTTCGCAGGATGTACCTGGATATAATTAATGCTGCAGAATAAGGATCCTTCACGCGTTGCTAGAGGATACTTAGTGTGCCGTTGATAGGAAGGACTCAGCATTAGATGCAGACGACAAAACCGAGAAATTCTGGCACCTCAAGAACAAGAGAGCCAAGCAATACAATAGCTCCATCCCACTGGTTGCACCAGCTGGTTCCCTCTTCCTTACAATCCCCAGGGAGGCTTGCTTGAGGCACATCACACAGAGTGCAACTTCATAAGAGCACAGAAAGCTGCACATCACCTAGTGCATTTCTGGGGACCAGAAATAAGGAGCAGCTCTGAAAGCGGCAGCCTTGTTCACCCCTCACGTAAAGGAGGTAAATACTGCGCCCTGTCTAGGCTACTCAGGGCGTAATCACGATGAAATCCTTGGCAAAGGCAACTCAACCTCGTGTATCACATGGAAGCCAAGCGGAGAAGTTGTTTTACTCTGGTTGGCACAAGTTTTGCCTCAGCCGGGGCACTGACTGCACTCGGTTTTGGGCACCACGCTCTGAGAAGGGCACAGACAAACCGGAGAGAGACCAGAAGGGACCAACCCAAAGATGACAGGTTCAGAAGGCGAATATAAGGGAAGTGGGACTGGTAAGCCTACAGCAAAAGGAGGAGATTATCACGGTCCACAAAGAAGCAAAGGCACGTTACCAGGAAGAGCAGGTCTAGTTATTCAGCGTCAATAAGGGCAGGATAAAGTAACAAGCTCGAAGTTGAGCAGAATAAAACGTTTCTCACTAGAAGAATTTGGGCAATGGAACAAGCTGCCAGCAGGGACTGAGGAAGCCCCATCTTTGCAGATTTTCATCGGCACCTTCCCATCAGGCAACCAGTTAGTAACCAGCCTGCCTGGGTTCTTTTACCCTTTCTCCCTCCTGGATCCCTTCATCCAAGCACCCCTCCCGCCCTGCCTCTCGCTCAGGGCTGCTGGAAGCTCCACTCTAGCCTTGTTTGGAGGGGCTGAGTTCTGCACACCTGTAAACCTCCTGAGTACTGCAAAGTCGGGACAGTGCTGTACAAGCCTCAGTGGAGACCGTGGGAAGCAGAAGGCCAACGCTCAGCCTGCTGCGCTGAAAACGTGCCCTGGGGTGAGCAATAGGCAAAGAGGAGGGATGTCGTGTGGCTAAAGCCCTGGACTGGGGGCATGTCTACACTGCGATGAACGGTGTAGCTGCAGCACATGTAAACATACCCGAGGGAGCTCTAGTCTAGCAAGCTTGAACAGCAGCAGCAGTGAAGCGGCAGCAGTCCAAGCCCACCCAGCACTCTGGGTATGTAACTGGAGCAACAGCCCGTCCTGCCAAGCTACTGTTATTCGATCTAGTGCTTCCAAAGTTAGCTGGGGTCTGTCTACACGTGCTGCAGTCACACGTCTGCCTACAGTGCAGACATAGCCGTAGGTTCAGGAGCTCAGCCATAGAGTCCCCTGTATGCCTCAGTTTTCTCTGTGAAACTGGATGCTAATATAGCCTCTCTCACACCCTTGTCTGTCTTATACCTGCACTCTCTTTGGGGCAGACTCTCTCTCACTGGAGGGACAGCCCTGAGCACAATTGGGACGGCTGAGAATGATCATAATATAAACCTAGTCAGGAACTGTGCAGCTGCGTGGCCCCAGAGGGGAGAAATCAACCCAAGAATCTGAAGAAGATGTAAATTCACAGTTCCCAGCACCACCAGCTCTTGCTTGTTTGTTGGGCTGTGCACCATTACCCACATGCAAATCAGAGGAGAACACACGGCCAGTGTATTCATAACTATGGCATAGTTTGTACTTATGCCAAAGTGGATGGAAGCAGAGCTGATCAGAACAGATCAGATTGTGACTTTTTAGGCAAAACACAAAACAAAAACAGACACATTTCTCGTGAACATTTTCACGCCAAACGTGCCTTTTTCCAACCAGCACTCGATGCAGCGCAGTAACAGCCAAGTTTTGACTGTCAAATTGGCTTGGGAGGATTGAATTTTTATTGGTAAATGTCGATATCACAGTACACACACAAATCCATTAAAAATCTATTTCCATCAATAATCATCAAAACGTACTGATAGGGAAAGTAAGAAAAATGCTGCCTGTAAACTTACCAGAGTTTACTTGAAGGATATTTACTTTGTATATAGGGGGAGCATTGGCTTGCTAAACCCAGGGTTTTGAGTTCAATCCTTGAGGTGGCCACTTAGGGATCTGGGGCAAAATCAGTACTTGGTCCTGCTAATGAAAGCAGGGGGCTGGACTCGATGGCCTTTCAGGGTCCCTTCCAGTTCTAGGAGATAGGATATCTCCATATATTTATTTATTTTATTTATTTTATTTATTTATATTTTGACATGTGACGGTAACTATTTGTGTTTTGAATCTCAGTGTCTACTATCAAATAACTATTGTCTGACCCTCCCATAATTTTCTGCAACTGTGAAAAGTAAGTGATCAATATTACCCATCCACATTATAAAAAAAATAAAAATTGAATTCTGCCAAGCCTACTTGATCATCTTTGATGCAGTTTTATATTCCTCCACAAGAGGGAGACACTAGACTATGGAATGGGCAACTCCAGTTGCTACCTTGATCACAGAGATTAACTCCCGGGTGCTGTGAAGGGCTCCAGACCATTTTTCATTGTTGATTCTCCACGTGACTGCAGAGGAAAGAGCAATCCACAGATACTGGGCCAAATCTTGCCCTGCTCATTCCTTGGACCTCAAGGGGAGTTTTAGCTCAGTAAGGACTGCAGGACTGGGCCCTGTGATTTCTACCGTATTCAAAATCTTAACTAAGGACGGGTCTTTCCAAACTTGGCTCAGTTCGTGTGAAAAATCCAGGCCCAACCATTATGGCCTGTGCCGCATAAAGACTTTATGCTCACATTCAGGAGAGACCAGAGTCAAATCCACCTTTTCATGCCCTTATTTTATATATAGAATAGTGACCTGACACTTCTTCATGAGAAAAAGGAAACATCCCCAGAGGGGAGGTTTGCGTTAAATATTACTGCTGACTCTTTACATCATTATTCAAGGGCTTTTTGTCTCTGCTTCAGGATGGTCTGAAGGAACGTGCCTGGGGGTAGAGAATCAGGAGGTCAAAAGTCCTAATTGCATCTCTGACACTGACGTTTGGCTGTGTGCAAATTTATTGCTCTGCCTCAGTTTCCCCATCTGTGCAATGGGGCTGGTGCTATCTTACCCAGCATACATGGGTGTTGGGAGCACTCAATAATTACTATCTGTAAAGTGCTTTGAAAAGGTAAAACCCTATTCTTTGTGTACAGGAGTGATGGGGAGGCCTAATGCACAGAGCACTAGGCTGGGTCTCAGCAGACCTGGGTTCTATTCCTGACTCAGCCAGGAGCCTGCTGGGTGACCTTGGACAAGTCCATTCTCCTCTCTGCTTCCCCATCTGCAATACAGGGCTAATGATACTGAGCTCCTTTGCAAAGCACTTGGAGACTTCCCGATACAAAGAGCGATATACGCGCTGATAATAAGCGAAGGATGATGGCATGGGTTTGATCCTGCTCCACTGACTTCCATGGGAGCAGGAGCCAGCCTTATTTTACTATGTAAAGTATGTCAAAGTCATTCACATACCACAAAGCACATGTTCACGGCGCATTGAATTAAATAAAATCTCTTTCCTATTTCCATGCTTTACAATGGATTTGCATGCTGGTCATAGGGCACCTCTCTGCAGGTTAGATACTACCCCGGTGTCTCATTCACAGCTTACAGGCTGGTCGGCTCAGAGCTGTTCCCGACACGCAGAGGCACTCAGACAGCAGGAAAGGCTCAGGGCTAGAGTAAGTTACAAAGGGCAATAAGTAGAGAGAACTGATGGTCTTGTGGAGAAGGCACTGGACTGGGACTCAGGAGATTCCCTGAGTGACCGTGGGCAGGTCACTTGATCCCTCAGAGCCAGTCACTCTGAAAGCTGGCTTTTCTCTAGCTGGACTAGCAGCAGAATCTGCCGACCCAGCTGACGAGCTGGATCCCAGAGCCGTCACTGATGTTAGCACTCCCACTGAGGTCAATAAGACTCCTTGCATGAGTGACAGGCTCGAGTGCTGGGCTCATAGCGAAGAGAGAGGTTCCAGATGTGACTGAATAGTGCAGATCCCCACCCTCTGGAGAGCAGAGAGGCTGATGCATGGAGAGGAGACAGAGTGGGAACGGTTAGCAACCACTGCAGTACGCATTGCCAGACCTCCGCCCGCACTACTTGCCTTTCCCTGAGTATGTTCCTATCTGCTCCACAGGCAGGATTCCTTTCCCCAATCTCAAAGCCACAGCTGGAAAACGGAGAGGGGCAGAGCACGTACCTGTCAACTTTGGAGAGCTATAAATAGGGAACCTTGGGAGAAAATTAGGGACGTACCTTTCCACTGCACTGAACGACACTGGGCCGAGGGCTGTTTGGAAAGAGATGGTGGAAAACTGGGAGGATTTTGCTTTATTAAAAAAGGAAACAAGCCCGGCTCCTCCTAAATGTCAAGTTTTCCATCCAAACCCAGGGGATTTCTCCAAATAACAACAGCACCGGCGGTCGGCATCAAGGCAGCACACTACTGGTACAGGATAAGCCAAAGGCACTCCGCAGCACTGGGAAAGGATCCACGTTACAGGCAAAGGGCCCGATCCTGCAGTCCCTACTCAGGGAATAGCCCCATTGAAGTGGGCAAGGCTGCTCACAGGAGTCAAAGATGCCAAGATTGGGCCCGTGAACTAAAGAGGGCTTGTTCCAACTGGAGACGGCATCACTGTCAAAACGGCCTCGTGCCAGGGTAACTCAGTGGCAGTCACTGGAGTCAAGCCGCGGGAAGATACGCTTGCAAACGGCGCACAAACCCGTGATCACGGAAAGCGGCCCAGGCCCAACGAAGAGCAGGCGGGGGAAAGCGATTCTGCCTATTGAGAGAAGCACTAGCCTAACCCCAGGAGCCCCCTGTTTATTTCCACGCTTCCCACCGCTAGGCTGCTTCCGTCTCTGCAAGGAGGCATTTTCCATCCAGGCTGCGCTGCCGCCAGACTCCAGAAAACAACTCTGGAAGAATCAATGCCGACCGCGCTGGGACCCTTCCAAGCCTCCGTCTGGTGCCCAGAGCTATAATTAGCAGAACTTAGGGAGTATTTGATGTCCACAAAAGAGGAAAACAAGTCCTCTCTTGGCTTGCCCCACAGTATTTAAATACCATTAGCTCAGAAAACTGACACTGCACTGAAGGCGGGAGCCAAATTACCCTGGGGAGTTGGCAGGGCGGGTCTGTGCCAAGCCCAGGTGGGACAGTGCAGAGGTGTTCCCGCAGGGGTACCTCTCACCACTGACATTTTACAAGGAAATCCCCCTTAGCAATAGCTAGTCATTCCCCTCTTCATGGCAGCTCCCCTTCCACTCCGGGCCAGGCCCCCCCCCTTGCACATAGATAGCCCTTACTCACGTGAGTAGCCCACTGCCTCCTGTCTGAGCCAGGTAATCTACCCTTGGGGTAGGGGGCATCTATTCTTCTCACCCTCCAAGCGTGAGACTCTTGCTAACTTTCCCAGCAGGGCACATCCCCTGACTTGTACGGTGACCTGCAACGTCCTTTTACCCCAAATCTACCAGCCTGCGGAAAGGAGTCCAGGTGGCCCAGCACATGAAACCTCCCAGGACTGGCTCTAGAAGAGGACCAATGCCGCCCTCACCAGAAGGGTAATTAGATTCCCTTTCCATGTAATGTTTCCTCCTGATGGTTTCTAGGCCTGGCAATCTGCCGGTAGCACCAGGAAATCTGACAGCATCCGTCAGCAGGAGCGTTCATCTCTCTCCATTGCCGGGATGCTGCTCTTGGTTCAAGGTGACCAGAGGAGGCCGGCTGAGCAGAGAGAATTTTCAGAGCATTTCAGCAGTTTGGGGTTCCTGCAGCAGACGTGTTTGTCCTTTTCAGTCTGGCACACGCCCATTCCCCCTCCCTCTCTTCTGAGCGGTGCTGCCAGGAACAGGACTGTATTCGGGTTTAGCAGCAGCGAGGGGACTAACGGCTCACCAGGCCCAAACCTGTGTGGGTGTAGCAGCACCACAGCTACGGTAGGTACACACTTCTTAGGTAACTGCTGAAGCAAGAGTCTGTTTATGTAGGGCCTACAAAAACAGAACCTATTAAGTTATCAGCAATAGTGCAATAGGTCTCCCCATCATCAGAGTGGGGCCACATCACACTTCCGTAGAAAACCTATGAGAAGGGGGCAGGAAACTCTGAGGGACACTGTACAGTTTCCTCTTAATGCTCCTCTCAGAGGCGGGAAGGGGTTTGGGGGTCTAGAGATGGTAGCCTTGAAATCCACACAGCACAGGTATCCGCGGAGAGCTCTGATCCCAGGCCTCCGGATGCAGGGGCTTCATGCTAGTGCACAGCAGCTCCCTTGGGAGGGGACCGTGCAGGAGCAAATGCTGATGTAAGCAGCTTTAACCCCTGCAAGGACACCTGCAGGGTCTGGAGGGAAGCACAGTGCACAGGACCCCAGACATGCCTCCCCTGACCCTGGCCTAGGGCCAGTGGGGCTCCCTGGGGCTCAGTGGAAGAAAGAGCATGCTGGGGAATTACTGCTCCCCCATTCCACACACCCCAGCCCACTGATTCTTCTGCACAAGCTTAGGCCTCTAGGTGTTTCTGAGACCGAGTCTTTAAAAGACGGGCGCTCCCACGCCGCCAGCACACTGCCCCTCGCTCTCATGTACTGGGTTCTCCAGTACAGACACCGTCATCCCTGGCCAGGAGAGGGCTGGTGGTGTCCTGTTTCCCAGAGCCCTAGGCGGACTGCAGATCCTACCTCACTGGAAGCTTTCACGCAGAGAGACTTTTAGCAGCTCCGCATGACCCACTGGGTCACGGCTGTATCACTCTCTGCTTCCTTGCTACAAAAACATCACTGGCTCCCTGCAGAAAGCTGGACTGAGAGGTCTTTTGAAGTCAGGGGGATGCTGGTGCCAGCTTCCGCCCCAATGTTCAGAGCCAGAGTTGCTGGCCACCCTCCTGGGTGCTGGATCTGACAACAGCTACTGCACAGCTGTGCAGCTGGCAACACACAAATTAGAAGGGTTCAGACACTGCAGCTATTGACGGGCTGGTGCGGGAGCTGCTGCCCATTCCAAAATTCACAGCGCTGGCTGGATTTTCCTGGGTCCAGCCCACATCTCGCAAGAGCCGACTTCGCATCAGGTCTTGTGCGGCATCACAACTCGGGGCTGCAACGTGACAACCCTGCAGCTTCACGCTGCGAGGATGCAATAGCATCTCCCAGGGGTGACGCCCGGAGACACAAACGTGGCTAGGTCGTGGCATTGCCACTAGATGACTTTTAGTCTGGCCCGGCTAATCCATAGCGTGGCAGACACAAATGAGAGAGACATACCCAGCACCTTCCCCTCTAGGCCAGCAAACAGCACTAACCCTGAGCTAGTCATGCTCTTTAAAGACCATTGCACATTTATATCCCACTGATTTCATACGGTGGCAAGGCAGTCACAACCTGACACACGCAGGCTGGAGAGCAGCCAAGATCCAGAACATTAGGCTTCCTGTTTCTTGGTGTATATGCCAGACATACCTATCTCAGTCTCTCTGCATGTGCGGAGACTGACTGACTGTGCCTAGGAAGGATTCCGTTGTACTAATCAAAATGAAACGGGGAACTGAACAGGACGACCAGAGATGCTGCAATCTTGATTAGCTGGTGCCTCCTTTCCCGGACATACAATTACCGAGAATGATCATTCTGCATCTCAACTGCAGGAAACTCCACTTCTCAACACCCTGCCAGGGCTGTTGGCTTTTTAAATGTTAAACAATATTATCTATCAAGGTTAATTAAAAAAAAAATCAAACCCTTCCAAGCCTGAGTGGGACCAACGATGATACTCAGCACTTAACTACTGCTCCTCATCATCAAAGCCATCTACTAAAATTACCAATTCATCCTCACGGGCGAGTTAAGGAGTCTCATTGCCATTTTGTAAATGGGGAAACCGAGGCAGAGTAGGACGTAAGGGGGTAACTTGCTCAAGGTCACAGAGTGAGTAAGAATATGGAGGTTCCTGGGTCCAAGTCCTATGCTCAGACCACACCTCTCTCCAAGGCAATCAGTGGCAGCCAATTCAGATTGCCAGCAGCCAAACATTCGTATTTGGTCTGGCCCCAGTCACCCAGCAGCAATAATAATAAGAAAGGCTGTTGTGTTATTGCTACAGCTTAATACAACCGTGCCAGGCAGCACGTTTCCCAAGGAGCGGGCATTCATGAGCAACGATAGCATCAGGCGATCACCAACCCACAGCCTCTCCAGTGGTACAGAAGGGACAGGACTCGGTTGTCACGATGACCATGGGAATTCTTTAATGGACAGACCGACCGACCCTGTGGTTTTCACTGGCTCTCCAGCTCCCCAAGTAACATAACCGGTACTGCCTAACGTCACCACATAGCACAGCACTAAGGCGATAGGCAGCTGTGGAACAGACTGGGCACACTTCATGGGCCAGTCTATGGGAGATGCAGCAAATTCAACTGCCAGAGCGCTCCGCGGCATGGAGCAAGAGGTCGCCTCGTCAGCCTGAGACTGATTTGTAGAGGACACTACTAAGCCACTCAAGGTCAAGCCAGCTCAGATTACCACCTCCCTCCTCCTAACTTGATGTGTGACAATCTCCCAGCCCACAGCCTGCTGGACAAGCCAGGCGCTTAGCCCCTCCAACCACCACCAGTTTACCAACCCTTGCTCCCTTCTGAATTCACTCACCCCCTGGCAAACTGCCCTGCACTCGACATCATGGCTGCAAAGATCGCCCTCTGGTTTGTGCCTCACACACCCAGTACGTTCTTTCTTTACGTGGACACTAACCACCACAGCTGTTAGACGTATTGTGCCTTCCATACGTACATCGCTTCCCTTCGCATGTCAGCTACTGGGAACGTACACTGCATACACTTCGCCTGACTCTGCCCGTCAGTCTGATCGGCCAGCAGGCCCAAGACCCAGATCTTTAGTAGCCTCTCCGGCTCCGAGGGCATACGAAGAACACCTACCATTCTTCATCACTAGCCCCACTGCCTGCCCCCCTTCTTCACACTCCATTGCTGTCACACTCTGCTTTCCTCCCTAACATTCCCCACCACTGCTGAGACCAACAGAGATGACTAATATAGTTAAGGGCTTGGGTGGCCATCTGTGCCCTATCTACACTACGGCCCCCACTGTTCCTCCACCAATGGAGCTGAGCTGGCAGTAGGAATGGCAGGAAATTTTAGTAGAAAAAGCCTAAGAGAGATAAAGGTCATATTCTGTAGTTGCTCCCTGTGTGGAGAATTGGGCCGAAGACATTGGCTAGAAACCATGGCCAGGATCGTCTACCAGCCCCGCTCCAGGCTAGGAGAATGGAGTTGTCTCTCTCTCAGGAGCTGCAGGGGCAGACCTCAGGGCTGGGAGAAGAACAGGAAGGCTGGGGAGAAGAGAATGGGAAAGAAGGCGCACCAACCCCAGATATTGGGGGCTCAGGTCTCGAGCAAACAAACAACTCAGGCCCCCAACTCAACTATTCACGAAGGAGGAGGAGGAATTATTATTCTGGGGCTCCATTCAAGCCATGGAATCCCCAGACTAGTCAATCCACAGCATCGTCATGGTTTAACCTCTAAGGCAGGGGTTCCCAAACTGTGGGAGGCACCCCGTAGGGGTGACACAGAGGAATGTTTCAGGTAGGGGAGCCATACAGGCAGGCATGGGCCAGCCCCCACAAGGGATGGGGAGGGAATACCACGTTTCCAGCCCTGCTCCATCCCCAGACCAGCTCTGCCCCCAACCCCATTCAGCCCCCAGTCCTGCTCCGCCTCCAAGCCTGCTCCACCGCAAACCCCAGCTCCGCCCCCATTCCCTCTACGCCCCCAGCCCAGCTCTGCTGCTAGCCCCAAGCTCCTCCCCCATCCCTAGTACTGCCCCCAACTCCGCCTTCAGTCCAAGCTTCACTGCGGAGGAAGCCATGACTGTGTAGTAATGGAGGGGAGGGGGTGCAGACAGATTCCATTACTGGAAAAGTTTGTGCACCATCAGGGCCGGCTCCATAGTTTTTGCCGCCCCAAGCAAAAAAAAAATAAAAATAAAAATAAAAAAAAAACAACGATCGCGAACTCTAACGCTGCCGCTTCATGCTTCGGCGGTAGGTCCTTCCCTCCGACACGGACTGAGGGACCTGCCGCCGAATTACTGCTGAAGAGCCGCACCTGCTTGCTGGGCTGGTGCCTGGAGCCGGCCCTGGCACCACTGCTGTAAGGGAACTGCTTCCCCACGCGGATGTGGCCAAGGGGAGGAGCGGCCACTAGGACCCAGCATGGGCCAGGGAAGAGAGGGGTCTTTTGGGAGGCAGAGCTAGTTTGGGACTCACAGGGTGGAGCAAGTTCTGACCCCCTGCTCCTCGCCCAGCCTGCACAATCCACCTCCCCACATCCTGTTCTCGACTCCTCCCAGCGCAGGAGCCAGCAGCGAGGAGGTCTGTCGCTCCAAGGGCTGAGGCCAGGGGCGGGGGAAGTAACAGGCAGAGAATCTGAGGCCATCAACCCCTGGGGGAAGCAGGGGTACCCCATGCTCTCAGCAGGGATTGCTGTGGGAGACGAGGGAGATGGGAAGCATCTCAGAGTCGGGAGAGGAAGAGGCAGGCAGGGGTTACTCTGCCATTGCAAGACGATAAGAGTCAGGAGCAAATGTGCCCTGTCAGCCCAGGGAACCTCAGCATGTTTCTCTCCCGCCATGGAACTTAATTAATGGTTTCAAGACAGCGAACGACTCCCACAAACCACTTCAGAGATGACGCCATCTGTTCCCACTGACCCGCCGGCTCGCAGGAGCGGCTATAGAATGATTGACGCTGGAGAGCCGCTCTCTCTGAGCAAGCGGGGGCTGAACGCACAGCCCCCCCGGCTGGGCAGGTAACATGTGAAGTCGCTCTGCCCAAAGGTGTGGCCCACTAGGAGACATCTCCTACACAGGAGAAAGACGTGGCAGGCATGATGTACACAGACCAGGACTCCCGGATTTCTCTTCCTACAGTGCACTGCAGGGCACACCCCACCCTTCCCCATGGCTGGGATCACTGGGGGAGAGAAGGTGAGCTCCCAACAAAGGTCGCAACTCCACACTGGACTGTGAAGTGAATCAATGAGAGATCTGCCCCGCACTGTGTCAGATGGGATGACTCTACAGCAAGGCTACACACTGCGCTCAAGACACTCCCATGTCATCTGGAGCTAAGAGGAGGAAACAAGAGAGACCAGTGCCTGCCACAAAGCAGAAAGAAATCTTCCCTTTCAGAGCCAGGACATCCCACCAGCAACAGCTTCAAGAACCACTTTTCCTACCACCAGCTTCCACTCACTTCAAGGGCTACGTTTTTGAAGAGTGCTCACAAACAAGGCTCTGAATTTGCACATCCACCTTTTTTTGCACATGCAGCTTGGGGCCCTGCAGTCTTTGCATGCCCAACGGCGTGACACTGCGTGTGCGAACAGTGCCCATGCAGGCGCATTACCCAGAGTAAATGAACAAAACTGGCAGCTTGGTCACATGTACAGTTTGGCCACCCAAGTCATGCAATCTGGGGCATGCTGCTTCTGAAATCACAGCAAGAACCGCAGGAAGACTGGAAGAAATGGAAAACATGTTGCATGGAGAGAGGAAGGCTAGCGAGGGGATCAACTGTATTAGCCAAAAGAACTGGGGGCGACTTCACCTCCCCGTTTCACTGGCTGCATCTTCTAAAGGGAAACCAGTCATCTTGCTCAACAATGGGTTTCATACGCCGAAATGAATTGCTCAACTCTCTGCAGTTGAGTTTCACCACCTGCCCTTTTCCTGTGGTTGCCTGTTCCTCTTTCAGCACAATCTTAGATTTCTGAGACCAGAAGTGACTGTTTTAAGCATCTAAGCCTGAACTCCTGGGCCTTCACGCTCCCCTCAGGGACTACTGCCAGTGGGGGAAATTATTCTTCATGGCCTGACTCCTTCAAGGCCAGGAGTTCTAGGAGAGCAAGGCCTGTGGCTTCATTCTTCCCTCCCTTTGTCTGCCAATCTGCCCTTCCCTCTTGTGCTCAGCTTCTGCAGCACCATGGGCTACCCAGAAGTGCTAGATGGTTGAGAAAGATCTCGCTTAACGACAAATATTTAAAAATAGATCAATAGCCCAGGTTTAGACAAGTGGAAATCGTTAAAGGCAGCTTAACCCAAAGGGGACAGGGACACTTGGGAAGTTTCCAGCAGCAGAGCGAGGGGAATCTAATTCAAGTAAGTGCTGAAGGCCTTTGAGTCACTCAGGCAGGGAAGTCCCTCAGGGGACAGCTCCCTCATTAAAAACAAACTACTGTCTGAAAAACAACACAGGAAGCAATGCTGTGTGCCCCAGAGCATGGTCTGGGGTGAGCTGGGAGGGATGGTAGAGGGAGACAGAACTGCATGATGAGTCCCCACCAGAAGCCCCATGGGTTTCACTCTGAGCCAGTGCAGGTGGGTTGTTCTCCGCTGAATCCAACCTTCCCAGAGAAAACCGCAGTTCGGGTCAAGGAACTGGTGAACATGGCAGCAGCATGCCATGAAACCAGGTGAGCAGTGAGCAGCTCGACACGCCGGTCCTGAAGCCAAACGCCCTGGAACATCCCACCCGACTCCAAGGAGGGGCCGCTCCCACCTCCATCCAATCCACAGCAAGAACCCTGGCCTCCGTGCACTAATTCCACCCTCACCTTCTCAGCAGGCAAGTTGCTCAGCCGACCCTGTAATCAAATGCAGTGCCCCTGACCAGCGCTGCTCATCCGCTGGTCACTGGATAAGTCCCATCTGCAGACTACAGCCATGCTAGCCCAGGGCATCAGTTCAGAGAAATTCTGACACGGGGTGGGGAGTTGTGTCTGCATATAGAACAGGATGTGATTTTATTATACCCTCCATAGTCTGGGGGAGCAGCAAAAAGGGGAGCATACAGAACTATGGAGAGCTGTGGGGGGGGGAACCAATGTCGGGAAGGGGGGCAACAGCCCCCTCTTGCCCTGTAGCAAACGAAGCCCTGACGCTAGCTAGGACTGGATGAGAATGCTTAGTTCTCTGCTCCAACATAGCAATGAGAGACAGAAACACCCTAGGAGGCCGTCTGTCCCGTCCATTCTCGAGAGCCATGCAGGACTGTTCCCTGCTGTACAACTGTCTGCCCTCTGCTCGGTGTAATGCAAAATATCTCACACAGGAGCTTCCACCATTACGCTCGGGGCACTATTCCTCTATCCAGCATTTCTTCCCACTGTCAGGAAGTTTCCTAATATCTGTTCTTGAATGCACCTCATTCCTCCTAGTCATACCCCTTAACGCCTCACCCCATAAAACCTCCCCACCCCCGGTGGCACACACACGGCTCCATCCCCGCTGCGCGGTCGCTCAGCCAAGCTATCCCCAACTTAGCTCTTTGATTCTTTCTGCTCCTGCTGGGGAAGATGCAGGTCTCTCTTCCCCTAGGGAAGCTTCGGCTGAAAAGCTAGCAAAACGGGCAGCACCACGGACGGGTGCTCAGGATTGATGCCGAGCCATGTAGCTTCCCTCCTTAACTTGGGTTTATGTTGGGAGTCCCTCCAAAGGGGCCTTGAAAACTTGTGCTGTGCTGCCCCGACCAGCCACAACAAGGGCTCGAGAGAGCGGTAAGCTGGTGGGAAGAGGAGCTGGAGAAACAGCCTTGAGCTCCTGGGCCAGAACGGTGCCATCCACCAGCACAGGAGGCACTTGCTTTCCGAGACCTGTGTTCAAATCCTGATGTAGGCCATGAGTGAAGGGGAGTATGGTGGGGTCATGCTTCTGCCAAGGGGACGCTCCATTAGCAACGACAGCATGATTGGCAATCCAGGCCTGGCCCTGGATGCTGCAGGTAAGCAGGGCGGTGCATTGGGAGGGCTGTGTCACACTTCGGGGTTGTACAGGGCACCAAATTTCACACCGCTATTTTGTAAAGACAACTCTTAGCAGCAGCATCTGCACTCGGCTACGGGGCATTTCCAGGGCCCCAGCCCCCCAGGGAGCTGATGAGAACAGCCCAACAGGTCCATTTCCACGCTCATCAGGTCCTCGTCCCACCTGACATCTAGAACAGTACAGCTTTGTCTGCTTTGCCCAGTCCCAGGCTTTTCTGAATCATGGGGGGGAGGGGGAAGCATGATGGGCACTGAGAAGCAAGCACATGCTAGACGCAACCAGCTCCAAACGCTGGTCCTTGGGGGATGGGTTGGTGGGAATCCATGAGAAAGGCCGGCCTATGGACCATGGCAGCAGTCATGCAGGATACACGTGGCTCAGGGGCGCTCGGCCTACCTCCATTGGCATCCCAGTGCTTGGGTACTAGGGGCCTGCAAGCACTGAGAAGTGCCCACTGATTTCTGGGAATCAGGCCCTAAGCCAATTGGACCGAGCATTCTGCACAAGCCTTCCTTGCAGGCAGAAGCTAGCACTGACGAGCTTCACGCCGGCAGATCTAGTGACAGGAAGGCTGGTTTGTTCCTGACACGCGAGATCGTCCCAGGCTGCGACCGGGACGCACGTCCTTTGTTGAGCCTGATTGACACCAGCGACACACAGGGATGTGGGCTCAATGGCTCCATTCTGGGACCCTGGTGGAGCTATGAGACACATGGCCACGGAGGGCACAGCTCAGAGGTGAGCCCTGCCGGCCTGGCACGGTGCTCCAACCTCCCTTCAGCACGGACAGGAACCCAACTTCCCCCAAGTCCTCGCTGGCCCAACCCTCCTCTTTCACCTGCCGGCAGATGCGTCTCCACCCTCTCGCTCTACTGCCTTCCCTTGTCATTGGACTAAGTTTGGGCAGAGCTCTGGATGCGATGAGGGCGGGGAGGGGACAGTAGATCTCAGTGGGTTTTCCCTGTCTGTCAATCCTTGTATCTAGGTCTCCTCAGCCACAGACCAGGCCTCCCCAGGCAAAACGGAGTGCTCCGTCCCCCAGCCGCATCCACCCAATGCCAAGAGTGCTTTGTCCCACGGGAGGTGGTGTGGACAGGCTGCTGAACAGAAAAAGGTTTTCTTGCTGAATCCCACAAAGGGCGATTGCCACCCCCACTGCTGCTGAGTGTTTATTTCCAAAGAGGAAACCAGATACCACAGGGGATGGAGGCCAAAGAGGAAGACATACCACAGAAGCTGCTATCTCAGTATCTATTTGATCACCAACTGGGGACATTAGCTCCGGGAGCAGCAGCGCAGCCACCGGGACCGGCTGCTTTATAAAGGACTCAGGTTTGAAGGGGTATTTTAAAAGCAATGGCCCAGCACAGCCTGATGCCTTTCAAGGCTGCATCCCTCTCAAGGCTGCGGGCGGCCTGGGCAGAAAAGCAGCTGGTGTCGGTCGCCTGTGGTCTGCGAGACAGCGCTTGGATGCTGTTTAGATTGGAGCAAGGGGTTTGTTTTGTAAAACAACAGAGCCATGAGCACATGGCAGGTCGAGTCCCACGGACAGGGTGGGGCCTGGGCCCTGCGGGGCACCAGCACATTCAAGGCAATGCAGGCTGACACCCCAGGAGCAAAGTCACTGCCTTTCCTAGGAAAAGATGCTGAGGGAGATGGAAGGAAGGACCCTTCACCATAACCATATGAAGGACAAGGAGCTCAACCCAAGTCAGAACATTTTGCATTTGCTCCGCTGGGAAGTGGACAGCCAGAGCCAGGGAGAGATGCCAGGCGACAGGTGGCCCCGGGAGCCGGGCAGCCAGAGTGAGGTAGCAATTCCAGGCAGTGCATGGCACACTCTAATATCCCAGTCCCCATGGCTGAGGAAGAGATGCCTTGCAGTCTGTGGGAGACACGGCCCCAGACATGGCACTGGCAGACAGGGGCCTGCTGCAGTAGGGAACGGACAGCCGTAGCCTGCTGAGTTGGAAGAGCAGAGCTTGGAGCGACCGTACACCCAGACACGGCCCCACCTTGGAGCAGGAGACAGATGAGGTCACCCCTCGTCTGAACTCACTTCCTTTCTCAAACTGCTCAGAGACTTTGCCTTGGATTAAAAAGACAGGGGTAAAATGACCCAAAGCCAATAGAGGATGTTCCCCATTAAAAGCTCAACACTTCATTAATCCCAGCTCACCCCCCCAGACTGCCAGCCTCAGCCCAGGCCTCCCACCTAGGGCAATCTGTGAGGACCAGCTCAGCAGGAGCTGCTTTGAGCTACCAGAGTAGAGCTGGCACCATTGATGCAAGGGGCACCGAGTGGAGTGGGCCCTGCCTGGCCCTCCTCTCCCTAACTCCCAAGGCAGAGCAGGGAGCCAGACACACAGACCCTACGTTGGGCTATCACGAGGGTTTGGTGCATGCAGCCCTTGCCCAGCTGGTACGGATGGCCCTACAGGCACTGCACCAAGTCACCTTTTCTCTCTTGCTCTGATTTTCTGTGTGTGTATTCGGCGACAAGTGCTGGGCTGGCCACGCTGGAGCGTAAAGCCCTCTACCTATGCCTGAGCACCTAGCCCCACTGTGGCATCAGAAGAAGCACTATGCTGACAGAAAATGGCTGCAGCCTGCAATGCTGTCGAAGGGTGAAAGCCTGTGTGTGTCAGGCATGCACCACAGCTTTGACCAGCCAAAGCAGCTCCAGGGACAGTGGATATGTGCACAGCACAGTGATGGTGCTGTGCAAAAGCCCGAGATCAGGGAAATGATCTGCCCTGTGCAGGAAGATGCGTGTCTGTGCATGCAAGCAGTGCAGAAGGATGAAACGGGTCCCTGTTTACCTAGAACTCGTTTCAGGCCCATGCAAGGTTAGAACTCAGGGCTGTCTGGCTCCCAGCCAGCGTTCAGCTTTCCACGCCACTCTGCCTCCCTGGCACAGGAAGATTAACAGTGGGAGGATTAAAGCGAAGCTGCACCCTGCTGCCAGCTTCTCCTCGGGAGCATTTCGTTCTGCAGCCTCATTTCAATGCCTGAGACAGGGCGGTGGACGCTGCCAGCCACATACAGAAGCAAATGAGTAACCCAGCCAGGAGCATTAGAACTGCCCCGAGTTCAACTCCCCCTACAGCGGATAAGCCCCCGAGTCCTCTCCTCTCCACCACCTCTGCTCCAGTCACAGGGAGCAGGTCTGCACAGGAGGTTTCTCTCCCTGTCGGCCTATGGACACACTCTGCCAGGTGACACATTTCTGTGGAGGAGGCAGCAGGCTCTTTCCACCTGGTTAATTCCCGGCATCCTCTTCCTGCCAACCGTGGCGTGGCCCCTCCAGCCACACAGCACAATGGTGCCAGTGGAATCCATCGACAGAGAAGTCTCTGCGAGGGAACAAACACCCAACTTACCAAAGACTTTGGTGGTAGAGATTAGGCCCAAACTCACCCCCCGGGGCTGCTGCTCATCGGTGACTCAGGAGAGTTACAGCAGGATGAATTTTACACAAGGTGCCTCACATCTTAGCATGGCCGTGAGAACGTGTGCACAGGCCTGTTGGCTAGAGCAGAGCACGGGGAGGCGCTTAGGCCCACGTTGTCGCTCCCGTTTTGGGCTGCTAAACTTGAGAGTCCTGAGGACTGATTGTCAAAGGTGCTGAGCGCCTTCCAAGGGGACTGCAGCTGCCCAACACTTCTAAAAATCATGGCCCAAGGGAGCTCGAGTTGGGCACACAAACGTGTTTGTGTTCTGTGCCTCAGTTTCTCCATCTATAAAGTGGTAATAGTAAGTGTGGCTTAATTTATCCATGTTTGCAGAGTGTTTGGAGATCCTTGGATGGAAGGGGCTCTAAAAGCACAAAGTATTTTTTTATGCGAGAGAGAGAAATGTTCTCTGTTCTTTGGAGGTGTCTAAGCTGGGGAACCAGGTTCTCCCCACATGCCTCATGCCGTGACCAGCCCAGTGGAATTATTGTGTGTGCAGCTGAAAGGCAGCCAGACCTCTTGCTTTGTGTGAACTTCCCACCTTCAGCTTTCTCACACTCTCTCCGAGTGTAGGAATCAGCAGCCATTTTGTTCTCAGACTGGCTGCAGCATATAACAGAGGAGAAACACACTGTTCTCAGATGAAGACTTTACTTATGTTCTTTTTGGTGGTTTTCCTTAATAGAAAAAGTCACTCAGCCTGGAATTATATGTTTAGCTCGCTGCCTATGGAAACTTAACAAGAATCAGACTGTGTCATGTTACATGAACACACAGTAAAGATGTATGTAAAGACATGCTCAAATTTGCATCCCATCTCAAACAAGGCTAAAGGCAGCAAGGTCCAACCCGCCATGTCCACTGCATTTTCTGAGCAGCAGCCTCAGGGGGACGGAGAATAGGTGCTGTGAACTCAAACTGTTCTGAACGCAGCAGAAAGACATCGACCTATTTCCAGAAAATCTTTGTCTCTTTCCCGGCACAAATGGGTTTGCGAACTCCACAGACACTTGAGGAATGAGGATATTAGCCCCCTGGCAGAGATAGGGATGGCGAGGGATTTATTCTCCTTTCCCAGAGCTAGTCAGAACTGACTATTACAAATGTGTCTTGTGACAGCTCATATTTCACCCTTTACCCAGAAGCCCAGGAGCCGTGCTTAAAGCATCTACAGCACAGAAATGCAGGGGAAGCCATTATGTACCCAGCATCCTCACCATTACAAACAGCTGCTAAGCTCTGTAGAGCAGTTGTATTTCCTGCTGAGCTTCCTTATTCTTTGTATTTCATTCCTACATCCAGCTACCCTGCAGCAAACAATGAGATTAAACAAGCAACACCCCCTTCAGATTACCCACACAGCAAAAGGCAAGTGGGGGGAGGGGTTTAAATGAAGAGGTTTGTGCTGGCTTTAAAGTCTGTTGAGTGCGTTGAACGCCTCGGGAGATAGGTACAAGGACACAGAACCAGTTAGCCCCTGAGTTCCCAGGTTCAAACCCAGCAATGACCCCAAAGCAGTCCAGTCTGACCGCTGTTGGTATTGCAGTAGTTCCTAGGGGCCCCAGTCAGAGATCAAGGCACCACTGTGTTAGGCACAGACATGATCCCTGCCCCAACAAAAAGCCAACCAAACACAAAGAGGAGGAACATGTGTGGTAATGAGGAGACAGCGGGGATAGGCTGCGGTCACAGCACCCCAGCGGTCTCACTGCTGTCGAGGCTTTGTAGGCGTCACTGCAGAGGGCAGTTTTAAGGAGGAAAATGATGCAGCCCCAGGGAAGTTTACCGACAGTCCCCGTCTACACATAAGGGGCTTGTCTGGCAGGCAACAAGAAACCACTTTTCACCAAGCTCCCAGGGAAGAGAAGCCCGGTTCATACAAACTGCCGGTACAAGCGGGGCTCTCAGCGGAGTGGCCAAGAAGTGGATGCACCGGGAGACCCCAGCCTCTGAAGATGGCCCCTCCAGGTCACGATTATGGCACTGCTGCTCTGTGAGAATACCTCAGAGCTCAGTCCAGAATCTCCCACCAGCCCCAAATACAATTACTGGTTTAAATGTAAAGGAGATGAATAATATCCTTATAACTGTGCTATTTCTTCTGCTTAGCCTGGCTAAGCACCATCTCCCCAAGATGTACGGCTGGCCTGGTGCTGGCTCCCAGACAAGCTCTGCTCACACACTCCTGCTCCAGCAAGGAAACTTCCTATGGAAACATGAACAGGCTTGGAAAGTTCCCTGCAAACAGCCCAACAGAGCCATGCCAAATAAATCTGTGTTTCCCTGCTCCAGAGGTACAAAAACTACTGGAGGAGCCAGAGCCCTTTGAAGCCGCTCACAGATCAACGTCTCTTACTGCGTTTTACAGCCTTGGGATGAAAAGGCCATCCAGAGCAGCTCTGGACCTCCCGCACACAGTATTTTCCTAACTTAAATTCTCTTCCCCTTCTTAGATGCAGCCATGCCTAATCCATGGGCCACAGCACATAAAAGCCAACTATGCTCATGCCACCAGGTGTGTAAACCACTCAGCAGAGGCCCATTCATGGGAGATGTCCGAATTTTTGCAACAGACCCTTTCACGTTGACTAGAACGTAGCTGAGTTACACGGTGGGGGGAGATAGGGAAGATGCATTAGCCATTATTGCAATACAGCACATGGCCCCGGTATTCGCGCAGGCCAATGGCAGGACTTGAGTAAATGGGCCGGCCTAGAAAATGGCCACACTCTACAGGGAGCATTTCCAGAAACACAGAATTCTCAGAGTGGTGCTTTTCATCTCTAGGTGCCCACTTCCCCTGCCCAGTGTCAGCTTTCTGGGAAATTTGGAAGAAGTAGGTTCTCATTATTATTTGGTAACATGATGTAGATTATAAGCGTTCCAGGGCAGCGAATGTCTTTTCATTCTGTTTGTGCCATGCCTAGCACAATGGGGTTCTGGGTCCACAACTGGGACACTGCCTCAAGATAGATAAATAATAATAAGAACCCCATCATACTATTGCTGGAATGCCCAGAGGCCCCATTATACCTGTGCTTAGAATGGGCTCCGCAGAGGCATTATGATCTTAACATAAAAACAGAGGGTTCAAAACCCAGTCCTGTAACGTTGGTAAATTTCATCACTGATACTATGACAACAGTATTTGGAGTGAACGATTAAAACCAAAACCGAGTCAAGAAAGATCACGCAGGGTACGTCTACGCTGCAAAAAAAGACCCACCGAAACAACTCTCAGAGCTCGCGGCAAGTAACTTGGGCGTGTGGGGCTCAAAAGAGCAGTGGAGACCTTCACCCTCAGGCTGGAGCCTGGGCTCCGAAACCCAGTGAGGGGGAAGGTCTCAGAGCCTGGGCTCCAGCCCCAGTCTCAAGTCTACACTACTATTTTTAGCCCTGCTTGCAGCCGAAGTCAGTTGACCCAGGCTTTGATATTGCCTGCCACAGGTTTGGTTTTGTTTTTCCCCCATTGTCGATGTACCCGGAGGGTCAGATTCCCGCCTGAAGTAGTAATAAAACACCAGACAGCATCACTGCCTGGTATGAGATAATGGCTCAGGCTCTTGGTACAGTCTCTGTTCTTTGCTGATATTTTTGTCTTTGGTCTTGTTGCTGTTTCAGCCTTCTTTTCCATGATAATTTAAAGCTGATCCAATCAAAGTCGTTGGTATAATCCCCAGTTGCCCTGTGGCAAGACTGTTAACGATGGCTCATTGATAAAGCCTTGCTTTGGAGGAATTGCTAACCACCACTGTGCATATCTTTTTGCATGATTGTTGATTTCATTGACTTTTTGTGTTGCCTCTGAAACGATCCATCACTAGAATTTACCAAAAGTGAACAGCATTAGATTCTAAGGAAGCAGGCGCCGGCACAACAGGGTTCATGCAAGTGCCACCTCTGAAATGATTACAGAGGATTTTCAGAAGTCAAAAGAAATGAAGTAATAAAAAAAGATATTAAACAAGACAGGAAATCATTTGAGTGTAAACGCTGTGGCTGTTCAAAGCGCAAGGCACAACAGTACCTATTGTTAGGGAGAATTTGGAAGAAATGTAGTGGAAAAATTGTGTTCACTAAACTGTTTTGCTAGGAGGCAACCCCAAAATAAATGGAAATGGTCACAGTGCTAAAAGGACAGCGTAATGATGCTCTTAGGATGGGTTAACTGAGAATGAGCCTCACACATACCTCACAGAGAGGGAAACGCGTACACACACACACACATGCACAGCCCCTTGAATCAGGTACAACAGCAGATTAGATCCCCTCCAATGCCTTTTGGAGCCTGTGATACAGACCAAAGTCAAACCAGAATGTTTTAAAGGAACTTAGGGCTAAATGTTTCCAAGCAAACCCCAGGCACAGGTATGGCACGTAACGTGCCCAGAACTTTATGCGTGTCACAGCTTGTTTTGTCCTTGGTATATGGCTCCTATTAAAGAGGATGGAAACTGCATTATGCCATTTGTAAGGGCTAGTCTACACTAGAAGTGCGACAGCTCTCCCGTCGGCATAATAAAACCATCTCTGCGAGATGCGCCGACATAACACTGTCCACACCAGCGCTTAGGTCAGTGTAACGTCACTCTGGTTGTAGCTTATTCACACCCCTGAGCAAAGTAAGTTTTACTGACATAAGTGGTAGTGTGTACAAGGCCTAAGACAGCAGCACATTGAAGCCCCAACCAAGAGGAGAGCCCCACAATGTGAGGCACTGTACAAACAGCCTAAATAGACAAGATACACAAAAGTGTGGAAGGGGAAACTGAGGCAGGGAGCTCAGAAGGGACCTGCTCAAGGTGACCCAGCACAGTCTGGAAGCCAGATCTCCTGAATCCAAGTCCAGCATTCTGACCACACTTTTGTCTACATTTGGAGGTATTTTTACACTAGAAAAATTATTCTAAAAAAGTATTTCCCTTTAATCTTCCATTTTGCCCCACCGTCACCCCCCAGCCCAGTCAGAGATTCAATCTCCCATACAGGTACACCCCCGGTGACCAAGGAAGGTTTAATCAGAACACCGTACCACGCGCATCAACTCTGTGCTGGAACTGGGGAAGTTCCCTGGCCTCTGTTATGCAGGAGGTCAGACTAGATGATCACAATGGTCCCTTCAGGCCTTGGAATCTAGGAATTGGCTACAAGGGTGTCCCTGTAGCCTGGGACATTCCCCACCACGTTGGGACTGAGCAAATTCTACAGTCCAGGGAGATGTCAGGTGGGAAGATTGGGCCAGAATATGGCCTCTGAGCTGTAACACTGGTATTTCTGACTAGCAGAGCAGAGAGAAATGGGATGGGGAAGACCCAGCACAAGTCACTTGTTACTGTATGTGTGCCCGCGTGTGTCTAACAATGACAAGTGTCTTGTTTTGTATAGACACAGAATAAAATGAGAGAGGGAGAGAGAATATAGATACACACACACAAACCTGATCCTGACTAGTATTTCCGGTGATCCAACCACTGTAACACGTCTCTCTTGCTCTCTTTTCTTTTGCACTGAGTGTTCCCACGGTACTTTATCAAATCAACAGGTCCAGGCTGACTTCACAGCCTGCATTTAGGGAATTTTTTTGCAGGGTACTCCAGCAAGGTATTTTTGCCATAATTATAAAACTCATAAATGAGCATAAAGAGAGAAACAACGACCGCCCTGGGAGCGCAAAGCTGAGATCTGTTTTTCTTCAAGGCAAACACACTCTGGCTTATTATTGTAGGGTTCCTGATGAGGGCCGGGCTGCTGCTTTGGTTTCTTAAAGAAAATAAACAAGAAAGAAAAAAGACTGAAGGATTTATTTTAAAGGGGAAGAAATGAAATCCCAAAGGACAGGGCTCTAAGCTGTAAGCATCGGGTTTAAAATATCAATAGATTCTACCGGCTCCAATCCCCACAAGGTCAGCACTACCCTTCACCCTTCTGAGGCTGACAAACCAAGCGCCATGAAATGCATTGGGTGTCTTTCGCATGAGGAATTGAAAACAGAGATCCCGCCTGCCAATTCCACACAGATATGGACATTTCTTTGATACCAGTTATAAGCGCACAGGTTTGGTGTCCCTGACCAAAACTTCCTCCCCCATCACTGCTGTGCACAGGCTGCGTGTCACCCTCCAGCCCATAGGTTGCTGCACTCCAGCGCCCCTGGATGGACACGGTATATGTCTGAGAAGCTCTTTGGCATGAAAAGTTCCACATATGAAATAGGACTATAAAAAGTCACACGCACTTTGTAAACAGATAAGCTAGATCAGATCAAATTTCAGGCCAGCCAGCCTCGAGTACCCTGCTGTGACGGGGGCGGTGTGCTCCATGTACAAGTTACCAGTCCCACCGGTCCATACAGCTCTCTGTGCCTTCCACACACACCAACGTTTGTTTACCAAGAAAACAATTCCGCTATTGATTGACATCTGCCCATGACAGCATAACCACGGGGGACCAGAGAGATGCTCAGATGCCAGCAGCAATTCAAACTACACAGCATAGCTCCTGGCACCGGCGGGAGCCTAGGAGCAGCTGCCGAAGGCTGGTCCTACCACAACGAACAGGAAGGCTTTTCACAAGTGGTATAAGGGGCTGCTAAAAATAATAGTCACAGAACAATCCGATGACATGCAGCCTTTCTATTCAAGTGCCAGAGATAGCACCACAGAACAGAGGAGACACAGAGGAAGCCTTGGCATCCTTTCCCAGTTTGTTTTGTTTATTAAAATCATTCTGAGATGTCACTTCAAATCCTCTGAACCTTGCAAGCGCCGAGAGCACCAGGGAGCACTTAGCCAGAGCTGCACTGGGCTGGGTTACTTACGCCGGCCTGCAGAATTACTGAGGTGAAGTTAGGTGCGCCTCAAATGCAGCTATTGGTACCAGAATGAACAGCTGGGGAGCACGGTAACCGAGGATGTTCTGAGAACAAGCTGTGACTCACCTCATCTCTTCAGGGTTTGACAGAACAGGGCATCCCTGGGAACCCTGGACCTGCTGGTAAAGTAGCGTATGAGCCAGTTGATACAGAGCATCAGGCATAGAGCTGGATCTGTTCCCAAGCACATGCCTGATTTCACCTCCCAGAACATAGTAGGCTAACAAGCACCAAGTCCCGTTTAATTACCGTTCTCCCCGAAAACCTGCCTCTCTCATAATAAATATACACACTGCCAAGAGCTCCCTTAGAGGGAGAGGGAACCTTTTCAAAATACATAAATGAACAATGAGCGTATAAGCTCCACATCAGCCCCTGGAATGAGCTTAACTTGCTGTGTGAGCTGCCCTGGACCTCAAGTTGCCTCATTGTCTGTAAAATGGGGCAAACACTTCCCTCCACCAGCACTGGGAGTCTTAGGTCATTAGTGCCTGATCCTACAAGGTGCTGAGCATCCTCCGTTCCCATTGGCTTTGGGGGGAGTTGGAGGCACTCAGCCCATTGTAGGATTGAACCCTTAACAGGAGTAAAGGGCTCTGAGATCTTCCAGTCGAAGGAGTTAGAGGAGTATTATTATTGGTACAGGTGGGTTATTTCCAAAACTGCTCACTGGCACTTCCAGTACCTGCTATCACCCAAATGGTTAACAACGCCCAAGAGGGACAGGCAGTAGAACCTTTGAAACTGTAACAGAGCACCATACTGCGACTAGCTAGAGACTAGTAAAACTATTTATTAGAAAGGAAGGATGGTCCAGTGGGACTTGGGAGATCCATGTTCAATTCCCTGCTGCAACCAAGACTTCCTGTGTGAGCCAGGGCAAGTCACCTAGTCTCTCTGTGCCTCAGTTCCCCAGCTGTACAAGGAGAGAATAGCACTGCCCTACCTCACAGGGGGGTTATGAGACAGAGACTGTAAGCACTCAGCTACTACAGGGATGCGGCCCATGTAAATACCATATAGGTGGACAGTATGTAGAGGAACCCAGCTGAGCAGTGTCCTGGGTTGCACCTGGCTATATAATTAATCCTAAAATAAGAGATAATCATCAAAGGCTGCAGTTGGCGTTGAATGGGAAAACATACTCTCTGTGCGTATATATAGCACAAGGGGTGAGAAGCATGAGTAGAAAAGTTCCCACACTGAGAAAATAGAGAATAGGCTACACAAAAGTTTGAACAGTTGAAAGCAAAGTGACTTACATGGGAGCCAGTTTTAAAAATAGCTGTGAGGCACAATTCAATAGTCCAACTACCAGATCGTATTCTTGTGTTTGCACAAAACACTGCTCCTGACCGGGACCTTGGATTGCTAGTGCAATAAAAACCAACAACAAATTAAATGCAGCGACCAAAAGATTCTGGTGCCTAAACCATCCCTGTGCTAACATGGCTTTCTCCTTGCAGAAAGCAGGCGGGAGAGATTCCATCATAGAGCCTCTTGTCCCATAGTCCTGCTTTAATGGATCATTTTTTCTCTCTTATTTACGAACCAAGAATGTCCAGAGGCCAGTTGGGACGGGTTCACTGTTTGTGTCTAGTCTCCCGCAGCTCCCACATGAGATCCTGTGGTTTATTTTCTCAAACTGTAGCTTCCAGAGCTGATCCCCTGCCAGCAATCGCTCTGGGAGAGCAGCACAAACTCCACCAGCGCAGGCAGAGGCAGGGCATTCCAGCTCCACGCCCACACAACCACAAGTAGTCGAGAAAAGCAAAAGCATAATAAGTCATTCCCAACATTTCAGGAAACGGCACAAAAAGCAGCTGAGCAGGAGAGCTGGAGCCAGGACGGACCCAGGCCCTCGTGATTCTCAGTTTGGAGCAGCCAAGTGCTCAGCAGCCAGACAGGTAGGGAAGGGTGCAACCATCAATGCGCTTTTGCACCCCCTTGTGGCTAGTGTAGGGCCAACACTACAGTGTCAGAGGAGGCCACTCATGCTCAGACAGCAGCACCGGCTGTATGTAGATCAGTGGTTCTCAAACTTGGGCCGCTGCTTGCTCGGGGAAAGCCCCTGGCAGGCCTGGCCGGTTTGTTTACCTGCCGCGTCTGCAGGTTCGGCTGATCGCAGCTCCCACTGGCCGCGATTCACTGCTCCAGGCCAATGGGGGTGCAGGAAGCGGTGTGGGCCAAGGGATGTGCTAGCCGCGGCTTCTCACAGCCCCCATTGGCCTGGGACAGCGAACCGCGGCCAGTGGGAGCTGCGATCGGCTGAACCTGCGGACACGACAGGTAAACAAACTGGCCCGGCCCACCAGGGGCTTTCCCTGAACAAGCGGCAGATTGGCTTTGAGAACCACTGATGTAGATGATGCTTTGCAGGTGGAAGGAGGAAAGAAGTTACTTTATAGGGACGAAAGAACAGCTCACAATGAAAAGGGGAGTGAAAGCCCCAAGCTCGCTGAATCAGAAATTAGAGATGGAAAGATCTTGTAGGTTCCCATAGCCTTTCCCTCTGCCAATGTGGGATTGTTCCCTACAGAGTCCAGGCCAGCCGGGTTTTAAACACCCCAGCTCCCACCCATGTCCCTACAGACGCTGCTCCACAATCTACGATTCCACCTTTGGAAAGCATCTGATATTTCATCCGCAATGTCTCTTTGTTTAACTTCATGCCTGGCAAGTTCTACCAATCCCAGTCACACACACACACACACCCCCAACGATTGTCCTCCCTCCTCGGAGAGAGGGTCACTCCCTTTCAGTTACTTGTGCAGGGTTTCACTTCCTCTCCGCTTCCCTTGGCCAGCATTGGGCCAAGCTTACCTCAGTCAGTCAGTCCGTCCCTCTTCTCCCTTAATCATTGTCGTTGCTCTTCTCTGAACTCCCTTCAATTTGTTGACATCGCTCTGGCATGGAGGTATCCAGAAATTAACCGTCTCTCACAGGTTGGCTTTGGGAGAGAGAGGCCCTGATTATCCCTGAGAAGGGGCAAGATGGGATCTAGTTTTGAATGACAAAGTCAAACTAGAAGCAATTCAGGGGCTGCAGAAACAATCTCACACACATTCCTAAGAAACTGGAACTTAGCAACCTAGACTTTCCACCCCAAAAGCACAGTTTTTCCCCACTTGAGCGGTGGTAATAGGGTGTCCTTTATTCTGTCTATGGCCTTGCTACTAGAGGGTGGCATGACACACAAATGCAATTTATCAGTATATGATACCATCCATTTTTTTTTTTTTTAAATATAAGTACGTTGGATAGAGCAGCCTTGGAATAACTGTAATCCACGTACTGACAGGGTGGGTACGTACGTTTTGGGACCCTATTCCCCACTGCAGCCGTGCAGCATATCACACTCGATCACAGATAGGCAGCACCCTCTCCATGAAGACAAACTGTGTGAACTGCTCTACAGCCCAGGGACATTGCACAACTCACCATACAAGAGGAATGTGTGACAGAAAACAGACCTCTTTTTTCCTACGCTTCGAGGCTAACCACACTGCAGACACAGAAATACACACAAACCTGCCCACATGAGAATTATTCCATGTACTAAGACACTCCCTGCTAACATGCACACATATACTTAGCAGATTTTCTCCATGCAGTATGTATTCAAAACACCTCTTGTATATGGTCTGTAAATATTGAATAATTGTCCGTTGTGGTTTTCCTGTACACCATCTTTTGCTGCTACAATAACTCAAACACCAGGCCTAGTGAAGCAATATAGTTCAAGAGGCCACTGGCTTCTGCTCATTAACCCTTTAGCACCAAGACCTAGGATTTCCCTTTCTCAAAGGGCGGTGAGATAACATGATGCTATAGAAATCTCAGCTCCTGGGGCAGAATGTTTGCAAACTCCAGGTGTTGACCATGTGAGTGTCCCCCTACTTGCATACTGGAGCTCAGATAAGAGCAACACAAATGAATTAACTGGAGGGACTGACATATGAGGAAAGACAAGATTCCCCTGATACCATGCCAGGGCCTCAGTTTGACTTGGTTAAGTGGGATCTATACTGGGAGACATGAAAACTGCCCACAAAATGTGGAAACATTAAGGCCAGAGAGGAATTATCTAGGCTTCGAGTCAGCGAAGCAGTAAGCACATGCTTAAATGCTTTGCTGAACTGGTGTGGTATCCACAGAATCACTAGGTGCAACAGAATGAAAGTAAGTAAAGGAGAATTTAGTCTAATGAAAATTGTGAGCATGTCCCCAGGAAAGCAGTGGAAGCCCCACTGCTTGGGATATTTAAAATTAAACTGGGCAAAGAAGTAACAAATATATGGTAGGGTACAACCATGCCCTGTCGAGGGGCAGGAGGGAGACTAGCTGGATGAATATGCCTTTTGTCTGGTTTATAGGATTTCCAAATATTTAAAAATATGATCCATCAGGCAACTGAAAGAGAAGTCGAACTACAAAAACTATCCAGAACATAGTGAACTGATACGCTTGCTTTTCTCTCTGGAACACTTTCTCAGCCTTTTCAGCTTGGGAATTCCTTATTCAACATCAAAAAATTGTGTGATCCCTTTACATTTACCAGAAGAGTATATAGTAGAATGTCAAAGTTACAAACACCTCAGGAATGGAGGCTGTTGGTAACTCAAACATTTGTAACTCTGGACAAAACGTTCTGGTTGTTCTTTCAAAAGTTTACAACCGAACACTGACTTAGTATGGCTTTGAAACTTTACTAGGCAGAAGAAAAATGCTGCTTTCCCTTTATTTATTTTTTTAGCAGTTTACATTTAACACAGTACTGTACTTCATCTGCTTTTTTGTTGTTGTTGGTCTCTGCTCCTGCTTGATGGTGTATGTCCAGTTCCAAATGAGGTGTGTGGTTAACTGGTCAGTCCGTAACTCTGGTGTTCAGAACTCAAGAGGCTCGACTGTAAATAAAAGGATCCGTGCTAACCCGAGGTAATTGATTTGTGTGCGCATTTCGAGAGGTTGACAGAGAACACTTGACTTGGAAGGACAACATGGTGCGGGGAGTGGGCAGAGCGAGATTTGCTTTGCTTTAGATTGTAACACTTGCAATGCCTCGCCCCACTGCCTTTTGTGACCCAACCGTTCAGAAACGCTGCTCTAGACCATCTGCAGGACCTAAACAGGGCTTGGATCCTGCTTTATTGACTTCGGTGAGGGCAGGATCAGGCCCTAAATATGCTCTTCAGCATCTAAAAGTCTGGATAATGTCCCTGTAATTCTCCTCCACAGCATCTACAAGCCCCAGCACCATGCCCTGGAAACCTGCCGCTACATCATCTGACACATGCACAAGTGGCTGAGTGGTTTGTGGAAGTTGGGAGGAGAAAATCCACAGCCAGAAAATTCTTACTTCTCCTTTTCATGAAGTACTGGGCTGTACTTGTATGAGGCAGCACATGCCCAGAGGGCTCAACCCCTTCTCTGCCCTCCCTGCAGGCCACTTTATCCATTTGTAGCATGAATAACTGACTAGCTGAAATAATGACAGCAGCATCATTCCATTTGCCAGGTTCCGTGCCCGGATCTCAAGCAGTTTGGATCAGTACGACCAAGCCGCCTGTACACTGCCCTCATTTTGCTACCCCTTCTTCAGAAGTCACGCAAGGAAACATCAGATGCCACTACGGTAAGTCTTGCCTGGGCCAGGCTTTCCCTGCCCAGAATAGACCATCTGTGCATGGCAGGGGGCCCCTGCAACAAAACGATATGGACAGATGCATGACAGAAGGCGATCCAGTCAAGGGCTGAACCTCTTGACACACTGTAGCCCCCACCCCAGCTCCTGACACACCCGTGCTTAGCACTGAACTGTTGTCTGCTTTGGGAGGCTACACAGCAAGTTGCCTTTTTAGCTGAACCAAAGAAAATCAGCAGCATACACACCACAGCTGACAGAGCCGTGAGGTGCAAATCTTCCACCCCTCCGCTTCCTCCGGCCAAGCTACACAGACAACAGAAAGCCAATAAGCAAAGAGGTGCTGCTTTCAGACCATTTCCAGTATTTACCTCAGGATTCTGTGATCAACTCACTGCTCCCATTCCAGCAGCTTGTTCTTGGAAGCCAAGGATGTGGAGCCAAGTGTGAGAATTAATAGGTTGGAACAGATGTCAATGGATTCGGAGTCTAAGTTAAGCAGCTGTGTATCAGGGACAAACTAACCCACACACCGATGAAAAACTATACAACTCTGGCCAAAAGAAAAAAAAAAAAAGCCATTTACCAAACTGCAAATAAAACTCCGTCTTCAGCAAAAAAAAAGAAAAAATTTTTAAAGTCTTCTAACATATTTGAAATGACAAACTGTAACACACTGTGCATCTGAATACAATCCAGTACTGCCAACCATTCAAGAAATTATGAGTGAGGCCCTACATAATCATGAGATTATTTTTTTTAAATCTCTCCTGATTTTTTAAGCCAAAGCGATGTAGGGTTCTGTTTACCTGTCTTGCGGTTTCTGCACCTGGACTCGGGCCACATTTTGAAGGTTTCCTCTACTAACATTAGGGCTAAAGCCTCTTTTTTTGTTAATGAAAGCTCAGAGTCTCACAAAATCATGTGACTTCCAGGAGCTGGAGCTCTCAGAAAAACACCAAATCATCATGAGAGTTGGCAACACTAAAAGATGCACATGGACAGGTCCCAGTCCTGCAAGCTTTTTGGGCATAGGTTTCAACAGGACTCTGCACAGGCATGAGAAGCTGCTTGCAGGATCGGAGGTCTTAGCATTTATACTGCCCTTTTCACAAACATCAGCTAATCCATCTTCACAACACCATAGTGAAGTGAATAGTTTTATCCCCATTTTACAGACAGGGACACTGATTTGCCCTAGATTGTGAGGGAATCAATCAGTGACGATGTCACATACACTCCTGATATCTGAGGGTTTTCCTTACACCTTATTTCCATTTAAGTTTCCAGCCATCCTGATTTCAGATAATAGCTTGAAAATGTGAAACCTAAAGGTTCAAGAACCAGAAAGTAAATGAAAACCCAACCCAACAATGCACAATCTTTTTCAAATCTCATGATTTTCAGGCCAATTATTATTTTGGGGAGAACTGATTCATTACACTGAATTCAAACAATTCCTGATGTCCAGACTTATGTTCAAACCACACCTTTACACACACACACACACACACACACACACACACACCCTGTCTTTTGTACAGCATCCCCCATACACACTTGACCCAAACATTTACTTTTAATGATCAGTACAGACCCATTTCCAAGAGTCACCCTTTGATTGTGGCCATGGAAAGAAAGGGACAGAGCTGGATGTGAAGGCACAAATTGTACTTTCAAACACATGAAGAGAACTGGATCCACCAGCTAATCCATACTTCCACTCCCAAACAGCTCAGCGATTTCATGTGGGTGAGAGAGAAACTGTAAGAACTGGTTCTCACCCTCCCAGTTTAAAAAGGATATTGCCCACATTAATAGACTTTTAAACACACCACCACCACTTCAAAGAGCACTGGGCTACACAACAACCTTGAGTCATCAGAAGCCAACCTCCAGGGACACAGGGAACCACCCCAAACAAAGTCACACGGACTTCACGAGCAGAGAGGCAGGTTCAGAGGGAGCCTGCCAATCCACTCCACTCAGCCAGGTGCTCAGTTTCACCTGCATTCCACCCACAGTGAGCCCTCAGGCTTTGGCAGAGTCTCCATCAGCTGCACTTGCCCTTCTTGGCTCACTGCTCAACACATTCTTTATACAAATTGCTTCATTTCTCCTGTAGGAATGTTTACACCAGAGATCTTCCCTTCTGCACAAGGGCTTGTGTCTCATTAGCCATGTCACCACCTCTACCTGATCTCCCTCACAGTGAGAAGGCAATATCTTCTATCTAGATACTTACAGGATAGCTCATCATCCAAGACTGCCCCCCTCAAGTACTTATGGATTTACCTTCAGGATGCCCTCCGCAGGAAAGTAGCTGGCAAAATGAGAGAGATTAAATGACTTGAATCAAGGCTGGAAATGGAACTCTGATCTCCTGAGTCCCAGTCCACTGCCTTAACCCGCCACCCTTCCTCTCAAACAACTTGACCCCGTGCCCACTGAAGGGAACGGCTTCAGTGGCACAAGCTCAGGCCTAAATTCGCAATTAACAGGAGGTTCCTTGGAAAGCACTCATTCTCTCCAAGAAAGGAAGTCTATTGCGATTTATTAGCAGTATTATGGTAGCACCTAGGGACTCCATTCATGGAGCCAGGTCCCACTGTGCTAGGCAATGTACAAACACAAACTACTTCCCTGACCACTGTCCTAAGGTAGCACGGGTCTAAACCAAATATAGTACGATATTCTCTTAAACCATTCTGTTTGATTTCTCAGACATATTAGATCAGTCATACGATGCGCCTGACACTGGCATTAAGATAACATTTTGTGCAAGATTTTTACTGAATGATACCATACTTGTAATGTCATTTCTTACTGCCTTCTCTGAAGACTATTATTCTAGGAGGGTATTTATATAATTGGCTTTTGTATTAAATTTGAGGAGCTGGTATAGTGGCATAAAAGTACAGCCTGGGTACATTTTTTGTTATCTGCCGGCATTTGTGATGCTGTCTTAAACAGGTCAGCACTGTAAATGAAAACCTGTTCTGGAAGGGTTTAACCTGGTTAAATAAGGATATTAACTGACTGAGACATATTTAGATGTTTACCCTCATTTCAGCAGATTGCTTTGTTTTCACAGCTTGGTTTCACTCCACCACTCATGAGTAATTCGGCTGGCACAAACTCATAATTAAGTGTGCTCTTCCATGCAAGGCCCATGCTATATTCTCCATATAAACACAGGGACATATATGCAAGTATCTGTGTATTTATGAGGCCAGGCCCGCTTTTCAACAGTGGAAAACCACACTCTGCTGCAGAGTGACATGTTGAAATGTAAGATGGGGTCTAGTAGATAGAACACTAGCCTTGGAGACAGGGAACCTGTGTTCTAATGCTACTCACCTCCTGTGTGACGCTGGGCAAGTCACTTCACTTCCCCATACCTACTTGCCTTCCCACCCTTTGTCTGTCTTATCTATCTAGACTGTAAGCTCTCTGGAGCATGGACTTTATCTCACTATTTTTATGCAGCATGATAGGGGCGTCTACACACTACAATCATACAAATTAATAATCATCATCACTGCCTTCCTTCTTTCACCAGGAGTGAGCAGACAAGAGGGTTATACAGAAATGTTTCCCTTTAACAAAAACAAAAACAAAAAAACACACTACACACATTTTTATAATTGATTTCTCTAAGCTAAGATTCACAATTCTCTTTCCGATTTACAGCTTGATCTGGCTTTACTACACTTGCAGAACTTGTATGTTTCCAGATTTGGGGGTGGGGGTGGGGGGAGGGTTTGGGAGAACAAGCCTCAAAATAACTCTGAAGGGGAAAATGTTGGTGATACACTTCAGGTTTGGAAAAAAAACATTTACCAAGCTTCAATCACCACACTATCACTGGATTTATTTTATTTCCCTCCCACCATTTCAAATTATCATCAACTACAAGAAATGCACGAGAGCTTTTTAACAGTGCTTGACTGTGCTGCATAAAAAATTAATTGTTTTTTTGCAATGACTAGGTAACCCCTGGGTTGCCGTGAAACAAGTTGCACTGTTATGGAGCAGAAGGCTGTACAGTGTTACAGGATCTCACAATAGGCGGAAAGCTATAGGGTGTACGGGTCTGACTAGTGAATTAGAATCCTGTTGGGACAGGAAGGACTAATCAAGAGGGAACATCCAAAATGCAACTGGCAAGAGGATGAAGGGGTGGGAACAGGGGCACTACTGTTGACAGAATCTGTAGTAGCATTCCCATGTGTTAACTGTCTCCTCCTACTGCCTACCCCGGTCCTCATGGAATACAGTACAGCTCCATCCACTCCGCCCAGCTGCAGGCAGGCAGGCCCTGCCTGCATCTCCCTTCAGAGGTTGTCCATGATGGTGGGTGTTCGAGCACACACAGGAGGACCCTGCTGCTCGCTCCCTACCCAAGAATTCAAGCTTAGTGGAGAGGAAATGCCTCTTCCTGTAAAACCACCCTAAATCCTCCCAAAGACCAAACCGAGAACCCCCAAACCTGCTGATGTCATCTGATTACATCACCCTCCCGATCCCCGCACGTCTCCAGAGAGCGAAAGCCGATGTCCCCAGCGTGCCCATTTCTGCGGCTTGAGGCGAGGATCAACCAGAATAACAAGCGGGGGGAGAGAGGAGGGATTGTGCAGAGGGGAGAAGGGGGTAAGGGGTTTGACAGGGGGCCGTGCTCCGAATACTGCAATGTCTGCTTCGATCCCGAGCTCCCCGCTCCGCACGCCCGGGGTACCGGCCCACGGGGCTAACGGTCTATTGCACGGGATGCATCCAAAGGAGAAACACGCCGAGCGAGCCCCGGCTGCACAGGTAGCGCCCCCGCCCCCCGCTCGCTACACGGGCGGCCAGAGGGCCGGGGGGACCCCACGGCAGATCGTCCCCCATCCACACCACAGGGCAGCAATGCGGCCGGGGTCGCTCCTGCCAGCTCCGGGCCGGGGGAGGACCAAGCCCCACCTACCTGTTTTTCTTCTGCAGGGCGATCCGTGTTCGCACCCCAGCGGGGAACCCAGCGGCGGCGGCGGCAGGGGAGAAAGCGAGAAGAGACGAGGTGAGCGAGGGAGGCTGAGCCCAGCCCCGGCGCCCCCCACCCCGCGCCCCCCGGAGCCCCGCTCACCTGGGTTGACCAGCTTGCTCTTGTACCTCAGGCCGGTGCTCATCCTGCGCTCCGGGCGGCGGCTCCCTAGTGCGCCGGCTTTGCAGAGACAGAGGCTCGCCGGGCGCCCCGCAGCCACGAGCGCTCTCCGCGTGCGCGTGTCGGCCGGGGCTGCTGCTGCCGCTGCTGCATTACTGAGCTGGGCCGGCCCCGGGGAGCGCTCGTGCAACCCAGCCCAGCCCACAGCACTCAGCCAATCAGCGCCCCGCGCTCGGCCCTTCCGCCGCCAGCCCTCCCGCCCCCCAGCCTGCAGGGCCTGGGCTGCTGCTGCCCCCACAAGCGCGTTAAAAACCCACCCAGCAGCCACCATCTTCCCCCTCCCTCCAGCAGAGAGGCATCGCCTACCCGCCCCCAGTTCACAAGCAGCAGCGTCTAGGGGTGGGTTGCTGCAGGTTGCACACTGGATGCTCTTTGCATCTCCCCCTTCCTGGAATGATTTAAATCTCATTTGCAAAGGAATTTTTTTTTAAACTTGGACCAGGCATCTACTATTATTGGAACCATCCCAATATTATTCTGTATGCAACCATACCCTCTCCCCCCCAAAAAACCTGGGTCCTAATTTTTCAAACTTGCTCTCTGGTCACCCTACTTCTGCTAGGCCTGTTAAATGTCACACCCCAAGGGTGGATTAGTTACACTCCACTTTCATGCAACCACCCACACACACACCCCTTTTCCTGTGTGAGTTACTCATTACATTAAAATAAAAAGACTGTTAGCTAAAATTATCAATGCTTGAGGCTCCCTGCAGTGGGACTATTAAAATTTAAGGGACATTGGAATCATTGATGAATTAAGATAAAAGGGAGCCCACTATTTCCAACTTTTGTGAGCCAGGCTAATTCAAAAAGCATCGAAAGACTGCATTTGGAACGTTCAAGTCTCCACAATAAGTCATCCTCACTAAGGACCTTTACTAGGTTTCTTCTAATTGCCAACCATTAATACAGTTAGGTCATTTGAGAACTCTACTACCCTAGCAGATGTTACAATTTAACAGTGTTTTACTGTGCAAGGGCTGCACATGGAAAAACACACTGGGTAAGGAAGAAAAGTAGACCCATTAATTTATAAGACACTAACCTCTTTAAGGCAAACTATGGTGATGGTCACAGTATAAGAACCAATTTAGAATAGAAAGACTATTCTTTTACCACACAAGGGTTTCCCGGTTGCTTTATGGACATACCTTTAACATAGCTTATCTTTTCCCACAGATTCTACAGCTGTGCAACCTTAGAGACAGGGCTAACACGATCCAATGGCTGGAAGTGAAAGCTAGACAAATTCAGACCATAAATAAAGCATAACTTTTTAACCATGATAATAATTAACTATTGAAACAATTTACCAAGGGTCAGGGTGGATTCGCTATCACTGCCAAATTTTAAAATCTGGATTGGATGTTTTTCTGAACGACATGCTCTAAGAATTATTTTGGGTTAATTCTATGGCTCGTATTACATAGGTGGTCAGATTTGATCATTGGTTCCCAACTTGCAGCCCAATCAGCACACAGCCGCGGCCCATGTGACAACTTCAGGGCCATACAGGTAGTATATATATTATGTGGATGCAGCCCAGATAACACAGAGAGCTGCATATGCAGCCCACAATGGTAAATAGGTTGAGAACCACTGAACTAGATGATCACAATGGATGCGTCTGGCCTTAGAACCTATGGATCTATGAAAGCATTGCCTTCATGAGGATTTTTTCACATTTGAAGTTTTTAATTGACCCATTCATTTTATAAATCTTTTATTATGCAGAGACCCAGTCAGGTCAGAGCCCTATTGTGCTATGTACTGTAGAGACATGAGTAAAGACAGTCCCTGCGCCAAAGACCCTACAGTCTTGTAAATTCATTCCTTTAGCAAAGTGAGGAGTAGAAAGCACATGTGTAAACACAGATTAATTATCTTGTTGCTGGAACCTTAACTTTTGCATTTCCTGACAGTGATTTTAACTGTGCTACCTTACCATTGCGTTAATGCAGCCTTTGAAGTGTAATGTTAATGACTGGTAAAGGAAGGGTTAGCACCAACATGAAAACTTTGTTTAATATAACTGATCCTGCAAACACTTACGCCCATGCTTAACTTTAGGTACATGACTGCTCCCATTGAAGTCACTGGGACACATCTGCATAAAGTTATGTACAGGTGTAAGTATTTGCAGGATCAGAGCCTATGACATGCAGTACAGTTGTCAATAACCCATTGCAGGAAACAGTTGTTAATAATGAGCAGAACCACAGAAATTAGAGAGGGGAAACCCCATTGAGATGACTGTCTTTTTAACTGGATCAATTAGAAAATACATGCTCTGCGATTTAACATATTTACCTCAAGATACAATATGAGTCAAGCTTTCCCCCCCTACAAAAACACCGTACAGAGTAGCAATTTGCCATGTTTCCATTACTCCACTTTAAGAGGTGGTATTATGATTGAAAACTCTGCCAATTGAAATGCAGTGTTTTAAAGGGAGACAGGCCTGTCATATCATGAGCCTAGATGAATTCAAAACCCTCTACAGGCAAGCAGAACTAGACTGTAATTTATGGACAATACTAGAGACTTATTATACAGCATATTAATGGTAAGGGGCACATATGGGAATCTCCGGAGACCTGATTTCTAAGGAAGCAGTTCTCTCATCCAAGCCACAGTACCGGTGAAGAAAAAAAATCAGTATCCAAAAATCTAATAGCAGCCAAGGGCTATTACCTATGGGGTACTTTAAGATTACTAACTCCCTCACAAAAGAGTACAGAGCGAGTTCATACCAGCTATATATATACAAGCTGTGTATAGAAGCAGGATAAGTTTATGTTCAGCTCAATCAGTTTTCCCATTGTTGAAGCCTACCTTTAGATATGTGGCCTTCCTCTTTGTGTATTATAATACATGATTCTTGGGCACAATACACAAGAGTTTTGCATAGTAATAGATGTACTTGAAATAATAATTACATAGATGTTCCATATGTTGGACCAAACCTGGCACACATACTATAGCAGTGGCTTTTCAAGTTCTTGTTGTGGCCATTACTTCAGCTATTCTGTCATCTCTCCCCACCCCAAATCAAAACACAGAAAGACTTGTAAAGTTGGAGGTTGGCCATCTTAGGCATGTGTTTTAAAAACCCCTATGAAATCATCCCAAATTCATTTTCATTCATTGATTCAACCATCAGAAAAATCTTTCAAAGTACAATAATTGTTTCCATATTTGCTCCTTTAGGGACGCTAGACAACCACAAGCCATTAGTCTTCACCACACAGCAAAAGGCACCAACAATCCAATCATCAGCTTCATAAACTGTTAGTCTGCCACAGAATTTTAAATGCAATGCAGATTGAACAGATTGTAATCATGCTCTTCCAGATCCTGCTAAAGATAGCCATTAAAACAGTCATATGTAGGCTTTTTATCCCACAATACTAGAAAGCTTCACATCTGCTCTGATAACACCTGTGTGGAGTGCACAAAGGAAAATGGACTTGTCATTCAGTGCTTGACACTAATGCTGCCCTGCCAGGAGTGACAGCATAGTGGAAAAACAGGATCAAAACCTGCAGCTCAAGAAAGCTACTATGACAGGCATCTTGCAACAACAAACATTGGTTCAATGAATATATGTTCCTCTTGATAAACTGTGAGGGTTTGAATAAAGGCAAACTTCTAAATGTAGTTGAAGAATCACTTTAGATGTTGCTAGGGAAGAGAGAAATCATACTAAAATGAAACAATACTTCAAAATATTATGAATTTGAACACTGAAGGCATTCTACTAAAGGTCATCAGGCATGGGATGGAGCATCATTGGACCCTTATTCAAGTGTATTCCCATTTCTTAAAATGGAGTATCCCTGATGAGACTCCAAAAATGATACAGTCAGAAGCATCAGCCACTAATCAATTGAACAAACTTCATAAGCAAATAGAGTTCCCACCCAAAAAGCAAAGTTGTGACTGATTATTTTGGATGCCTCAATTTTTGGTTGCCCAAATTAAAACATGAGAGGCCTGATTTTTCAGAAGGAGGGTGCTCGCCGCTTCCTGGAAAATCAGGCCTTTTAAAAATATATCTATTTGGGCACCCAAATATCACGAGATGCTTCTGGAAGTCTGGCCTCCATTTGCTCTGACAGAGAGACCTTTCATATTACCTCCCATGGCATGCAGCTATCCTTAGATTAGAAATGAAGGCCTTAGTAGTCTCCTGATTTCCATGAGCACAAATAGGTGGTGTAGCAACTTAGGATAGTTGTAGAACATACAGTGTTGCAGTAACACTTTAGAAATATGACAAATACAAAGAATACATAGGTTCACCTAGCTGAATGTTCATCCCCTCAACTTGTCAGAGACAAGCTTACAGTAAAACCCCCTGTACTTGGGATCTCAGTAGATAGGTCTAGAATTCCAATTAGAGAGTTTTTAACACCTCTGAGAAGATTTGATGAAATAATAGAATTATGAATAAATACAGGAACAAGTCATTCACAGCATTTCTCCTTTTAACTTCACTTTGGCAGCTTCTCTATTAACACTGGAGTTTACAATTTCCCGGTTTAACATTGCTTAATACAGCCAAAATACACATCCCCATGAAGCAAATTGTTTGCCAACACCATCCTGATAAAACAGTAGTCATTGCCATTCACTAGCATTAGAGTAAATCAATTTCCCAAGAGATGTCCCAGTTAAGCACAGAACACTTCCCTGTATTAAATGGTCTACATGCCACATTTACTACACACGCTCCTGTGTGTGCACACAGGATTACAAGAAGTGCAAGTGAAGACCATACATTCGATAAACACAAACGAAATCACAACACTCACTTGTTCATAACAAGGTCTGGGGGCAGATTTTCAAAGGTATTTAGGCCTGTAAAGGTGCAGATAAGCTGGATTTTCAAAAACAGGGCCGGCTCTGGCTTTTTTGCCGCCCCAGGCAAAAAAGCCGCCGGCCGACACACACACTCCTCCCCCCCCCGCGGTGGGGTAGGGGGGCCGGAGCCCTGGGAGGAGGGCGGTGAGCCCCGGCGGGGCAGGGGGCAGGGTGGCGAGAGGGCGGCGGGGGGGAGGGCAGCCAGAGCGCTAGGGGGAGGGCGGCGAGCCCGGCCGTGGCCCCGCTCTCCCCGGGGGCCGGAGCGCTGCGCCGGCCCCCTCCAGGTGCCGTCCCAAGCACAAGCTTGGTGGGCTGGTGCCTGGAGCCGGCCCTGTTCAAAAACACCTAAGTAGGTTGGGCGCTGAACTCCCATTGAAATCAGGTTCTAAAACCAATTTCAGCTAAATTGGTGTAACTTGTGTGTTTAGACAAGCCCTAAGAAAAAGGCTCCATCTCCATGATAAATACTTGAGTCCCTAAAAAAAAAAAGTAAAGAATACTGTACATTTCTTTGGTTATTAAATTGTACAGGTGATTTAAAATTAAAGGATAACACGTGCAACTTTTTTTCCATGTTCATTCAGTTTATTATAAAACTCCAAGGGAAGTTAGTGTCATGATATATAAAAAGTTCAGTACATGCCATCATTCAGTTGGCTGAAGGATAAAAATGCCTTTGACAGAAATTTTTGCAAGCAATATTTGAGAACTGAAGACAAGTCTTCATAGGCATCCATGAAAGATATTTGGCATGCAGGGTGAATACATGATTTAAGGCACAATGGTTTAGGAAACTCAGCTTCTCTATCACCTCTGGTGTAGCATTAACATTTTGTACCCTTTGTTTTTCGTTATGCAAATACAAACCACCAGCAATGATGCTACCACAGTAAACAAAAGCACAACCTACAGAGTCAGTCTTTTTTTTAATATTATATATGAGAAAAGTTATGAATAAACTACTAACAAGTTATATAATGCTTCCACTAAGACAAAGCAAATGAAAACTAGGATGCTGTGCAATCACACACATTTACTGTAAACTGTTCACAAGATTTTTTTTTAGTATTTATCACAAAATTGTCAAGAATAACCTAGCTGAAATGTGATACATCATATTAAACCCACTCACAATGACTAGAACAAACAGCGTGGTGTACTAGTTTTTGTATAAAAGGATACAGAAAGGATAATAAACCCACATTATAAGCATGAGGACATAATTACCAAGAGAATAAAAAAAAAAAAGATACCGATAACATGATTAAGGTTGGATATATAAAAAAAATATTGTTTCACAACACAATCTTCAAGACATTTTCCACCCCCCAAGGTCTTGCCGCATCCAGCATCAAATCTGAGTGTTGTTACTGGTGTTCAATAGCATCATCAAACAGAATAAAGCACTGATCCATTTTTAGGAGAACCGTGTATCACTATGAATGAAAAAGAAAACAGTTTATTATGGAAAACAATAAAAGAATAACTCATCAATGACAAAGTTGTTTTGCTTTTGACTCACTCATCACAACAAAGAGTATAACATAAAATCACAGAATCATAAGACTGGAAGGGACCTTGAGAGGTCATCTAGTCCAGTCCCCTGCACTCATGGCAGGACTAAGTATTATCTAGACCATCCCTGATAGGTGTTTGTCCAATCTGCTCTTAAATATCTCCAATGATGGAAATTCCACAATCACCATAGGCAATTTATTCCAGTGCTTAATGACTCTGACAGTTAGGAAGTTTTTCCTAATGTCCAACCTAAACCGCCCTTGCTGCAATTTAAGCCCATTGCTTCTTGTCCTATCCTAAGTGGTTAAGAAAAACAATTTTTTCCCTCCTGCTTGTAACAACCTTTTACATACTTGAAAACTTATGTCCCCCTCAGTCTTCTCTTTCCCAGACTAAACAAATCCAATTTTTTCAGTCTTCCCTGAGTCATGTTTTCTAGCCCTTTCATCATTTTTGTTGCTCTTCTCTGGACTCTCTCCAATTTGTCCACATCCTTCCTGAAATTTGGCACCCAGAACGTGGACAGAATACTCCAGTTGAGGCCTAATCAGCGCAGAGTAGAGCGGAAGAATTACTTCTCGTGTCTTGCTTACAACACTCCCATTAATACATCCCAGAATGATGTTCGCTTTTTTTGCAATAGCGTCACACTGTTGACCCATATTTAGCTTGTGGTCCACTATGACTCCCAGCTCCCTTTCCGCAATACTCCTTCCTAGGCAGTCATTTCCCATTTTGTGTGTGTGTGCAACTGATTGTTCCTTCCTAAATGGAGTACTTCACATTTGTCCTTATTGAATTTCATCCTATTTACTTCAGACCATTTCTCCAGTTTGTCCAGATCATTTTGAATTTTAATCCTATCCTCCAAAGCATTTGCAACCCCTCCCAGTTTGGTATCATCCGCAAATTTTATATGTGTACTCTCTATGCCATTATCTAAATCATTGATGAACATAGTCCCTGGGACCAAAACCCTTATGTTTCCACGCAACGTGGACCTAAGTCAGCGCTGGAGTGAACAAGAGTAACTCACTGAAGTTAGTGGGTATCATGTCCACTTACTCCTGGGATGAGTTTGGCCCCAAATCTCTAATGGATTCAAATCTCTAATAAGAGCAGAGGAAGGAGACTATTTTTAGTTGTTACATGTATTTTCTCACATGCCCATACACTCTTCAGTCTGAGAGAAGGCAAGGGCCATGGTGTGGCTCAGCTGATCAGTGCTGAATGTAAGAAGCTTGTCTCATCCTGAAGGCCAATCAGTCTGTTAAGCAGCAACGTACAATTTTATTTCTATCAAGGAAAATAAATGCAAAGATTCCATCTAATTAAGGCTAAATGGAAATGAGCTTTGTGTTATCAAAGCTGTCTCTTATAATACTGCCTAAGCTTAGCAAGAAAATGGCTAGATTGTTCTGAGAATTCACCCAAAGGCACTCAGAGTTAAATCAAGAGATACTGGCCTACAATTTCAAAAATAACTAGTGATTTTGGGTGCCTCCAGTTTTGGATGACCCAGCATGTAATACATTGAAAGGGCTTGATTTTCAGAGGATGGATGCTCAACATTTTCTGAAAATCAGGCTCCTTTAAAAGATATCTCAAGCTGGACACTCAAATTCAGTAGGCCGCTGGTCCACAGCAAGGTATGTTTGTTTTATCTTCTCACTTATCTGAGCCTATAGCACGGAATATTCTAGGAAACACTGAAGTTATCATCTCAAGTAAAAACACACAGAGTAAGGTATAACTTCATTTATCCAGATTAGGGTTCCCAGTGACAATTACACTGTGGAAAAAAAGCTTTAACAAAAACTAGAAGGTAGTCAAGGTCCTATGCTCTTTGTGGTTCTCACAATGCAGATTTTCTGCAGCACGCCAATCATCTAATATATTAAACTCATTTCACATAATAAACAACCGAACAGAATAAGCAAGCCATCACTGAAGCTCTAAATAAGTCTGAGTCCATGGGCAGCTGATTGTAAACACAGGCTATTATGCTACATTTGTTCCAACTAGGAAATAAATTGTAAACTTTTGCAGCTGCATGGCTGTCTGGCAGGTGTAAGAGAAATGTGTCCATCAACAATCCCAAAAGCCAACAGTATTTGGGGTTGCAGATTCATGAAAAAAGCTGGAGTGTCAAAAAAAATAGATCTGTTTATTTTGCACAATTATGTGCACTAAAATTGCTAATATTTATAGCAACCTGATCTTCGCTGTTCATTTTACAAGCTTCACTTAGAGAAAGTCAGAATTCACCATGCTCTCTTTATATGGATTCACTTCACTAGTGTTTCCTACCTTCTCCCATGGAGAAACTACATTTTGTTCTTGGGATCCGAAGAAGTGAGGTTTTTACTCACAAAAGCTTATGCCCAAATAAATCTGTTAGTCTTTAAGGTGCCACCAGACTCCTTGTTGTTTTTGTAGATACAGACTAACACGGCTACCCCCTGATACTTGTATCTTCACCGTTCCTTTTATAAATTTATATTACTAGTTTTGCAATACTTATCAAAAGTAATAGTGTCAACCATATTTCCCTGAATTTGACCCAATAGTCCATAGATAACTTTCATACCTGTATCTGCAACACAAGTTCATATCATTATTTAAATATAGTTACACTATATTTTTCTAGCATTGTGCCATTAAAACAAAGCCTCCCTACTACCTAGCAAATTTTAGCTAGCAGATTGCTTGGTAACCTCTAGTGTGCGCCCATACAAACACTTATGTTCTGATTAACTTACCATTTCATGACTGGAATTTAGCCACCATACACAAGTTAACACCCCTAAACTTTTCACAAAAGTTCCATGGGATTTGTAATTACCAGGTTTTAAGTCTGATCTGAAATACAGCACACACCCACCAACACAAGGCAACACTAACTAAATGCTTCTAACATATAGAAGCCACTTTGGGAAGAAGGCATTTGGGGAATCAGCAAAGAACTACTTATCTTTTTTGGTGGTTAATCCATTTACTCCTGGGAGAATTCTGCACCACTGCGCACATGCAGAATTTATGTCCCCTGCAGATTTCTTTGCTTCCCCACAAAAAAATGACTTTCTGACAGGGAAGCAAAGGGAAGTCACAAGAGCAGTCATGTGACCCTTCCCAGCAGTATGTTCTGGGTCCACAGGGCAGCCGGAAGAGAGGTAAATCACTGTGGGGCAGGAGGCGGGACTGGGGAAGACCCGGCTGGTGGCTCCTACCCTGCGCAAGGCTCAGCTGCTAGTCCCAGCTCGGCTGGGGAGGACGGGACTTCCTATTCCCTTGCATGACATCTGAGGCAGGGTCAGACCCACCCCGAGATTTCTCCCCCAGCTGCAGGAAGCTCTGCAAACCCGTCCTCTCCCCCCCTCCCCCGGCATCCTGCTTCCTGCACCCATTGCTCCTCAGCTGCAGAGGGAGGGATCCCTGTATAGGGAGCTGCTCCCCCATCCACCCAATCCCCGTAGATCCAGTCCCCCTCATACCCAGACCCTCCCACTAAGCCTCACACCCCCCGCACTCAGAACCCCCCACCAATGAGCCCCACTCCCCCTTCACCTGGACCACCACAACGAGCCACCCAGATTCCCACCCCACTGAGCCAAAGCCAGCTGCACCTGGAGCCCCACCCAGCTGAGCCCCACGCCCCCAGCACTGAGCCACCCATACCCAGACCCCCCTGCCAGCTCTATCCCCCCCCAGACTCCCCCTGCTGAGTCCCAACCACCTTCACCTGGACCCCCTGAAGAGTCTCATTACCATTGCACCCAGAACCCCCCAACAAGCCACTGTGCATCCAGATCCCCCTCGCACCTGGATCCCGCACTGAGCCGCCTGCATCCAGATTGCCCCACACACAATCCTCTCAACCCACATCTGGATCCCTCCACACTAAGCCCCTCCACACTTGGATCCTGCCTTGCTGAGCCTGCCTGCCCACACGGAGGGGCAGGGCCCTGGGGTGTTTCTGGGGCAGGCCCGGACCTTGCGCTGTATCAGGGCTGGGTGCAGCCTCACTGCTGAGTCCATGTCTGTGGGGGGTGAGGAGGAGGGAGACAGAGAGCTGCACAGTGATCTCCCACCTCTGTGCAGCCAGTGGCCTATGCGCCCCAATACCATGCTGGAGCCTCCACATTTATTTGACAAATAAAATTTGCAGAATTTTAAAATATTGTGCATAATTATTTTTTTGGGCGGGGGGAGGAGGGGCCTCTGAATTTATTTTTTGATGCAGAATGCCCTCAGAAGTAACCCATTCAAGTGCTGCCATAGCCAGAATGTTATGCTAGATGATAAGATTACAGCGTGAGGCAATAAGCTTTTAGGACATTTTCCGAATGTATTGCCACAACAGCTTATACACGATGTCAGCCCTAAGAAAGGGAATCTTTTTAAAGTTTGAGCCTACAAACCAACCTGAAATATTTCACCAAAGGCAAAGTTAGGAGCTAATATCATGTGGTTCATCAAGAATTTCTCCCCACAATTCCCTTCAGGGACAACCACAGTGTGTGACAGCTAGGAAGGCATTCTTCCCCACATACAGTTCAGTTTTCTGTTGATTTTTTTTTTCCTTTTTACTCCTAAAGGTGAGAAGCGTGCTTTTATAAGCAAAGCCCTTTCCCTCTCAACACCCAAACTGGCTTTTCTTCAAATGCCATATAGTCTATGGTATAAGTACAGCATTCGTATCACTCAGCCATTAGCAGTAGTACCGATAGATCCATCTTTTTTTGAAAGGTTGTGAATTAGGATTTAATCATACAGTGACTCTGTATTAGGATGCGCTGTATTAGGAAAACTTTGTTGCAATTCTGAAAAAGTACTTGCTTCCATACTTGGCATTTCACTAGCCAGTTTTCACAGGCTACAACAGTGCCATGTGAACACCTGTTCTCACTTTCAGATGATATTATAAACAAGAAGTGGGCAGCATTTTCTCCTGAAAATGCAAACAAACTTGTTTGTCTGAGCAATTGGCTGAACAAGAAGTAGGACTGAGTGGGGACTTGTAGCTCTAAAGTTTCACATTGTTTTATGGTTGAATGCAGGGGGGTTTTGTACATAATTCTACTTTTCATGATAAAGCACTACAGTACTTGTATTAGGTGAATTGAAAAATACTATTTCTTTTGTTTTTTACAGTGCAAATATTTGTAATAAAAATAAATATAAAGTAAGCACTGTACATTTTGTATTCTGTGTTATAATTGAAAATCAATATATTTGAAAATGTTAAAAACATCCAAAAATATTTAAATAAATGGTATTCTATTATTGTTTAAAAAAAATAATCGTGATTAATTGCACTGCTAATCACTTGACAGCCCTAGTTTTTTTAATTCAAATTTATAATATTGCGTGCGTGCGCACACACACACACACACACACACACACACGGTCAAGATTTCCCAAAAGGAACTAATGAAAAACACAACCCAATGTTTAAGATAAAATAATCAGCCTTTGAAACACACAAAAATTATCTGATGCAATGGATAGTCTTTCTGCTGTGGCTTCACTTAGTGAACCAAGCCAACTTTAATTTATGTGTTAACTGACAGAACAGCTGATGCTGAGATACAGGGTGTGTCATATGAAATGATTACATAGGAATGCATCTGCACTGTTGGAAATTTATCCCATCGTTTTTCATTATCATTCCAGACATTTCACTCATCATGCTGAGCTTATTTTCACTCAAAGAATTAAGTCCAGCACTTCAAAACCTCCTGTCTTGCAGAGTTGTGTCTTAGGCATTTTGTTTTATGCCACCAACCAGTAAGAAACCTTTTCAGTCAGCCTACAGAAGTTTTCCAAATGGTTAATCGAATCCTCTACTTTTTAAAAAATAAAAATGAAATACTACATTAGACAGATAACATTTAGGGTTGTAACATACGGTGTTTTTCCATTTCTACCTCTACTGTTTCGACATAACAGCACTTATCTGAAAGATAAGATTTGACAGGAATGGGATTTTGAAGAGCGAGGGGTCCTGGAGTCGTATGACTCCTGGTACACAAGGTAACATAGGGAATTGTAGAATGCCCTTTGCAGTTGCAGAATTCCCAACAGAAGTAGGTCCTGAAGAAGCACTGAATTCCTGGAAACGCAGCGTACAGAAAGAGTGAATTAAAAGCCAAATAAAGTTTTACAGAACCAGCAGAAAGACACCAGTCAAAAATGACTCTCTTAGCACTTAGTGAAGAATAATTTTTATATACAGTGCTTTGAAAACCACTACCGTAACAAGATGTTGCATTACTCCCATGGGAAAATTGACAGAAGCTAAGTGATTCACCCAAGACCACTAAGGGCATGTCTACATAGCAAAGAAAGACCCATGGCTGGCCCATGCCAGCCAACTTGGGCTTCCAGGGCTTGGCTTGTGGGGCTGTTTCATTGCTGTGTAGACTTCTGGGCTCGGGCTGAACCAGACTCTAGGACTCTGGAGGTCCCAGAAGTCTACACAGCAATAAAACATCACCGTACCCCAAGCAGGCTGGCACAGGCCAGCTGTGGGTTTTTCTTTGCTGTGTAGACATACCATAAGGGGGACTTTTGAAGAACTAGGATTAGAATAAAAAGGATAAGTGGTGCTTGGCCTATATTCCTAACAACATCCAAGAGACAATCTACCAATCCAGGGCATTCTGGATGGATAACAGGCTATGGGGTACTATCCATATTTGGGCTGAACAGAGCACTATTTCAAGAATTATAGCACTTTCAATTTAGAGAGTGCCTTTTCATACAAGAAGTTTACCGTTTTACAAACATTAACCTTAACAGCCTTGGCCAGGTAAGCACAGTGGGTAAAATAAGGCACAGAGGGTAAATGATTTGCCCAACGTTAGAGTGAGGCAATGACAGAAGTTCCCTACCCCAACCCTGCTCCAATCACTGGATCACACTGTCTCATTTGAAAACCATGAGGTACTGTGCATTATAAACTAGTGAAAGCACCTGAGCCGCCATATCCTTGGCTGAAGTTTTTAAGATCACTGACAAGACCTTTCTATGCAAGTAAGCTACAAGGTCCATCCACCATCTACAATGCCTCTAAGGAAAATGTGAACCACCAGCATAGAGTTCAGTGTTTCAGAGTGACAACTTTTCTCTTACTGGTTAGGGGAGAACGAAAGTTTTAAGCTGCAGCCTACCCTCTGCAAGAGAAACTGCAACACACTGAACAGAAGCTGTGGTGCTGACAGATGATTTGACACTCAGAATCTAGAAAAGCCAAAGAAATGGGAGAATGGTGCAGCCCATCTATTCTAGCTCGAAAAACATCCACAAGCTGTGCCAGGTGGTTGTTCCAAAAACTAAAAATTTGCCTAAGCTTTACATTCCTTAAGCTTCACATTTCAGCTGCCAAAAACTACAGCACGCAACATTCTTCCTCGGATGACACTTCTCATCACATCAATTTGGCATCTGACAATACCACTTTATAAGGCTGGTTGCTATGACAGTACAGAGCATTTTTTTAAAAAATCATCATGTTCATCCATTAGGAACTAGCTACTTACTTCCTTTCTTTTGTAATAGGCTTGTCAGGAACATGAAGAGTGTAAACACAAAACATCCAACTTCATTAACAACTCACTATGCATTCATGGAAATGGCCAGCTATGCTAAAAACTTTTCAACGTTTTCTACAGATGTTATAGGAACAAGATGTAGGTCTTACTAATTAGATTTCCATCTGTCTATATTTATTTTACATTGCCTTTGTTCCAACACTACCCTGAAGCTATCCAGGACAATGGAGTGAAAGATAACGGCAATCCAGAGCTGCAGGAATGAGAAGGAGGAAACAGACAGAGAGCTAAGTTATCTGCTTTAAGGGGAAAAAATTCCACCACCTATCGCAATCATTTTCAGCTAAAAAAATCTCATCATCTTGTACAAGTTATTCATCTGAGACAGGCAGATTTAGAGACTGGCACTAACTCTGATAGTATACCTTTTAATCTACCAGATTAGAAGAAACTTTGCAAATACACCTCTACCCCTACATAACACGACCTGATATAACACGAATTTGGATATAACGCGGTAAAGCCGTGCTCCGGGGAGGGGTGGGGGGCTGCGCACTCCGACGGATCAAAGCAAGTTCGATATAACACGGTTTCACCAATAACGCGGTAAGATTTTTTTGGCTCCCGAGGACAGCGTTATATCGAGGTAGAGGTGTACATACATTGTGCCTGCTGACCTGCCAAAAAAAGCTAAGTCTGGTTTAGTTTTTGGTTAATTATTCCCACACTCCAAACCTCTTGCTTAAATCCTCAAAACATAAGAATGAAGACAGCTTTTGTACTTCAAGTGACATCATATTTTCCTGTATTTTAGAAGGGAAATCATTTTTGTTTGAAAATTTTATACATACTGTACTTCACATACAAACACCAACTGTAACAGAAATTAAGAGAAAATACTTTGCCAGCTTATATACTTTGTATATTTGACTACACTCATGAGGGTAACTGTTTTGTTCATGGCCAGTTGCCCTTGACTCATCCATTAGCCTGTCACCACCACTTAGGCACAGTTCTGTGAGTAGGAGGGTGCTCACATACACATACTTCCTCTGAACCTGCAAGAAGGCATTTACTATAGCTGTAACAGCAAAGCTGAAAGTGAAAAGGCAGCAGGCAGGCATGTGTACAAAGCAGCCCACGCACATTTGGTGGGGATGCTCGCTCTGAGACCCTTATAATCATCATCAGAGGAGCAGAAAAAAAGCAGTTCCCACAGATCTGGAACAGATAATGAAATGTGCGTGTGTTGGTTATCACTGCTTTCAAGACCATCTTCCTCTTTCATTGCTGATTATGTCTCCTTCACCATCCTCTCCTTTCCAATCTCTTCACAGATTTCCACTCTTCCATCTCAAGCTTTATTTACCCATCCTCTTTCAAGGCTCTACACAGTTCATTCTTTCCTGTCTATAATCTCCACCTATTCCATGTCCCCTTCACGCCATATATTTTCAAAAGTCTTCCAGTTAGTGTTTGTTAAGTGCCCTCCCCACCTCTGCAATACAGCCTGGCTTTGTAGAGATTCATTAACTCAGCAAAATCAGAGAACAAGACATGGCTAAGTTCAGGATGCAAGCTCTTCACCTAGAATACAAGCAGTTTGTTCAACTGATAAGAAACCTTAGACCTAGTTACACAGCTTTGTAGCTCCACCTTTGTTTTCAATTATTCTCTAACAATTTTGGATACGCTTTGTTCCATTTAGAGGTACACTGGGCTGTTCTGGGGATTATTGGTGCAAGGACTCCTGAGGAGTAAATGAATGTTCAACCTCTGAGGAGAGGGAGAGGCCTAAGCTCTGGTGCCCTCTCCAAAGTGACGACAGGATCCCATGTCAGTGGTCTGGTTTAGTCAGATTGTCAACAGAGCTATGACAATTTACTGTTCCATATGGAAGGATAGTCTCAGCATCTTGAAGGGAAAAACTGAGGAATCATCAAAATTCTATTCAGGACCTGGTACGACTGATGATCTGGTTTTGACAAGTCCTCTATCTAGACAGATACTTAAGAAATGGTCAGACCTATAGATAACACGCACCTCACAGCCATAGCATTTCTCAGCCAAATCCATTTCTCAAAATGTGTTCAATCCCAGTATTTCCAGCCTACATGTGGTTTTCAAATATTTTTGGATAGATCTAGCAAGTTTATACAGATATTTCATTAGAAATTATCGTTTCCTATAACTCATCTATTTTACAAGTATTGCTGGGATGACATTTATAGAAGGAAACTGAAATGGTCTAGTTCTCAGGTTTTTATTCTGCATCAAAATGAAAATGACATGAAATATGAGAGTTCACAGCATGGTCTGTGAGTAATTCAGATACTTGGGGTAGGTTGTATTTCAGTGAGTAATGCAAAGCACACGCAAAAAAACTTTGTACGCAGACACATGCCATCATGTTCAGACCTTTGTTTGCCCATGTGTCCATGGTTGCAAACTTGACCTGGGATAAACCCTGCTCCAATTTTTAAAAAGCTACTTATGGCAGAGCTGGATATGGGATTTCTGAACCAAAGGGAACTTAGTCCCATTATTAGACAACCAATGTTCAGAGTATTGTATTCTGCCAGCTCTCAGCTACTGAATTTCATAGCTGGGCCAGTGTCTGAGCACTGGGATCAAGGTAAAATGTTTGGGTATTCTTGTGTGCACACAGCGTTCATGTGTGCTTTGCAGGCAACAATTAGGAAAGAATTTTGCTAGATTTTGAGTGTGATTTTATATAGTGATATTTTATAAGTGACTGTAAATATGTAATCTGCAATTATCAACGAGGGTTGGGTTCTTTTGCAAGATGAGCACTGGTACTTTTAAAATATTTCCCATGAAAATAGCTCATTTAAATAAAAAAAAAAAGTCAAAAGGTTTGGACATACCAAAACAGAGGTACCATTAATTTCTTAGGACCTCCTAAGCACCTCTGATTCAAACTACATTTAAAAAACCCCACAAAGTTACCAGCTACTGTCTATGTATGCAGAAGACTAATAGTGAGTCATTGCTACTGTATACCACTATGATCAACCACAAGAAATTTCCTTAGCGTTTAGTCTTTCGATTCTGAGACTATGTATTTTAATATGGAGTTTAGGAGACATGGTCAGTCTGCTCTCAGCTGTGAAGGCTTCTTCATTTGCTGGGAATTTGGAATTGTGACAGGGTGAAAAAGACCTGGGTTTGATTTTTTTTTTTTAGTATGGCTTTCATCAGGGAATACGGTGTATATACCAGTAGAACTTTGTCTTCTTTAATAGGGGCCCAGTGGACAAGTTTACTCCTTTAGAAGGCTTAATTTTAAAAAGGTTTTAGTTTTTTTTTTTTTTTATTTTAAATGTAAACAGGAAAAGTGAAGGTTCAAGTAAAGGCAACAAAAATCTCCTTATTTTAGGCCTGGAATGTTGGCAGCTGTCACAAGGTCAGAAGGGATAAAATAATCCATTTTATTCAGGCTTTACATTCCAGCAGCCCAGCAAATCAAAACTGGAGCATTAAACTGAAGTATCAAACAACAGGAACAAGGCTCTTCATATGTTTCTATTTTTTATTCTTGTATTTAAGAAAATATAAGAACTATGCTTTCTGCATTCTGAAGAAAACATGGGGATTTACAATAAAAAAAGTGATTCCCTTGAGCGCTTGCAAGTTTTGAATGCTCGCCCCAGGGACTAATATGCCATATGTAGACTTTGACATCAAGAAAGTATGCATCCAGTAAACAAGTGTGATTTGTCCACAATTTTTTCCTTTAGCACTTTGCAAAAACTGTCAGTTTATTAAGCAGGCGGCTTATACAGGATGATGGCTATACTTACTTTTCCATATAAGCAAGTTACCACAGTTATTAACTCTACTTACTCCAGAAAGTGATGGTAAAGTATCAGCCAATAACATTCTTGAAAGGTAATATGCACTCACAAGTGTCTGCAATCTTGACTTACCTCAATAAAGTCTTCCATTATAATACTTGAGACACAAGGTAGGTGAGGTAATATCTTTTATTGGACCAGAAGCTGGTCCAATAAAAGATATTACCTCACCTACCTTGTCTCTCTCATATCCTGGGACCAACCTGGCTACAACACTTCAAACAATTATAATATCAGACAGACAAGCAGGGGGAAATGCCATAGGAAACTACAGCCACCTGAATGGAGGGCAAACTGCAGCCAAATCAGCTACTCCTGCTGAAGATGGATATATGAAACCAGAATAGAGCAGAGAGCTGGAAACAACCTGTGGCCCTCTGAGGTTGGGAAAAAGCCTTCCTATTGGCTATTGTGCACACCAGCAGGCATTGCAATGAAGGGATGTAACAGGTGAAGGGATCAGGTCAGTCAAGAAGCAAATCTAATTCACATACCAGCCTTCTAGAGCAAGTAGCAAAGGCTCTCAAATAAAATGAGTTGCTGGATAGTTTGTGTATTCTCTGCTGTGATTGATGGGTGGTTTCTGTATAATATTTAGCAAATCTAGAAGTGAATCTCATAGTGATATGCACACTTTTCTTCATTTACTGACACCTTGAAAAGATTCAGTTTTGAGTTGAAGGCAAAGGCAGCACAATATATATATACAGACTGCTGAAAGGACCACTGGAGTTTCAGAGGCAGTACTATCAGAATCAGAAACCACTATCTGAGAGGAGAGGGGTCCCAGAAAAATTCATGACTGGATTCCACTAAATGACTTACGCAGTCCAGTGGACCAATCTGACAGACACCACTCACTCTTTACAGCAAAAATGAAAAAGAAGCTGTGTGCCATTTAGTTTCTTATAGATAATAGCCCAAAACAGTAAGTTAAATGATCTAGACTAACTAAAGTAGCTGGACAACCAGTATGCAAATCATTGATATCAGCCCAAACTGCCCGTTATACCTCTTCTTCGGTTTGGTAACTGAAGCCCTTCCTTGGTTATTCATTTGTTTCTGAGAAAACCCATGATGTGCCAGGAGCTGTAAAAACAGACTCCTTGTAAAGGCAAATCTAAAGCCCGGTGTTTACTAAAGTCATTGTGAGGAAGTTACCAAAGATTTCACTTTCTAGCAAATCAATGACGCATGGTACAGTATTTTAACCAAGAGGATAATAGCTACATAAAACCAAAAAAATGTACCTTGTACAGCCACACGTTCAGCATCTCACTCATCCCCAGGCTTCATCCTCATCTGGGCTTGCATCTGTGCAATCATTTCCTGCATGCGACGCAGCTGTGAAGACAAAAAGAAAACACTACCTTTTACACACAGACTTTGGACAGCTAAGACTCATTCTCTCCTTGAATCCAATGGGAAAAATACCCAGATATACAGGAAGTTGTGAATCCTTTCCTTCCTTGGTGGAGAAAGGGACCCAGTTTTTTTCCCCACCCTATATTTACAATTTAGTGTTTAATTACATGGGCCATTTCTTACTGATGTATCCCTGTCAAAGATCCTTTTGGCCCAGTGTGTTAAGTCAGGATCATATCAGACACACATTTCAAGTCAGTAAGCTACACAAGAATCTTGACCATGAGAGTGTGGAAACCAAGATCTTTCAGAAGCACATTCACAGACTTGGAAATTAGCACACAGACATTACAAAATAGAGGAAAACACCTTCCTTTCCTTTTTGTGTACAAAGGGGCATTTCTGGTAAAGCAGCTTTGTTTGTTCCAACACAAGTACTTAGCCCTTAATGCCAGAAAGTCAATGGTGATTTTGAAGTTTGTTTGGTTTGATTAACTGGATAACGCCCCAAAATTTGAGGAGCACTAGCCAACCCAATTGAAGAGACTGTTTCAAGAGCAAAATAAAAAGATGCTCAATTAAATCTAAAGAGAAAGAAAAGTAAAGTCTAGACATATTAGCCAACAATGTTTTAATTTTAAGTGTTCAACATTTTCTTGGAAATAACTATAATTTGTTTTGAGTGTTTTCATTTTTTTAAAGACACTGATTCGTAATTTCTATCCCATGAGAAAGCAAGTTGGCAATCTATTATGTAAGATAATTTCTTTTTAAATCATGTTTATTTTTCTTTTGAACATGAAATTTAATAAAAGGCTACAGAACAGACATTATGAGCCTGATTTTCAAAAATGTGCATACAATTACAACTATACTCACAAATCTGCTATCTGAATTCACAAATGGCCAGTTGCATATTTGCATATGCAGTAATGAAAAATGCACATACAAATGGGGCACACAATTGTATATGCATTTTGTGCTCTTATAATTTTGAAAAAAATCAGGCTTTCTACAATTTTCATCTAAGTTGTACATAGATTTATTGTAAATTTGAAGCCACATAGTGCTTATAAACCAAACAAATTAGGTTTTAGAGCAGTAGTCTTATTTGTTGCTATGGTAGGCAGAACACCAATGTTCCATTAAACAATGGCAACAATTATAATGCACTGTCGCCAGATACTATTTTCATTTAAGAACACTAGTCTGAGAATATGGGTTTAATTTATTTTGTGGGAAAGAAAAGAAAGTTGTGTTCTAACCATCTCTCCCTCCCCAAAAAGGAGTCATGCTTTTGTTCTTTACTGATTACTTTGTAGGAATGTTATAGTTACAAAATTAAGGGATAATGTTAAAAAAAATGTTGCATTGGTTATTAATCATATTTTAATTTAAAATAATGTAATGCAGTCTGAAAAAAATGAAACATTAAAAAATGTCTAGCATGAATACAAAAGCAAAACATTACGGAGAACAGTTATTTTACAAGAATGAGTGAATCATACGTGGGAGGCTCTATAAATAACCCCAAATGCTGAGGCTCAAGTGGGTGAGCAATAATTGATTCTATTTGTCTACACAAAGCAGGTAACCAGATCAGAAAAGAGCTACAGTTCCAGAGACACATTACTTTATTTTGTCTGACCTTAGATAGGGGCAGGGGAACAGGGAAAGAAATTGAATAGCTGATGTAACCTGAGAAAAGGAGTTTCCCATCTGAACTGTACAGCGTTAACGCAGATTCGTATGTGAAATGAGAAGAAATGTAAAGTCAATGATGAAATTCTGTAATAGGTGAATATATCTCACATCTACCTACATCACCTAGTCAAACATTTAGAACTGTAATAATACTTCACACGTGTATACACCTTTGATCAGAGATTCTCACAGATGAGTCAAGAAAATGCTAAAAATACAGTGTTACCACCAACCTGTTGTGAAAAACATGATTTATGAGTTACTTTTTTCTTAAATAAACAAATATTTAATTGGGTATGTTAATTTTATTTTGGTTTTGCCAGCTGTATTTGCTTGAAGCCATCAACACCAATAGAGGTGGGCACATGCAAGTTAGCACAAATAGTCCTAAATCTTTACTGCTGTCTTTACAGTAACATCAGCAGCTGGAGGTTTGGGGGGGGAGGTGAGGGGGTTTATACATAACGTCTATCATTATGTACCTGGGTGCTATAGAACCTGAATGACAATTAAAATTGGGATGAGCCTAATGGATGAGAGAGAAGTAGCCACTATAAAAAAATAAAAACCCAAAAGAGTTGGTAGAAAAGGGAAGACAAAATGCTTAAAGATTAATTGAACCAAACTACACTCCTCCCCCAACCCAAGGCCTCAAAACAAAGCCTTTGAAGACACACACTCTATATTACTACATAAACCTCACAAAGCAGATGATTCCTTCTCATTCACCCCAGAACCTTGCCAGCACGAGTAAGGCAGTATAACAATGGTGAGAGATTTGGCATGCCAAGGCTCAGCACAGAAAATAATTTTTGTTTTTTAAAGTTCTTCCAAAGATATAAAATCACTTAACCTCTTTTGTCTCAGTTTCCCTAAGAGAAGGATTTTCCTCACACATTTTCATAAAATATTTTGAGATCTAGAGATTAAGTACAGTTTTGCATTTTCTAGCTATGAGGTGCTACCCCACATACTATATAAAAATCAGGGGTGGGCAACCTGAGTCTGAGAAGGAGCCAGAATTTACCAATGTACATTGCCAAAGAGCCACAGTAATATGTCAGCAGCCCCCGCCATCAGCTTCCCAACCTCGTTTCCAGCACCTCCCACCCACCGGCAGCCCCACCAATCAGCACCTCCCCCTCCCTCACCGCACCTCCTGATCAGCTGTTTCGTGGGGTGCAGGAGGCTCTGGGGCGGGGAGAGGAGTGAGAGCACTGCAAGCTCAGGGGAGGGGGCGGGAAGGGGTTGAGTTGGGGCAGGGCCTGTGGCAGAGCCAGGGGTTGCACAGTGAGCACCCCCCCGGCACATTGGAAAGTTGGCATCTGGAGCTCCAGCCCCGGAGTCGGTGCCTATACAAGGAGCTGCATATTAACTTCTAAAGAGCCTCATGTGGCTCTGGAGCCACAGGCTGGCCACCCCTGATATAGATGCATAGATTAACTAATGGCAAGATTGCAAAGCCACGTTAACAATAGGAGCTTCCTTGGCATGCAATGCCCATTAAGTTAATCATATAGTTGTGCTTCCTACACCAGTTAGTATAGTATGAAGCTACTGAAGATAAGTGCACAATTTCCTTTTGCTGAAACAAACTGGCCAAAAACCAAAATAAGGGTAAGACACCACCAAATGCAGCCAGTGCAACCATATTTAGAAAGCACAGCTCTGCTCTTCTTGGAGAGCTGCTTCTTGGTCTGCAGACTAACTTCCTTTTCTGAGACTATGGTAGAAAAGATTCCTCCTAACTGCAAAAGCTCCAGACTCTAGCCAAAATGACAAGTATCTGATGTACTATAGCACTTTCTGCATGAAGAACATACAATATTTTAATGGGGCACTGATGGATATCGAGACCTGAAATATGGCTGTATAAATACTCACTGAAAAGAGATCTAATAGCTGAACTACACTGGGGGGGTGAGGGGAGGAAAGAGTGTGGAAGGACAGGAGCAAGGGTATATAGTATGTGGGGAACAGACAGCTTGGTTAATAGAATAGAATGGTAGCAACATATGAGAAAACAGTTGTGTATGTTAATTATTGCTTGAAACGCTCCTAAATATTATTATACTCCTGATGAAGAGCTCCATATATAAGGATATTTTTCAGTATGAAAATACAGCTCAAGAAGACTTTTCTGTTAACTAAACCAGAGTTATATTTACATATAATGATCGCTTTCCAAAATCCGATAATGACTCCAAGTTACCAACAATTCATATTATTCCTCATCTCTAGGATAGCTGCATTAGGGGAAAAAAGATTGCAGAGATGTAGCAAATAGTTTCTTCCAGGCATAATTTTTTTTTTTAAATGATTGATTATATAAAGGCAGGTTTTATGTTAGCTCGTAATGGACAGGAGATTACATTTAACACACCCTTTCAGGCAGGTTGCAGTCACGGGAGAGGGTGATATCCATTTGCACCACTATCTGGAAGCTGACAAGATCATTTCAATCCATTAATTTAGCAATGACACAGCATACAAGATTCAGGGAGAATGAGCTGACCTATGTTATACACAAATAAGTGATGCTCACTCTCTTACGCCGTTTATCTTTATGAGTGAGGAGAAAATGAAAAAACCACTCCTGAATGTTACAGTTTTAAGTGGACTTACTTTCCCTCTCCTCGCAAGAATGAAAAGAAATGAGCTATCAGTGTATTGTGTATACAACACACGCTTTTCTTCCTGTTGCTTCAAGGTGAAAGCACTCAAGACACCACAGTTCAAGCTTCATATCTAGTCTGTTCCTCCCTGTCTTGGCATAGAGTGAGAGCATCATGGAGGCAGCATACTCTGATCTCATTTGACTCTGCAGCAGATCTCTTGCTGATGCAGAAGCAGCATTGCCGTGCTATGCAGGGAGCACGCATTCACCCCCAAGAGACGAACGGATGCTGTAACACCAAACCTCAAAGAGGAGAGGCAAGTCAAGGGCAAAAAAAGGCAAAAAGAGGAACATGTTTGGAAATCCTCTAGAAACACAATTCCTGACAATGCCCATAAAGCAGAAGTCAAAGGACCAAACTTAGCCTTAGTGTAAACTCCATCTACTTGACTGGAGACAGAGCTCCTGACACTAGGGCTGAATTTAGCTCAAAGTGTCACATTATTCTCGATGGCGGTGTAACAACAACATGGAGAGGAATCAGACATTTCACATGAGAGTTAAGAGTGTATAGACATTGATACAACTTTGTATTACATGGTTGATTATTCCCATTACTGCATGTTTTGGCTAGAACACAAAACCAGCCAGAGCCTTGCACAGTGCAGACTCCTGCTTGAGTAATGCTTAGGCAACGGCCCCACAGATGGGAGAGAAAAAGGAATGGGAAGAACTCAACAATTGTTCACTTTCCAGTAAGACAGTTCATTTTTCAAACAAATAGTCAGGCCCCTCTTAACAATAAAATTCAGATCAGAAGAGGATTGTAGGAAGAAAATAATATGAAGAAATAGAACTTAAGGCTGTAGACCTTCAGTAACTTCAAGATGTTCCCACGATATTCGCTGTGTTTGTTAAAAATACCTTCAATACCAAAGAGTGCAACTAATCCTGTTAAGTAAGGCCAAGAAAAATATGCTCCAGTCAAATGATTATATTGCAAAAAAGGATTTCCATCAAGAGAAATGTTTTGTTTTATGGGACTCTCTGGCATTATAAATACTACATTTATAAAACAAGTGAAGTCTTTGTGTTCACAGCCACTGCACTTTATGGGCAGCGAGTACCATTTCTTACTTGGAACTATGACTGAAGGCTACACACATATGTTAAACTGGTTTCAACAAGTAACTTTTTAAAAGGCAAAATACATTGTTTAAAGATTATGTCAACATCATAATTCTATTCTCCACAGGACTGGCACTGCTAATCAGGGTTTTTTCCCCTGATGGTTTTCTTTTCATTCTGTTCTCCAAGGATAAAAGCTATTTCACTCCACAGAGGGAAGTGTAAGACTGAATTTAAGTACTACACCGTCTTACCATTGCAGAAGGACTATAACTTACCAAAGAAAAGGGTATCACACTTTAAGGATACTTTTATCTATGGTCTTTAGACCCTTCATCAACTGTCATGTTAGCCTTTTCATGCAAACATTAAATACTTCACAAAATACTTGCATCTTACTGAATATATAAACATAGTAAAATGAGTTTATATAGAGTTATCAGGCACTGGGATGTCTGCCAGAATGGGGCCAAGCAAATGGAGAAGACTGCCACTTTGTGGTGTATTTCTCACACTGTAACCCTATTAACTGATGACACACTGGGAGATCAAGGAAAAGAGACAAATCAGAAAGCTAGGCGAGGCCAACAGGGGAAAACAAAGAAGAACTAATCCAATTGTGAGTGTTAAGTATTACAGGGTATTTAATTTATTGCAGGCCAGCATGACTTAGAATAAGTAATTTACATTACCATACCATCTTTCACCTAAAGATCTCAAAAGCCGTTGAAAAAATACTGTCTGTTATTTGACAGCTGGGAAACCTAAGGTAGAGAGAAGCAAAGTGAACTGCCTACAGTCTTATGATGAGCTAGGGATAGAATCCATGCCCCCTGATGCCTCAATGAGCAGGACCTAAGTGTCATTTGCAAAAGTGCCACAGATATTTCTGAAAGTTTTATCCTTTATGCTTCTCATTCTCATTAACAAAGGAAGCATTTCAGAATGTGACATAACAGGGTAAGTTGTTCCAAGTAGTCTCCACCACACTTTTACTGGAAAAGCTACTGGGACTGTTAATAGCAAAAGTCACAACAAATAATTTGTACTGTAATATATTTACAGAAAGGAGAATAAACACCATTACTTTCTTCTCTCCACTCCCTTCCCTTATAAAACCAGGGCATTTACACTTGGAGACTGACAGAAAAAACAACTTATCTGTCTGCAGAAAAGCAAAATTAAATCTATACTTGTCAAAAATGGTCTTGTAATTTGGCTGAAGAATCTATGTTAGAGATTAATGACTCTGATTAGCGGAGGAACATGTCTTAATATAATAAAGGATCAGTATTTAGCAGAAATCATGCCTTGATAATGGTGATCCTGGCATATCCCCAAACCTTCATTCCCTCTGGGGTTATGTAAACCTTGCAGAACTGTAAATAGAACTTCAAGCACCGTTACTGTTCGGAATGCAAAACAGAAGGGGAAATGGCTGTTTGTTTTCTCAGCAAAGGCCAAGGAATGTAAGCCCATTTCCTCTGCACCTCTTTCTCTGCACAGTCCTCCCCAACCTGAACCTCAGAGTGCCTTGGCGATGAAGAGATTTCATACCAGCTTATCTACAGAAGACTCAGCAAAGCCTCTTGATCTTTTAAGGCAGTGGGTTTCAAACTTTTTTTCCGGCAACCCAGTTGAAGAAAATTGTTGATGCCTGCGCCCAACGGAGCTGGGGATGAGAGGTTTGGGGTGTGGGAGGGCTGGGGCAGAGGGTTAAGGTCTGGGGGTGAGGGCTCCGGGGTGGGTCCAGGGATGAGGGGTTTGGGGTACAGGAGGGGACTCCAGGTTTGTGGCAGCTCAGGGCTGGGGCACGGGGTTGGGGTGCAGGAGGGGGTCAGGGCTCTGGGCTGGGGGTGCAGGCTCTGGGGTGGGGCCGGGGATGAGGCGTTTGGGGTGCAGGAAGGCGCTCTGGGTTTGGGGGAGCTCAGGGCTGGGGCAGGGGATTTGGGGCACAGGTTTACCTCAGGGGGCTCCCGGTCAGTGGCGTAGCGGGGGTGCTAAGGCATGCTTCCTCCCTGTCCTGGCACTGCAGACCACGCTGCGCCCCGGAAGCGGCCAGCAGCAGGTCCGGCTCCTAGGCAGAGGCCCGGAAGCAGCTCCATGTGGCTCTGGCCCAAAGGCACCCCCCCGCCCAGCTGCCATTGGCCGGTTTCCAGCCAATGGGAGTGGGGAGCCGGTGCTCAGGGCGGAGGCAGCTCACAGAGCCCCATGGCCCCCTGCCTAAGAGCCGGACCTGCAGGTGGCTGCTTCCGAGGCGCAGCACAGTGTCAGAACAGCTAGGGACTAGCCTGCCTTAACCGGGCAGCACCACCTACGGACTTTTAACAGCCCAGTCAGCGGTGCTGACCAGAGCTGCCACAACCCAGTGCCTTACATTCCGCGACCCAGTACTGGGTCACAACCCGCAGTTTGAAAACCACTGTTTTAAGGGACAGCAGACAGTAGAAGTTGAGGAGGGCGGGGGGGGGGGGAAGATTTAAAGTTTCAACCTAATCCTTCTCAATCTTAACAGTAGTTATGTAGAGGTTATTAGTGCCATTGAGAACTTTTAGAGATTGTCCTCCAAGAACTTCAAAGTCTTCATCATCTCTTTGGCCACATACATACATGCAAATAAGTAGAAATACTAGTCACATAACCTCTCTCTAAATCTAAATCTCTAAATGTAATAGGAAAAACACTGCCAAAAAACGTTCTTGATATTTTCAAAGCAATCACCATGTTAGCCTATTGTTCCTTAGTCTGGTAATCAGTAAACAGGATGCAGTTCATTTATGTACATTGTTCTTGGAGAAATTTCACCATCACTAATGCAGCTCCACCAATGAAAGTGCTAGCACTGAAAGAACACAGGTTTATAATGATGTTTTTCCCACCATACTGAAACATCATTGTGGAAAAAACATTGGAGTCCTATCTTCAGCAGTGTTCCCACTACCGCCACCATTATTGGTAGTGGAACCATGGGGGATTTCCCCAAAAAGGAAGTTTTTAAGCAGCCAGAGAAGACAGTAAGGCAGGTAGCAGGATTCGGTCTTAACAGACATGCTACAAAGAAATATGGAAACATGGAGACTGAAATATTAGCATTTCATGGACTTCTGGCTGGATGTAGAAATCCTGAGACTACCTTTGGAAGCAGAAATATGCATCCAACCACTTATAGGGTTGCTATCTTTAATCTGGCCTGAAACTAGTCTCTATTACAGGGGTGGGCAAACTGGCCCGTGGGCCACATCCGGCCCACGGGACCGGCCTGCCTGGTCCCCGAGCTCCTGGCCCGGGAGGCTCGCCCCCAGCACCTCCCTCGCTGTTCCCCCTCGCCCACAGCCTCAGCTCACTCGCTTCGCCGCCGGCGCAATGCTCTGGGCAGCGTGGTTGAGAGCTCCTGGGGCAGCGCAGCTGCAGAGCCTGGTCTGACCCGGTGGTCTGTGCTGCGTGGTGGCACCGGCGGCAGTGTGGCCCGGCTCTAGCACTGCCAGCCACCGGTGCTCCAGGCAGCCCGGTAAGGGGGCAGGGAGCAGAGGGGGGTTGGATAGAGGGCACGGGAGTTCGGGGTGGTGGTCAGGGGCGGGGATGTGGATGGTGGTCAGGGGGAAAACATGGGGTTGAATGGGGGCAGGGGTTCCGGGGGGGCAGTCAGGAAGGAGGAGGGGTTGGATGGGACAGCAGGGGGCAGTCAGGGGACAGGGAAAAGAGGTAGTTGGATGGGGCAGGAGTCCCAGGGGGGCCATCAGGAATGAGAGGAGGGGTTGGATGGGGTAGCGAGGGTCCAGGGGCAGTCAGGGGACAGGGAGCAGGGTTATGTGGATGGTGCAGGGGTCCCTGGGGATTGGTCCTGCTTTGAGCAGCAGGTTGGACTAGATGACCTCCTGAGGTCCCTTCCAACCCTGATATTCTATGATTCCCAGAGGGGCCGTCAGGGAACAGGGTGGGTTGGATGTGGCAGGAGTCCCGGGGTGGGGGAGGCAGCTAGTAGGTGGGGGCCGGGCCACGACCCCCTCCTCTAACTGGCCCTCCATACAATTTATGAAACCCGATGCGGCCCTCAGGCCAAAAAGTTTGCCCGCCTCCACTCTATTAGCTCTGCCCCTTTTAATCATGGCTTTCTTCCATTCACACACTGACTTGGGGCCAAACTACATTGAGTAAATGAGTGCTGCTCTCTGAAAGATTGATAACGAAACACCTCCATGTCCCAATAATATGACCAATTATATGGCTGTAGTACTTGAACTTAAATACTGTGCCAACAGACTCTGGTGTCAAGAGTTCTGATTCAATGCTACATCTATATGCTGGACATTTTAAGACCTAAATAAACATCAATTCACACCAAAACAAAAATTACTGATTCAACACACTCATTCTCTGAAGTGACTGGAACAAAAGAAAATAACAAAAATATAGTTGCCTGGGTGATTTTTTTAGGTCAAGCTTAAGAAGAGTAAAAATGGAAGACATAAAAGTAAGGGGTCAGACACCAAACTCTAGGAGTATGGAAACTGATGGGTACAGCCTACATAACACTTTGCCTGACTCGTCCAGGTGTGCTCAGGTAAAGTAGGTGTCTCCATCTTTCCTCAGAGTTGCTAAGCCTTGGCAGATGGTCTTTTCTCCTGCACTTCCTTTTAGAAATGATTTTTAGATTATAATGGAAGATCAATAATATTCTTCTATGTGAAACAACCAGGTGCGACACTGGCAAGACCAGGTGCCTGCTTATGCCAAGGTCCCTTTGTCTCAATTGAACACTGACAAATACATAGCTGGAATCAGTCTGGCCACTTACATATTCATATTGTTAAAATAGGTATTAGAATTAGAATTATTGTGTTTAGTATTCAGATTTTATTGAATGCTTGTGAGTTGCTGCATGCATTTAATCTCATTTATAACATCTGTATCCCATATTGTAAAGTAATATTTGAGTGGTTGTATTGTAAGCCTCTGTTACTGTGTAAATCACCAGACAGGAGAATTCAACAGAAGAAATTATGTCCTTCCCAGCAGGAAAGGTTCATCGGCACCAGACAGACTATTGTGGGACGTTAAAGGGGACAAAAGACATTTGTTGCGCTGCCTCCCATGAAGCTGAGTCATGTAAGTGGATTCTTCCCATCAGCTGAGTTTGCAGGTCAGAGTACATGGCAAGAGGGGGATAAAACCCCCCAACAAAAGGAACTTGCTATCTCTATGCTGCCTGAGCTCCAGAGGGCACGTTTTTTCTAGGCATAAGCAAGAGATCCCCAGCTGCTTTATTGGGTAAGCCCTAAAGGACATAGAAGCTTTTATTATCCATAAACTCTGTATCACCTTATGAAATTTAAGATTATACGTCATTTGTGTACTAACATTTACCTGCTTTACCCTTGCAAATAACTAATTTCCTTTTCCTATTTAATAACTATTTATATAGTTTATTATAGGATTGCCCACAAGAGTTGTCTTTGGTCTGAGATCTAAGGTGCAACTGACCTGGAACAAGAGTCTGGTCCTTTGGGACTGGGAGTAACCTGAAAGTAACCAGAATATTGATGTGTTCCTCGGTGTAAGGAACCAGCTATCACAAGGGTATGCTCACCTGGGTGGCAAGACAAACTGGAGTACCCAAGGAGACTGTGAGACTCCATGTTTAGAGAGACGAAGTGCATGAGGTAATATTTTTTATTGGACCAACTTCTGTTGGTGAGAGAGACAAGCTTTTGAGCTTGAAAAAGAGCTCTGTTAAAGCTCATCTCTCTCACCAACAGAAATTGGTCCAATAAAAGATATTACCTCACCCACCTTGTCTCATATCATATCCTGGGACTAACATGGTTACAACAACATTGCATATTCCATGTTTAGGTTATTATAGTGCCTGAAGAGCTTACCCTTAATAATTGGTTAGTGAAATCTAAGTATAGAATTCATAGCCAAGTTGGGGTTGTGCTATGGTTCCTAACATTCTGCCCTGAGGTTGGTACTCATGTTCTCAAGTCACTGCAGTCAGCATTACAGAAGGTAGAAGGGGTGCATTTATTTTAAATATGTTCGTACAGACCACATACCCTGGGATAACATGCATCTCATTTAGAATAGCTGTGAACTATCTATCCCGAGGTCTTATTTTAAAGAAACAAAGAGAGCTATCACAAGTAAATGAGTCTGAGGGTATGTCTACACTACCCACCGGATCGGCAGGCAGCGATCGATCCAACGGGGATCGATTTATCACGTATAGTCTAGACATGATATATCGACCCCAGAGCGCTCTCCCATCGACTCTTGTACTCCACTGCCGTGAGAGGCGCAGGCAGAGTCGACGGGAGAGTGGTAGCAGTCGACTCACCGCGGTGAAGACACCACGGTAAGTTGACCTATGAACGTTGACTTCAGCTACGTTATTCACATAGCTGAAGTTGCATAACTTAGATCGATTCCTCCTCCCCACCCCACCCCCCAAGTGTAGACCAGGCCTGAGTGTTTAACCGAAAAGCAGGGATCATATTTTAAGAAAATAAACACTTCAGTTGCAAATGCAAGATATGCGCCTGCAAGCAAGGAATTGTGCATACAGCACACACAACATACAAGTAAATGCGCAAAATGCAATTAATTTGCATGTACAATTTAGGTCCCCACATTCTTGAAAACTAAACCCTTAAATTTTTTTGCCCATGACCGTTAGGTGACCTGAAGTGCAGAAATCGGGAGAGAAAACTATTCTGCAGCCAGTCTAAATATTCACTTTTACTTTATTTCACTGTTTTACTGCACACTGGAAGTTCTACACAAATACTAATTTTTCCTACAGTAGGAAAGAAGAGATTCATTGTGAGATCTCTACTGATATATCATACAGAAATGGATACATGTATCATTTAATTACAGGTTTTGTAACGAATCAAAAAAGAGAAATTTATTACAATGTATCCTTACCTCAGCCTCTTTCTGCTGGAGGATTCTATCCTTGTCTACAACTTCTTCTTCAACAGGCCTACCAAACACAAACACACATCGTACAGTATAGGCATGAAAAAGGAAAGTATAAGACAGACATGGAAGAGAAAAAGTACATACAGTCTCTGAGAATGGATTCAAGGTTCACAGTTTGGGCCATACAGAAATAACAAGATTGACTGCATGCTTTCTTACAAGGGAGTGGATGAGGAAGACTTGTTGCTTTAAGAAACTATACTAAGCAACACATTATATTGTCCAGCTCCTTCAACTTTCTTCCCAACTAATTTTCTCGCTCCCATCTTCTCTTTCTCCTTCTGTTTCATACAAGATCTTTCCTGCACCCTCATGCCTTATTCTTTTATTTACTGCAATTGAGACATTTTCTTTGCCATCCCTCCATGGTACCACTGCAGTAATAAAACAAAGCTATGGCATAGATACAATGATGTCTGTTTTCTTTCTTTTTAAAAATAAATGTTTGAGTAATTAATAAGCATTTCAAAGTAAAGCAGGGAGAGGACTATGTTGTCTGTCATCAGGAAGATGCAACACCAACAGATATGTTCCTCATACTAGAAAGAAACAAAGTTTATGAAGGGCACAAACATTTATGAAGAATAAAGGAAGTGATATCAAATGGGTTTAATTATAGAACAGTAATGAAACACGCTAAACTGAAATAAGGAGAAGTGGAAAGGAAGTCTATTCAAGCTAAGCATGTCTATCTAGCTGTATATCCAATTATTACTGAATAAGGCAAAGTAAAATAGAAAGCTTAAAGAAAATATATTCCACAAAACCCTTGGCCAATGTGTCAGTCTTGCACTTAAAAACACCATCCATCCTGAGCATCACAGGCTGGGTCTACATTTAATAACCCAGTTCCTTAAGCTTATTATTTTTGTAAGGACTATTAAAGGGGGGGAAACCCCGCTATATTTACTATCCACTGCGTCTCTATGCATTTTTAGGTTAAGAATGAGGGGAGGAGGAAGGAGAAAGGGTATGCAAACAGGACCAACCAAGCAAGTAATTCGTAGTTGTGGTATTACCTAGCTATCATTCTTTATTAACTGATCCCTGTTAAAGTTATTTCCAGAAATTCTCTAACGGTGCATTTCAGTGCTGCATCTCAGAGAAGAAAGGGTGAGCTAATGGGAGAAGATGGCAGGGAAAGAGAATCTGTCCAATGGCACAAGTGAAAAATGACAGAATCAACTGAAGCAAAGCCCAAAGGAGCTCATACTCACTTGCCAGTGCGTTTTAATCTCTCCGACCTGAAGTTCTCATAGTGCAAATCTTGGGTCACTTCCTGCAGGTCCTGCATGTGTGTTCTGGAACAGGTAAAGGGTAAATATTTTACATTTTTTCTGAAGCGTTAATCACCCTCTTCAATGCATGGTTTCTATTACAAAAATCACTATATTTATTTGGGACTAAATCCTACATGGAAACAAAGGCCATGTCCTCAACCCACAGAGTTAACTGGAACATTAATACCCACACCACATTTTTTTTTTTTTTAAATGGGGCTTAAGTTTCTCTTTTCCTGAAAATTACCTCCAAAAAACAGGTAAAATTCTGCTTTCCATCATTGTCCACTACTTCAGAGGAGTTGTTTGCAGTAATCTCCAAATTGTAGTAAGCCTTGCCTTTGCATTATATTTAGTATTCAAGAGATATTTTAGAAACTATGTCCTAAAATACAGTTTATAACTTCAGACTAGGTAGAGCTCCTTAGCATTTCAATATCCAAGAACTTTCAACTCTCATAAGAACATACATCAAAGCTGACCACCAGAGGGTGATCTCTGACTAGCAGAGGCTCTACTTATTACACCAGAAATCTACACTGAAACTGAATTTCCAGTAACAGAACATTACCATAATAACCTTTCATTTAAAAAAGTTACATAGCTAAATTATACATACAAGGTATATTCATAAATCGGGTTTATTGTATTTAATGGCACTTTCTAGATTGTCAGGGCTTAAGAATTAGTCTATCCTGACCTCTATCTTTAGTGTATTTTAAAAATACAAATCAATGAGAAAAATTTAGTCTTTCTGCTGCAACACTACTTAAAAGAAACCCTCAAACTTACAAGTTACACTCTGACCCATCAGTGCATGAGGGATATAAAAAGACAGAGCGGTACCAGTGAACACTATACAGTGTGAATCACAACAAACAAGGGTGGATTTTTTGAGGGTGTGGAAGTAAACTGAGCACAGCAGTACAGATCAGTGAACTGGAAGAAAGGAGAGAATGATTCTCCATGAGTAAACTCCTAAGTAAGTGCTACCAAACAAGACAGAAGTTGTAACAGGTTAATTTTAAAGCACACTGCCATCATTCATCACAAAGTTGTAACAATAGTTGTCAGTCTGTCAGTCAAACTGTAGACCACTCTTTCACTGAAGGCAATAAACACTTTTAAAAGCTTTCTGACCAAATTTAGCACTGAAAGCAAGGGAAGAACAACACTGGCCTCAGACATGTCTAGTGCAAGTGATGTGCAAGCTACCCCTTATATGCAGCTATGCCAAGGCAACTTAATCTATACCTTCAATAGCCCTGTGCAATTCCATTACTGGACCTCCACTGAGCAGAGACTGTTAGTTATGTCCAATATGAATTTGGATTGACCGTAGCCCCATAAGTATCTGTTACAATATGATTAAATAGACTCTCTATGAAAAAGCATTTGGGGACATAATTCATGGAGTGAGGTGAGGGGGTAGTTATACTATTATTATGCTATTTGAATTAAATAGATGCAACAATTCCTTTATAAAATAACATTAATAATGATAAATCCAAACACGCTGTCATGGGCTATGATTAGTATTTGTAATTTGTATTAAGGTAAAGCCTGGAGGCCCTTAGGCATCAATCCCACTAGCTCTTCTGCACAGGTGGACACTTGCACACCCAAGGAGCCATGTGCAGGACAGTGGTCCACGTCTGCTACAGGAATCTTTAGGTATTAGAAAGATGCCAATGAACATCTCAGAACATCATTAAACTACACCGCATGGAAATAAGCAAAAAAGTGAAACGTCCGTCTAAGTAGACAAACTCCATGGTAGTAGATAATGTTTTCACCCCTCAGCTAAGCCTTTTTGACCTGTGGAAAATTTTCTTTATGCTCCAAATTTTACTAGTAGCTTAATTAGGCCCAAGCAAGGATGCTACAGATAACTGATCAACTCTTCAAGTTAATACAAACAGCATTTTTTAAAAAAACCCACCACAGGTAAGTAAGAGGCAAAGAAGTCTATCACATATCCTTAGTTGTAATAATAACATAGTTAAATGTATAGGCTGCATTTTTGTACATCATTTTTCCTTCCTATGGGCAAATGTGTCCAAAAATAGAGAAAGCAAAAGTAATATGGCTAGAAAGAAATGAGGTCTGTGTACATAAACGAAAAAAATCACTCAAGGGCACCTCCTGATTCAACAGACACATAATGCCAAAGATTAAACACATGCCTTTACTTACACCAGCATTGTGCGCAATTTAAGGAAGTCATTGTGCTCTGGATTCTCAACCTCAACCACTCCCCAAGGGTAAAGACGACCTCGGATTTTTTTTCCTTTCACCTCAATAAGTTGGTTGGACCCAATAACAGCAAAGGGAATGCTAGCCTAGATGAGACAACCGAGCAAAAGCAATATAAGTTCTAGAGAAGCATAGAAATACGTTTCAGTATTGAAGGGAAAAGGCAAAAAAATGTGTTACCAAACCAATGTGACTTAAACCGTTAGCATCAGAGAACAGAACGTTGCCTAATCCTATACCCTATGCTGTATATAACTCCTCAGTATTAATAACTGTAACCTTGTTGTGATCAGTTTTGTCTTCACACCTGTGTAAAGGAAAATTATTTACAGGTTGTTGGGTTTTTTGTTTTCAGTTAGAACGCTTATTATTTTATGAGCTTTTAGCTTTTGTTGAAACACAGTTCACGCGTGGCCTGTCATCTGACATAAATGGCCCATGGAAATTTGCCAATTACAGTTAAAAACAGGGAGAGAGAGTTAGGATGATGGATAACAGATAGCTAGAGACATTCACAGTTTAAGGCACACTGTAAAGTGTTTATGGAATGATACCTGTAGCACAGACATGAGTGACTGAAATAAATTAAGATCTTCATTACTAGTGGTCATCTGCTTACATTTTAAAAAGTCAAAATCTAGCACAATTGGACTTCAGAGAATCCAAGAATGGAATCAAAGGGAGTATTTGCAAGGTCAAGATTGAAGTGTTTTACTAGAGCTGCATGGAAGCAGTTCATGTAATATTTGGTTCTAAGAAGGACGATCACTCAGTGCTATGAGGACAAAGTCACACATTTTCAACAAATACATTATAACTGAACATAATATCTGTGAGAATCCTGTAGCTTTATAAAAACTAGTTAAAATAAAACGATCAGTCTTTTCAAATATCAAGTGAAGAACTCACCTTCAGGACCCTGGTCTGTTCTTTGAACTCCTCATCTTCATCAGAGTCTGCATCAGGCAACTGGTAAATCCTAATGCCATGCTCAGCAATTTCATCCAGAACCTGAACGATTTGGGGGGGGGGGGGTGTGCACAAGTTGGAAAGAAAAAGATAACAATCAAGTTTCTATCTGGCTAGAGACCCACTACAGGTTTTAAGTAGATATATTTGATGTACAGGTCTGCCATCCAAATTCTCTTATCCCCAGAATAGGAAATTCAGAGTATGTTTCCTACTCTTAAATAGCTTGACCAAGAAACAAAGTCAGTCATTAAAACAATTTACATTTGGTCTTTGGTTTTGTATACTTGCCCACCTGGCGGTTACCTGAAACTGTCTTAGCTTCATTGGGAGTCTGTTTCTACCTTAAAACTTCCATTGTGATACAGTGTTGTTGTAGCCGTGGTCCCAGGATATTAGAGAGACAAGGGGAGTGAGGTAATATCCTCACTCACCTAGTCTCTCCCTTAAAACTGTATTTTCACATTTTATCTCCTGTCACTAAATGGAGGCTACCTGGACTTTCAGTCCACAAATAGCTTAAGAAGGATGGCACAAAATAGATAAGTGTCCATTTAGAGAGCAGTAGGTTTGAGGTATAGGAAACTAACAAGTGGGAAATAATTGCACAATCTTGAGAAGGCTGGAGGAAATCCATATTAGGCTTTGTAGGACTCTCTCACACAAATTTCATTTTAGCCTGACAAAATTACGTCTCCATACTTGAAAGCACTGAAGGGTTTTGTTAATTAATGTAGGTTCTCTTTTTGAGCAGGGTAGGAAAAACATACCGATGCAGAGTGTCAGAAATAAACTGAAAGAGTTTCTGAAATTAACTTTCACTGAATTATTTAAAATTTTAAAAAGCCAAGGGCTACAAAATTACAACTGGTTAAATATGAATGTCAGCTCTGCCCCCGGTTACTCAAGGAGATCTAGGTTTGGGACATCAAAGCGCATGGTAAGATATTCTCAAACTCATTTTACTGTATGTTTATATCATGCTGTCACACAAATAAAACAATTAAGCTTAAATGTGAACAAGCAGATTCAAATAGCTTCTAAATTCAATAGTTTATATGACGACAGTTCACTAATTAAAAGTTTGAATTAAAAAAAACAAACATCCATCCTGATGTTACCAGGCCTTTAATCAACGGATTTGAACTTAACTTCACAGAATTCAGTTTATTAACATACTAAAGTTGGAATACATCCCTTGCTATGGATATTAACAACAAAAAATAGCACTATATTCTTGCACGCATCTTTACAGAGATTAAAAGAGGCATGGTACCTGCCTCAGAGAGTTTACAATCAAAGATAAACATGGGTCTTAAAGACCAACAAAGAACAGGGGCATTGAAGAGATAGCAAGGAGTTAAAAATAATATTAGCTGTAGAGCAAGCAAATCATTAACGTAGTTGGAATTGATACATACAGTACTGACCTCCCTCTGTCTGGGAAGCAGGAGCAGACAACACTCAAGTAACAGTCAATGGTAAAAAGCAAGGACCAGAAGTGGATTTTGAGGAGATATTCATTACTTACAGCTTCAAAAAATAGCAAGCAAAGATCATAATGTGTGCATCCATTATGTATTTTATATGCTAGGTATTAAAAAATGGAACAAATGCTAAATTAAAGTTTTATATCACCTAATCTGTAACTGTAATTTAGTCCATGTCCCACTTAGAGGATTCTGAATTACTTTCTTTCTCCATTTTAACAGCGAAAGATATCCACACACAATTCTCCTTATTGTAACTAATGTCTGGGATTAAGAAACACTAATCTGTACTTCTGTATACATACTTTCCCTAATGAAATCACTGCAGGGGTAAGCAGCTAGCTTAACTCTAGACCTCTGGCAGTTTCAAAAGGTGATACTATTTAATTTTCCCTTCAAAACAGAAGAGAACACTTCCATTGTGATCCTCTAAACTATAAAAAAAGGCCTGAAATGAGAATTTCCTCCTTCTATACCATTGAGGAGACTCTGTTCATATAAAAGAAATTGTGGTTGTTCTTAGCATCACTGAAAAGAACATTAAGCTCTTTGGTGGAAAGTCAGCATTCCATCTTCAAAGTTATCTTGGATGCTCTAGATCAGTGGTCTCCAAACTTTTTTGATCACGCACCCCTATCAGTAAAAATTTTTTTGAGCACACCCCCCCAATATATGTATATTTATTTAATGTATAAAATATATACATGTACTACTATACTAATATATTATGTACATTATAAAACATACGCAAAAATAGAAATTAAAAAAGGATGAGATAAAGATGAAATAAAAAATATTTTAAAAATAGTTTATTTTATTAACGGTACAAAAAAACTTTTTTAGTGAGCAATGTGTTTGAATATGCTTCATTATTTCTGAAAATCTTGGTTTAACACTGTGATACAGCGATTTGAAGGTCTGGATTAGGATTAGGGTGCGAGAGGGCGCTCAGGACTGGGGCAGGCAGGAGGTGCAGAGCACTTACCTGGGGCAGCTCCTGTTTGGTGCAGGGGGTGTGCAGGTGGCTCTGCACAGGGCAGCACTGCTCCTATGGCCATGATTCTGGGAGCTGCCACACACACACACACACACACACAGGGCCACACGGGCTTTAGGGGCTGCAGGGCCCTGGGCTAAGAGGGCACCGGGGCCCTGGCCTGCAGCTCTAAAGCCCCTTTCGGAATGCGGCCCTGCGAGCACGGGCCAGAGGACTCAGGAGGAGCAGGGGCAGCCGCGCGGCCGGAGAGAAGTGGCGCTTTGCCCTTCAAAGCGCCGCTTCTCTCCAGCTGGCTTTGAAGGGGAAAGCGCCGCTTCTTTCCGGCCGCTGGCTGTGCGGCTGCCTCTGCTCCTTCATGGGCTGGAGGAATCAGGGCCGCATTCCGAAAGGGGCTTTAGAGCTGCAGGCCAGGGCTCCGGGGCCCCCTTGGCCCAGGGCCCTGCAGCCCCTAAAGCCCCTGTGTTCCGGGTGGCCCTGCCTGCGGGAGCGCGGGGGGGGGGCAGCTTCCCCACTCGCTTGCTCCCTCCCCTCCTCCGGCCGCCCTTTTTTCCTCCGGCAGCGCTCCTTCTTTGATCATCTTGCGCACCCCACTTTGGAGACCACTGCTCTAGATAACCCAGGAACTGGAACTGTAGAAACTACCTAACTGGTATTCCAGTGGCTGCATCTACACTAGCAAGTTAGTGTCTGTTTAAAATAGAAGTGCAACTGCAATGGTTAAAGCCCTAGTGTAGACCAGGCTAAGGCCTCCACAATGTCAAGAAAGCAAGTTTTCACAACACAGTGGTAAAGACACTGAAGTCCTGTCCACATAAGCACTTACACTTTAATTAGCACTGATGTAACTGCACCAGTGTTGAAACAGGTACTAAAATAGCTAGTACAGATGCAGCTATGAGTCCACAAGAGATCTTGCCGTGGAGCCTGCATCAATATCATTTGTTCCTATGAGTTTCTGTTATAATGGTACCCAGTAAATCTGTTATAGGAAACGCTCTCTCATGCTACAGCTTGTATAACCCAAGTTTAAATATCTTTTAAGCCGTCTGTTAATCCAGGGAGGGGGCTGGGGGAACATGTACATGAGTAACCCTTGTGTATGTACCACCACTATTCCTAGGATCGTTTTCAATGTAAAATATAATGAACCTGAAGCCACAGCACCTCTGCAGTACCTACATGGAGGTCCCCATACAGGCAACCTTCTAAACTTTTAGAAGAAAAAAAATATGCCAAATAAACTATATGCCACATTTTAATAACAGAATCTGAATATCTAAAGGGTTCTGTCTTGGGTTTCAAATTTGGAAGTAATGTTAGTTTAGAAAAACTGAAGTACAGCTTTCAGTTATTTTATTTATTTGTATTAGAAAGGGAGCTCTTAAGTACATTTCATTTTAAGAATCAAAACTATCTCAAGACTACAACAACGGAGCAACTAGTTAAGAAGAAAAACATTTTGATAGGGGAAACATTAGCCCCGTTTCAACTGAAGACAAAATATAGAACAGCAAGGGATACTAGCTTGGAGCCATATAAATCTAGAGGTTAGTACTGTTTTGGAGAATGCAATTTATTGGAGTTTACAGTGTCACCTAATGATGAGACATGCACAGCTGGTATAGGTGAAGCAGAATTGCAGTTTGTTGCTTCCACGTAGATGCATGGAAAAAGAAAGCACATTTAGCCTGACTGAGATTTTAGAGATAAAAATGCAGCTGAAACAATAGAGGGAAAGCCAACAACAAGGGGTGCTAGAATATATTACAGCTGTTAAACCTAGTGCTTTCCTGGGAGGAAAAAGAATTGCAATAAAAACAAACTGTATTTTATGGTTTCAACAATGAAACAGCATTTTGCATCTTAAAATCTCAGTTTTATTGGCCTCAGGGGGTTCTGTGTTCCTACAGATTAACATTCCCATAGGAAATTTAAAAAGTCAAAATACTAGTTCCCCTCTCATGAAGTCATTCTTTTGAGCAGGTTTCCTTAGTGGCTTTGCATGACACAACTTGTGAAACTGCCTTGCAGTTCTTCCCACTCAAGAGTTTCTTAAAAAAAAAAAAAAAAACCACACATACACACAACTTTGAATTCCAGCAAGACAAAACAGGAATTACTCCAAGCTGGGTTTCCTTCACAAGCACCACAATTGATCTTTTTGCTTAGTTCAAAGAATCAAAACAAAAACACTACCTTAGATTAATCGCCAAATGGCAGAGACATCTAAAACAATATCAAAGCCGTTCCAGCAAAGGCAAATTTTGATTCTTATTCCTGATAAGAGATTTTGTAACTGAGATGCTTTTAGTTAGAACAATATACAGTAGCTAGACTTTCAAAGCTTTGGAACCACATGACACATTTTACTTAGTTAAACCATTTGTACTGACCTCTGCCAGTAGACCAAAAACAATTAAAAGTTGTTTATCTTCTTCTTAACCACACCATAACTGGCAACAGTTTAGGTGCCACTTATGTTTTTATGGTGAGACAACACATTGCTGTAATAACAATGCCTTTCAATATAAATCAAGGGTGTTTTATAAGATGTGTTTATTAAAACTATGTTATGCTACAAAGTGGGAAGGTTGAATTAAATTTGGATTGATGTGAAAGGAATATGATCAAGTGAGGGTTCATTAATTTACAGCCATTCATTATAGGAAGCTATGCTAGGACTTGCCTCTATTTGCCAGTATTGCAATAAAATGTATATTTACCGCTATATCTCAATCTAATGTCACTTAGGGGTTATGCTGAAAGCCATGCAATCCAATTTAAGGGAGATCAGGAAATAGGTTTGCTTGCTGTCTGTATTTCACTGCAATTGCTGCTGGTTATACCCTCTCTGCCATTACCTCATAATGAATGCCACATCATATGCATGCTATGTGATGCTCAACACCAAAGGAAGGTCACCAAACAGTAGGGGAAAGGAGTGCTATAAAGAGAGGATGTTCAATCCAGGATACTGACAGCAATGACTGAACAACAGTCCTAGCAACTACTGAAACCTGGTTGGCTTACATCCAGCTATGTTTAAAAAGAGTAGAGTTGTTGCTTTTGGAGAAAGGGGCATGCATGCAGAACCTCTGCTTTTATGTCAATTTAAATTTCAGTTGAAATATAAATGGGAGCAGAATAATCATTTTAGTGCTGAATCTACTTTGTAATTTCAAGGAATACTTGAACATAACACACCCAAATTTTAACTCCTTAAGCATTCAGCCTGCTGCCAAATGCAGAACTGGAAACTTTAACTGAGGTGACAATGCCTGAAAATTGGATTCCACAGAGGTCATCTAATGGTCCAGAGTAAACATGCTGAAAGATCAAATCTAGTTTATATAAAAAGGTAGCTCCCAAAAGAACATGCTAAACAGATGATAAACTCCTCTCACTCACCAGCCACCACTAGTGCACACAAGCAGGGTTAACACTGGTGGAAATCGTACAACCAGACATGTCTTAGAGGGTTGGTTGTTTTTTTCCTACAAAACTACAGTATTTAAAAGTCCAAAGGCTTACCCAAGACTTCTCCTCACAAGGTTTAAAAGTTTCCTTTTTACTTTAATTAAAAGCAAATCTGGCTACCTAGATTTATAGAGAGTACAGTGCTCGAATAGGGCACTTTGTCTGACTGTCTCTCTCCCCATCAATGTTTTGGGGTTTGTAGTGACAAGGAATAGAGGTTGGATTTAGCCAACATGTGCTAGTTAAGCCTGACCTAAACTTAATCACTTTTCCTAGTCAAGACAAATCCTTCGTCCATCTTACAGAGAAAACAGATAAACCAAATAACCTCGGAATAAAGATCCAGAATCCATTCTGAAGCAGTGCTGGAAAACATTCATGTAGGTGCTCAAAATGCCAGTGTCCCCAACTACACAAGGAGCAAAAATTCTCCTGAATCTTTTTGTATGTTTTTAGGAGCTTTCTACTCAAACTATCGCCTCAAAGCATCTATTGTTAATGTATGAGCACTGAATAACATATACTATACTCTTACAAAAAAGGTTTTGCATACTGTAAGTGCTTATCAATTACAGTATAATTTAAGGTTTCTGAGTAGCAGCCGTGTTAGTCTGTATCAGCAAAAAGAAAAAGGACTACTTGTGGCACCTTAGAGCAGTTGACAAGAAGGTGTGAGGAGCAGGGGGGGAAAAATAAACACGGGGAAATAGTTTTACTTTGTGTAATGACCCATCCACTCCCAGTTTTTATTCAAGCCTAATATAATGGTGTCCAGTTTGCAGATTAATTCCAATTCAGCAGTCTCTCGTTGGAGTCTGTTTTTGAAGTTTTTTTATTGTAATATTGCGACTTTTAGGTCTGTAATCGAGTGACCAGGGAGACTGAAGTGTTCTCCAACTGGTTTCTGAATGTTATAATTCTTGACATCTGATTTGTGTCCATTTATTTTACATAGAAACTGTCCGGTTTGGCCAATGTACATGGCAGAGGGGCATTGCTGGCACATGATGGCATATATCACATTGGTAGATGTGCAGGTAAACGAGCCTCTGATAGTGTGGCTGATGTGATTAGGTCCTATGATGATGTCCCCTGAATAGATATGTGGACAGAATTGGCAATCGGCTTTGTTGCAAGGATAGGTTCCTGGGTTAGTGTTTTTGTTGTATGATGAGTGGTTGCTGGTGAGTACTTGTTTCAGGTTTGGGGGCTGTCTGTAAGCAAGGACTGGCCTGTCTCTCAAGATCTGTGAGAGTGATGGATCGTCCTTCAGGATAGGTTGTAGATCCTTGATGATGCGTACTACGGAGTATGTTCAAAGGAATGATTGAAGAACTGCTTTTAAAAATTTAGGAGTATCAATTTTAATTTGCAAGATTCAAATCCATTATGAGAATTTATTATCCACTATATATTTGTGCCCCATATACAGAACTTGTCAGAGGTTTAATGTCAATTCATTCCCATAACCCTTATTTCTCCCAAGGGCAACTTATTGCCAGCTAGATTTGTATTGGTTCTAAGAGGTTAAAAGACTGAAACTAGACAGCATCAAGTTGACCCAAAAGTAAGATTTTAACTGAAATATTCTGTGGAATAGTAATATTGCAGTTCAAACTCACAATCAGAATTAAATTTTTCTCTGCTGAATGTTGTCATATACCAACCTCGGCACTTACCCATACCCCTCCTTGACTCCACACAGTTTTATAGAATCCGTGAATAAAAATAAATTAGCAAAGATTACATTTTCTCATTCATTGTGTAAATTTTGTCAGATGTGGTAAAATTTAAAATGCAATAAGTAATAAGAATAAAGACTACCAAAACCATAAAAATACATAATACCACTGTAAAACCCACCCTAGCAGCATATCAGCAGGAAAATCAACTCTTGGAAAGGCTTGGCAAACAATAATTAAATAAAGTAAGTAAATCTTTCAGTGTTGAAAGATTTACATTATCAGCGCAGTCTGGAAAACTTCCTTCTCCAGTACAGCCCTAAGTACATCCTGATATTTATGCAAACAAATAACTGTCCTATTAAAAACTGATGCAGGGAGACATGCTTCTTTTAATAGCAATGAGGTTAGAGAACACATCTTGAGAACACACTTAAAAATCACTGGGAAGTGCTGCAATAACCTTTTGGGACACACACACTTCCCCTTGATCATTTCTACACTGTGGGCCAGACGCTCATCTGGGGTAACTTAGTGTAATGCCAATAACTTCAGTGGAGTTATGCTGATTTACACTAGATGACAGTCAGGTCCTATGTCTGAAATGTTCTGTGATTCAGCTAATGGTGTTCAACCTGGGTTTATTTTTATCTGGCTCAAGCCCCGTGCTAGACCACATTTTTCTGACACTTGGGTGTTATAAGCAACAGAGGGTCCTGTGGCACCTTTAAGACTAACAGAAGTATTGGAGCATAAGCTTTCGTGGGATCATCAGATCAGGATTAAACAAAGACTGTGAATGGCTATCCAACTACAGAATCAGTTTCTCCTCCCTTGGTGTTCACACCTCAACTGCTAGCAGAGCACCTCACCCTCCCTGATTGAACTAACCTCGTTATCTCCATACTGATTTATACCTGCCTCTGGAAATTTCCATTACTTGCGTCTGATGAAGTGGGCATTCACCCACGAAAACTTATGCTCCAATACTTCTGTTAGTCTTAAAGGTGCCACAGGACCCTCTGTTGCTTTTTACAGATTCAGACTAACACGGCTACCCTTCTGATACTTGGGTGTTATATTTACCCTTCTCTTCAGCCTCTCTCTCTCCTTCAGTGTCAGAGTGTCAGCCTTGGCAATCACAGGGACAATGTTGACTTTTCCATGAAGAGCTTTCATGAACTCTACATCTAAAGGCTTCAGCCTACAAGTAGGAAAAAAATACAACAAAAACAAATTAAACATAAGGGACTATTAAGCATACATATTAAGTGGCAAGTATCAGGATTATTGCACTTGTACTAAGAATACATAAGTAGCCCTTAATTCAAGGTATCTATGTAAACAATCTGTCCTGTAAATTTAAATGACTTGGAGCACTTCTCTATTGAGCTGCTCATGTAAGGGTTGAATTGTAATTAAAGTTTCCGTCTCGATAATATGAATATTACCAGCTTTTATGTTTCTGAGAATATTTATTCCTCCATATTAAATTCCTACCGGAATAGAGACAAAGCAGAAGGAGGTCATTAAACCCAAAGCCTGTTTTAATTGAGTTGGCTAACTGACAAGTTGGGAAGTAACTCCATTAATATGAAAGTTGGTCTCTAAGACAGGGAAGTTACCAAACTCCTTAAGGACAAAACACCCTAAAATATAAGTATTTATTTTCTTACCCATGCCCGAAGGGTGATATGAAGTAAAAACAGCAGTGGACTCTGTTGTCTATAATGTGGCGCCTGTTCAGACCACTCTCATCATGAAGGTATCTTTCAAACTGATTGTCAATATAATGGATGATTGTTTTGAAGCTGTGGTAGGAAGAAACAGAGGCATCTTATACAGGCTGTATGTTTATGGTTTTTAATTATTTGTGATGGCAAAGGGAGGAGCAAAGAAGGAATGTGATTAACACTTCTGAATAGAAGAATTCAGTTTCCTAATACTGTCTCTTGTGGAGCACTTTTTTGACGATGAATTAAAAAACTGTTCAGTGTGTGATACACAACAGCCTGCCCCATAACTACTTATTTCTGGAGCAACTTTAAATTCACTTCTATTGGGTGAAAAGGTTAACTGCAAGTTCAGAGAAAAACTCAATGGTGAGACAAGACAAAGACAGGAACATAGGGTGGGTTTTTTTGTTTGTTTGTTTTAAACCCGCTGACAAATGGCATAGCCAGGATATCCTCTTGATTAGCAGTTTGACAACCCTGACCTTAGAATCAGGTTTCTATAGTTACCTATAAAAATGCTGGTATTTTAGTCTGCTTCAATTCAGTCTAAATATATTTGAAAGACTTGTGCTCAAAAATCATGTGATTTATTAAGCTATTTTTGCCACCATACAGAAACCTCTTATGTTGGCAAATTCTTACTTATCTCAAGACAATTTAAAATATGCATTGGAAGGAAGTAATGGAATGTCACCTTACGTCTGATATATTAACTGATCTCACAAAGAGTGGCTATTAAAGGTGAAAAATAAAATTATGGTTTTTCTTCTAAAAAGCATGTACTACTGAGCAGATTTGTTGTTTTTGAGCACCCCAATGTGTACTAGATGCCTAACAAAAAAAAAATCTAAAGAAAGACATGTTCCTTGCTCCGAAGTGTTAACAATTTAAATAAGTTTGGTGTGACAACAACAAACAATGAAGAGAATGGAGAGAGGCAAGGGAGCCCAGAGGATACCAACATAAGATTAAGCAGATACTTTGTGTCATGGGTACATGTCAAATTTACCATTGGACATGCAAGTTGGGGGAGGGCAAAAGAGTAGGGGTTAGACAATCATTGCCTGTTGCAAATGTAGACTGTAACAGGGAGGTTTTCTTGCTTTCAGCCCTAAGGATCCTGAGCATCTGATCAGATTGAAGGCACAAGAATCTATGGTGAGCCCTTGAACACTGGCCTCTTAGCCCATTCCACCTCTTGATAGGACATTTTGCTACCACTGGCAAATCTGTTATAGCTGTGCAAGTGTTGGTATGAGGGATTCTGCAGCACTAACTTCATTCAGGTCATCCACAAGAATATCCTCAGGGCATATCCCCTTTCACTGTCTGCATTACCCCCATATAGAGCTTCAGCTCTGACTTAGGAGAAAGAGGGACAGAATGATACTGTGAAGATGGGGCTCTCCTCAAATATCATCACAACATTTTTATTCCCTTTTGCTCACAGAAGCAGAAGAGATTATCTCGGTCTACATATCTTAAATATAACAAACAAGCATAAACGATATAATTAGGGATGTAAAAGGTTAACCAGTAAGCAATAGTCTTACCCGTTAACCCCGGGCCAATTGTTTAAACGGTTAAATTTTTAAACGGTATTTACATCCCTAGATATAATTCAAAACCACAGAAAAAGTTTACTGAACTGTTGGAGAGAGACATCTAACCTTAAGTCTGAAAATATCATTATAACAACCTAAATCATGATATGAGGGACTGGAAGTAACCAGGGCCAAAACAGACTTCTCATTGAAAGCATTCTCTTTCCCCCAGCTCGGTCATGTTTTTATACACACAGAAATAGAATTAGCAGCAAGTTTTAAGCTTTTTGATTTACCAGTTAACTCTCATACACATCTGTTTACCTGGCATTTCTTGCATGTCTTATTATTTATGTTACTGTAAAACCTAGGTTACAATAGGCATTTAAGGTTTGTATTCAAATGCAAGCAGAAGAGACTCCTCCAATATACTGTGGTAAGCCTTCAAAAGTGAAACTATTGTAACCTGGAAATACATGGAAGATGTAGATGTCTCCTTTCTGGCACAATCCACGGTGAACCCATCTGTAAACTGATACCTTCTTTAGGTCAGTGATATTAGTAATAGAATTAACATGTATATTTCTAGTGTCTCTCTCATTTGTACTTCACTTGTTATATATTTTGCTGTAGAGAAAGAAAGTAAAGAGCAGAAGAAGGTCTTAAAAAATTACTTTCGTGAAACTTCAGTATTTTCTTGCTAAAACTCATTTTTAAGATCTAACATTTGTAGTACCCAGACATGTTGAAAGAGGACAATACATTTTATGTTGCTGTTCATCTTTTAAACAAAACTCCCTTTAGCTGGTGAAAGATAATGAGATTGAAGAGACATGAATATTAGAATAGAAACCAAGTACAAACAATGGGAAAACACCCCTGGTTACAAGTTTCTCTGGCAATGTAATTGGTTTACGTGCAGTTTTATAGTCCTAACTGCTGTAATTTTCCCTATAAACGTGGCATTAGTGTATGGTACCTTCTGATTTCCGGGAAACACCTGGCTTTGCACCACTATGATATCATTACTTAGAAGACAGCATATCCTGTACTATGTACTGTAACGGCAAACAACGAAAGCATTACATTAAAGAGTTCATTCGGGAAAAATGGAAAATAAACCTGAGCTGCCAAAAAACACAAATTCAGCCTCACAAAAGCCAGGAACAACAGAACTGATAACTATCAGCAAACCAGTAAGCTCTATTGAAAAGTGACCTGTCACACTGGGACAAAGATGAAACAAAAAAAATATACAGAATACCTGTATTAAACAAGTGAGTTTGGTAGCTGTCTTGTTGTCAGCAGTCCCTTTGATGACTGCCTAGTCCAAGCCAGGACTGAGGGAGACTGCATGCAGTGCAATAAGCTGCAAAGGCTGTGCTTAGTTATTTTGGGAACTAGAGCATATTTGTCTTGTCAGGATTCTGAAACTGCCATAAAGAATCCTCCGTCGCACTTCAGATTAAGGCTATATTTATAAATTACACACAAAAAACAACGTTAAAAGAGTGCTAAGGTTTCAAAGTGAAGCACTCAAAAGTTAGAAAGTGCCAGAATTAAGAGTGTCTACAACCGTCATTCACTCCCCTAGAGCATATGCATCATCACCGTTTTTTTCCAAGGGGCCTGCTGCATTGAGAGCACAGGATGGATTGTGCTCACTTAATGCGCAGCTGTTCAATAGTTTGTTTTATCCTCATTTGTGTGTGCATATATCATAAAAGTTCATATAAATTACACCAGAATGTGATCAAAGATGATCATAATGCATTTGTACAATGGAGTTAGATTAAGGTTCCACAGGTGTTAATCCTGGCACTTCCTAACTTTTGAGACCTTGACTTTCCAATCTTAATGTTCTTCCAACAGAGTTTTTTGTACGTACCGCCCAAGGTTTCTAAAATAGCAAACTAAAGAAAATACACTCCATCATATGATCACATGGGTCGGCACCAGAGTTGGAGTTTTTAGATCCACAGCACAGACCTGTGACACTTGAGCTAATGGAGTAACTGGCAGCAGTAGTAGAGTGGCGTCCTCTATGTAGACCAGTAACTAGATGAGGTTGAGATACATGCTTTGCCAGGGGACTTCACAGACATTTGACGACAGCAGCATCAGAAATCTTGGGTTCCATCCCAGGTTCTGGAGGGAAGTGATCTCTACTAGTTGCAAACCCTTATGCTCTATAACCCCCAAGCCTGACCACCTCTGTGCTGTCCTCTCCAACCTGTGCCAATCCAGTCCCAGTCTCGTCTCGTCTCCTCCAGCTCCTCAACCCAACATCATCTCCCTTCTCTTCCCCAACACACTTCATATCTGGCTCCCAGTCCAAGACCCAGTCTTCTCCCCCACTCTAGCTTACAACACCCATCTCCCTTCCCAGACCGTGACTTTTCAAAGGCTTATAACGTCTTCTAATTTGGGCAATTTTTCCCACAGAAACAGCAAAAGGCAACTCCCCTTTCTAAATTTCAAGTCCCTGCTCGAAAGCATGGAGGACACTATGGCTTCGCAACAAAAATAATTATTACAGCTTTTTTTGTTTGGTTGGTTTTTTTAGCATGGGCAAAACAATGTATTTTTTCCTAATCTGGCTCTTGGAAAGGGCTGAACCCTTTTTACTGAAACTTTCCAAAGCCTTCAACTTAAGTCATACACCTGGAACGAAAAATCTCAGCCTGAAAGGTTACAATTTGGCAAAGTTATAAGCAACTGAAAACAGGGACTTACAATAGGAAGTGTCAGGCAACCTTAAGTATAGTTGGTGCTACCAACTTTACCTACAATAGTTTATAAAGTGACAGTAGATGTCATAAGCATGAATAGTATACATCAGGGGTCGGCAACCTTTTAGAAGTGGTGTGCCAAGTCTTCATTTATTCACTCTAATTTAAGGTTTCGCGTGTCAGTAATACATTTTAACGTTTTTAGAAGGTCTCTTTCTATAAGTCTATAATATATAACTAAACTATTGTTGTATGTAAAGTAAATAAGGTTTTTAAAATGTTTAAGAAGCTTCATTTAAAATTAAATTAAAATGCAGAGCCCCCAGACCGGTGGCCAGGACCCAGGCAATGTGAGTGCCACTGAAAATCAGCTTGCATGCCGCTTTCGGCACAGGTGCCATAGTTTGCCTACCCTGGTATACATATAGATGGTTAAAAGGACTTCAGTAGAAGGTGCTACACATGGTTATAAATCAAGTTTATAAGCATCATTTGGACTAAACAAGGGGGGGTGAGAGAATCTGAACTTGTAGGTCTCTAAGAAACATCTTAATAGAATAAACAAAGGGCATTAGAACACAATCAACAGGGGGGAAAAGAGGAGATACAGACTAACACGGCTACCACTGAAACCAATCAACAGGAAGTTCTTATTGTAACACAATACACTGGCTTAACAGCTCTTAATTCCAGTGAAAGGAAGCTTAAGTCAACATTACTGACAATGACCAAGAGTGCACTGAAGTCCAGAAAAACAGTTATTCAGAAGTCTCTGTTTTGATTAGTTTAACAACATAGACTGAAGACAAGGAAGCTGAAGATACAATTGCCACCACACTTTTGACCTTTCATCCAGTGTAGTTCAAGCACATGTAAGAGACATGGTAAAAGAAGCTAATCACTCCCATTTCAGAGTAGTCTTCTTGCAAAGCATTCCACAGACAGAAAAAAATACACCAGTTTGCCAACTATATTCTTCATCATTATCTCAAATTTTGTCACATATACACCACCACAAGATTTTGAAATGTGGTGTTTGTTAATTGTAGTTATATCAGCTGTTTATCTCCTTCACAAAAGCTTGATTTTATGACTATTTATTTCCAGTGGCATAATATGCAAATATGTCATCTGCTTATTAAATTTTTTTTTTTCCCTCTGTTCAATGAGGCTTCATTACAATGAAAATGAATAGCCAAGAGAAATGAATTTTACCAGGGGTTCTTAGCCTCCAATTGTATAGGATGTATAAATAATCTAGACTTCCCAGTTGGCATGCCGCTCACCAGTGCCAGTATATTCCATTTTCTTTTAAAACCCAGCTACCACAGGGGTAGTTTTCCTTCTTTAAAAACAGCATGGAGCTATCCTTCCTTCCTTAATCAAAATGTGTAATTGGGCCCTACCAAATTCACGGCCATGAAAAACGCGTCACAGACCATGAAATCTGGTCTCCCCCCCGTGAACTCTGGTCTTGTGTGTGCTTTTACCTTATACTATTCAGATTTCATGGGGGAGACCAGCATTTCTCAAATTGGGGATCCTGACCAAAAAGGAGTTGCAGGGGGGGTCACAAGGGTATTTTAGGGGGTTGTAGTATTGCCACCCTTACTTCTGTGCTGCCTTCAGATCTGGGCAGCTAGAGAGCGGTGGCCGCTGGCTGGGAGTCCAGCTCTGAAGGCAGAACTGCCACCAGCCACAGCGCAGAAGTAAGGATGGCATGGTATGGTATTGCCACCCTTACTTCTGTACTGCTGCTTTCAATGCAAGGAGCCCTTGACCCTCCCTCTACAACCCCCCCACATTTGTCACCATTCTCCTATCCCTCCATTCCCACACTTCAGATTCTGTATTTGTCAAACATCAGAGAAACTATCTGGAAGAAAAAACAACGAGGAGTCCTTGTGGCACCTTAGAGACTAACAAATTTATTTGGGCATAAGCTTTCGTGGGCTAGAACCCACTTCATCAGATGCATGAAGTAGGTTCTAGCCCATGAAAGCTTATGCCCAAATAAATTTGTTAGTCTCTAAGGTGCCACAAGGACCTTTCGCTGTTTTTATTTGGAAGACGATTACTATGAAAAAGAACCAAGTATGAGAACTTTACGGACTATTTTTATAAATGTTTTCTTTCCAGATAAATATGGACTGGGGTAGGACGACACTCTACTGTGATCCCAAGATAACAATACATTGCTATTAAAAAAAATAATAACGAAGTGGTTGCTTCCCCTTTGCATGTCACAAAATACAGGAACAGTACACAATGTTCTCCGAAGACCACTCCCATCCACTGAATCACCAAAGTACATATGAAAAAGGAGAGAACAAAACACTAGGATTAACAAATACATATAACATCATAAGCAGAGATAGATTTAAAGATTCATCCTGGTGGCTAAAACAGACATACCAGTCCTGGCTGTTAATGGCATCGCCATATCCTGGTGTATCAACTACTGTTAAACGGAGTTTCACCCCTCGCTCCTCAATCTCTACTGTAGAAGCTTCGATTTGGACTGTTCTCTCTATTTTCTCTGTAACAAAATAATGTTTTAAACATTAGTATTTCTCTAGTCCAACCCCAGAGATGCCCATGTACCAGATTGGTTACAATACACTTTAAATAAGTTACACCTCCACCACTATGTAATGCAGAATCCTTCAGAAAAACATGTCAAATAAACTAATACAAGTGTAAGCACAATCTATGATTAACTGAAATACCCAGAATATAATGAGTGGAGAAATGTAATGATGCTGTGATGATCATTTTTTAATGTATTATTTTGTTAACTTTCAGAAGTGTGCTAGGTTCTTTACCGACAGGGAGTTCCTCGTCCTAAAGAGTTTATAATCTAGATTTTACACATGACCACTGCACAGTAACAATCAACTGGAGGAAGTGGGGATTACAGTAAGATCACGTCAGTTTAGGCATATAGAAATCTTATGGAGCTTGGGAGTATTTTTTTATACTCATTGGAGTAACAGCAGAAGTGAGTTTGTAGGAGGAAGACATCAAACCTTAACTTATGAGAACAGAGGGGCTTAACCAACAGTGATTGGGAGTGCTGTTCCATGCATCAATGGCATGGAAGAAAAATGAATGGCTGAAGTCATTGTCAGAATGGAGGAATAATGGTGGGGAGGATGTGAAAGGAAACAAGGTTGGAGGTGTGCGCTTGGACTGAATGATGTAGGGATTTAAATAAGAACACAGTCAAATTTACCTGCAGCTCCAGGAATGTAACGTTCTGGATAAAGATCAGTCAGGAATAAACTGTTAATTAAGGTGGATTTTCCCAAACCAGATTCTCCTGCAAACAAAATCATTTCAAGTAATTAAATACCTTCATCTTCCTTAGCAGCCTCCCTGTAACCCCACAAATCTATGTAGTGGAGTAAAAATAATTTGTTCAGCCAGGGTCCACCCTATCTTTTAAGATAAAAATATCAGAGGCTCGGCTAAGCAATGCTAAAGAAAACAGAAAAAACAAATCTTTGGTGCTTGCTTACATATATGAATGCATGAGAATTCTAAAAGTAATCTATTAGATTTAACAGTGCAAGCAAAAAAGTCACAACTGCAAAGATCACATATATACAAATACCCACTTTACACCACAGTACTTCCAAGTCTTGAATTAAAACAGTTGCAAAGTATTCAAACATTTTCTTTTTTACTTATGAAATCAGAAGCCATAACATTCGAGTTCACGTTTTGTAAGTTTTAAGGTTTTCTTAAGCTAGAGATGCAAATCAGAACTTTATTTTTCAAACCGCTGTAGCAAATCAATGTAGACACTACATTACGCTGATGGGAGTGGTTTGCCCATCAGCGTAGGTAATCCACCTCCCAAAGAGGTGGTAGCTAGTCGATGTAAGAATTCTTCCATCATCCTAGCACGGTTTACACCGAGGATTAGGTTGGTTTAACTACACCACTCAGGGGAGGAGATGGGATTTTTCAACCCTTGAGCCACGTAGCTAAGACAACTGAATTTTTAGTGTAGACCAGGCCCAGGTTAAGCACAACTGGCAACCATCATTAGCATCCTTGCATTCAGATTACATTTATTCTACATAGCAAAAACTAAAGCAAGGATCAGCAACCTTTGGCACGCAGTCCGCCAGGGGCCAGTTTGTTTACCTGCCGCGTCCGCAGGTTCGGCCAATCGCAGCTCCCACTGGCCGCAGTTCGCCACTCCAGGCCAATGGGGGGCCACGTGCCAAAGGTTGCCGATCCCTGAACTAAAGAAAGCAAGAGAATCTTTTAATCTTCACTTAAAAAGTTTTATAATTCTAAAAGTTTACAATCACTTTAACTTACCTGAAACACCCTAAAACTAGCATGTGGCGTTTACAAGTTCATCTTTGCTACATAAATTGTTTCAGGAAGCTAAACTGATCTGCAATGATCACGTATATTATATGCCAGTAAACATTTAACATTTAAGAAAAAGAAAACCCTAATATAAGCTGTCTACGCTACTGTTGATGTTGCTACCTAGTTTTAGATGGGCAACTCTTGTACTTGTCATCAAGAACTACAGGACATAAGTAGTTCTACAGTGATCAACAACCACAAGTAGGAGACAACTGCTGAAACTAATTTCTTGTATAATCTTTGGTCAATGCTACAGCTGTCAGCACACAGGCTGTTTAAGACGTTACATATGGTTCTTCGTGATAAAGATGCGATTTCCTTTCTCCTACTAATTTCTCAATAATATGTAATATTAAGGCAAGTATCTCAAAAAGCTTCTTAACAAAAGGAGAGTAATTTGGGTTCTATAAAAGCAATTGTAAGGTTTTTGCTTAACTAAAAGGTGAAAATACCAATATAACTCAACAAGCCAATTACTTTGCACTTAAAAGTTCCTTCTAGTTAGACAACACCAATTTCATATGGGGAAATTTAATCAGAGACATTACCCTTAACGTCACACAGTGAGTCAGCGCGGAAACAGTAGAAGAGCTAGGAATAGAATCCCCATTTCATCAGCGAGACACCACTGTGCACGCACTGTGCACGCATTTTCAGACAGGGAAACGGGTCAAAGAGCGGTTAAGTCACTACCTCTAACGTCAGACAGTGAGTTGGGGGTAGAAACACTAGAAGAGGCAGGAATAGAAACCTGAACCCTTGGCTCTGAGCCATGCTCTAACCACTAGAGAATGCTCCCTCTAAACAACTTCACAAAATAGGCAGGATTTAATTTGATAGAATACACTAGTTTGTCTTTGTTCTTCAGTACACCAAATACAATAGCTAATTCAGAACAGGTGCATACTTAGGGCTTGTCTAAATGAACAGTTAGTGCACAGCAAGCTGGGGTGTAAATCTACCCCCACACTATCTTGCCACATGTTAAGTGTCAGTGTAGACCCTGCTGACTGGTTCTAGCAGTTCCTTAGTGTGCTCTGATCTACCTGGCTTTGAAACAGGAGTAAATCAAAGCACACCAAGAAACTGTTAGTACGAGTCGGCAGGGTCCACATGGCCACTTAGTGAGTGGCAAGCTTTACTGTGAGGTAGATTTACACCTCAGCTTGTGGCAAACAAGATGTTGCTGTAGACAAGCCCCTAATGTGCAAGACAAAATATTTTAACACTCAAGCAATTAAAGAAAACCACCTACCAACCACCATTAGAGTGAATTCAAAGCCCTTCTTTACAGACTTCCTGTGGACCTGGTTGGGCAGATTAGCAAATCCCACATAGCCTGCTGAGTCAGAAAACTGGAAAGAAAAACAAAATTGAATACAAGTGAAGTAAAACAAGTAAAAATATACAAATAAACTGCACGAAGAAAGATAGAGAATCCACCAGTTACCTGGCAGCATAGCAAGACAGCCCTGGGAAAACTCATCCCAACCCTTCCTTCCCCAAGCAGTCTTTGAGAGAAGTAAAGATTCCATAGATACTGCGGAACATACTTGAGCTAAAGGCTCTTCTTGGACAACATTGACCGTACGCCCGCAAGAAAACGTTGCCATTAACACAAGACCACAATCAGCGGCGCCAATTTTCTCCGGCGCCGGTGGGTGCCCGCGCCTCCCTGCCCCAACTCCGCCCCCATTCCAACCCCATCCCTAAAGTCCCCGCCCTAACTCCGCCCCCTCCCTGACCCTATTGGATACCTTCCTCAAATCCCGGCCCCACCTCTTCCGCCAGCGCGCGGCGTTCCCCCTCCTCCCCCCTCCCTCCCTGCCCCGCGAATCAGCGTGTCGCGGCGCAAGGGCTGGGAGGGAGAAGAAGCAGGACGTGGCGGCGCACTCGCGGAGGAGGCAGAGGCGAGCTAGAGCAGGGGGGCAGGGCAGGGCCGCAGGGGGGCAGGGCAGGGCCACAGGGAGCTGCCGGTGGGTGCTCAGCACCCACTAATTTTTTTCGTGGGTGCTCTGGTCCCGGAGCACCCACGGAGTCGGCAACTATGACCACAAAAAGCAACAGATAGCCCTGTTTGTGACTGTGAATGGGCTTGCCTGCCCTCATGCACCCCCTGATGGCCAAGCATGGCTCTGCTAAAGCCTACTTCAGTATCCCCTTCACTTCAAGCCCCTTTAAAAACCCACAGTGCCCAGATATCCAAAACATTCCCTTTCTGGGATCCAGTGTACTAGGTCCCGAACAAAGTCAATCAAAATAGACCTCCAATCTATAAAATCTTCATCCCAGTTTCAGCTGGGCCCAGACCCTTCTTCCTGAGGGTCAGTCCTCCCTTTAAAGTTCATTTCTTTCACCCCAGTCCCAAACTGGGCACAGCCCTTCCTACCTGAGGGTCTGTCTTCCTGATTTCCCAGCATCTCTTGCCTGGAGTTTTTTGTTTTCTCCATAGGCCCTCCCCCTTCTGACTCAAAAGCCCCTGAAGGGCCCTTAATTCCCCACAATGCCTACAAGCATCTGCCACACCAACCAGCAGCTGTCTCACCCTGTATAAGGCTCGGGTACCTGCCCTTAAGCTCAATTTCGCAGCAGGCAATCAGCCCAAGTACATTGGACCCTGCTCCTTTTTTTTTTGCAGGAGCAATCACTGTGTGGCAATGACAGAGTTAAAGCTGACTTTTTCAGTGAGGTACGTTAAAAAGTTAATGAAAGATTTAAATCACAAGCAATCTTAACATCACTGACATTTACAAATTGAAAAGATATTAGAAATAGGTTCTCCTGATATAGGCTAAATATAGTGAATTTCAGCACCTAAGAATGCCTGTGTACGCATGCAGAGGAAAAACACTTCTGTAAATAAGTGTAGAAACACAAGCACACTCAGTAGTAATGCTCAGAGTATGAATTTATCATCACCCCACAAGATGCAACTGCGGTCACATAAGTGAACAAGTTAGTAATATAGTTGAACATAAAGTTCCAAAGTTCACAGTGCTAAACCTTTGAAACAAAAGTAAGAGATAGAAATGTACCTGAAAACGTATCTGATAGATTTGGGCCTTAAAAATGGCAGTCCACTTCACCATGTTATAAACTGACCCAATAACTATTATAGGCCTAAACAAGAATTTCAGCCACTTGAATTCTGGGCCCTCTGAGCTTATTGATAGCAACAAATTTTTATTCAAGACAGACACAGGAGTTTAACATGAAAGATAGATTTTTAATTAAATGATACACTGCGAATACTCCTGAACTAAAATCACTCATCAAAGGGCAGTTATTTTACTTGCAGACAAGCCTTTTACAACTCACCCAGATGGGAAAATCTTAAATTGTAACTTATACCCAATTAAGAATTTTGCATGAATTACAGACATCAATCCCTCTGCATAAATACAAGAATACCAGATAAAGGAAGTCTGGCTAACCTATTGAAACTATATTACTCGGGTTACATACAAGTTCATTTTTCAGTACAAGTCAAATTTAAGAAATATATTTGAGCTAATAAATTTAGTCGGAATGTTTAACTACTTCAGTGAAAACATGAGTATTTTCAAAAGTTCAACAGAATTATATACCACATTTGTATTATGCAAGCATCTCTTTACCTTTACTTTTTCACCTGACTGAGACATGTTCCGTCACTGCAAGTTTCAGAACCTAGAAAACAAGACCTCTGTTAGCAGTACTATAGATTAGATTCATCACAAGTTTAAGCACATGACCAAGAATGGATACCCATCACATATTTATTATAATATGCCAAAGGGAAATTAACATGGTTTTCCTCAACGTACAGGGAGCAGTCTAGTAATGAATTATTCTGCATTTGATTCTGTAGATTTAGTCAGTTAGTAGCTGCAAATAAGTTTACCAAGTGAAACTATTCAAATAACGGGGTTAAAGTAATCACAAAACAAAATTGTTCACTTTAAAAGTTATAAATAAGCAATTGTAAATTAAGATTTTAACACACTCATTTTTTTAAATCTAGTTAATTAGAACCCTGTATCCTTACATTACTTTTGCTTCCTTAAGTAGGGGACAGATGCATCTTACTGAATCCGAGGATGTACAGTGCCAGTGATGTAATTTTTAGTTTGTTTTGGTTCAAGAGTTTGCTAATAATGCCTTGACACTCCCATATACTTTCCCTCCTTACCCCGCCATGAATCATTTCCTCCCCTTTTTCTTCTCACAGCTGAAAAATGCCTTCCCCACCTCACAGGAGTAGTTTACATATAGCGAAATGGATTTTAGTGAACCTTCCATTACAAAATTCCCAAACTTCTCCTATGTGCTCTCAGATGAGAAGTTTCTCCAGAAAACCAAAATACCCACAGACTTTGAGGGTGACAGAAGTGACTGAAAATAGTATTCTAAATGTAAATGTCATCTCTAAACACTAACACCACACTGAACGTGAGAGAAGCCTGGCAGTTGGCTAATGCCCACTGGAAATGAAAATTCATCACAATGTTAACGCATATGTCAAAAGTATCTGCATTTCAACACCAGTTAGCTATCTGGAAGAGCTATATATTTCGGTAGCCTCACACATCTCCACATTTGAAAAATACTAGCTGTGCTATATAGACTAACGGTCCATTTTATTCAGAACAGCTACATAACACTGAAAGGAAATGGAGAAGGGGAAGGAATACTTCACAGCTTGACTTGTTGACAACACAGCTCTTGGCTGAGAAAGGGGGGAAGTGACCTATGCAGACACCTGTGCACTCAGAAAACAGATGCTTCCCTGTTGCTTAGCAGTAGCCACTCTAGACAGCAGGATGTGGCACAAGTATTAAATGCAACTGCTCAGCCAAATCCTAGTATAAAAACTTGGCCATTTAGCTCTGCAAATACAAAGTAAGTAAACTCCAAGTTAACAGTAATTGCAACTTGGAGTTTAGAGGAAAATGTATTCACAACCGGTGTAGTTTTTAGTTTGACCAGAAGTTTCAAATTCCCCGCTGGCTGCATACTAAACTATAGGCAAGGTCAACTCAGCGTCTTCCCTCCTCCGCCAACCTCCTTATTTATCCAGTTCCTTTGTCTGGCGCAGCCATTGGCTAAGAAATATTAGTCTTGTTTCTGTGACTCTTCTGAGTGTCTCTAACTAGGCATTCCCCACATTGTGATTCCCAAGTTGGTTTAAGTATGATTTTGTAGCAGTGGAGTTTGTTTTTAAGACCCAACACACAAGGAGTTGGGTTTCCAGCCAGCCAATATTATGGATCCACAAAGATGGCATAGATAAAGATTTCATTCCCTAGTCACAACTTAACCTACCGATGCAACTCACTGCTTGCCCAAGTTTTGTTTCTATATTTGGAAATAAATTTAAAATTTTAAATTAATGGAGATATCCTATCTCCTAGAACTGGAAGGGCCCTTAAAAGGTCATTGAGTCCAGCCCCCTGCCTTCACTAGCAGGACCAAGTACTGATTTTTGCCCCAGATCCTTAAGTGGCCTCAAGGATTGAACTCACAACCCTGGGTTTAGCAGGCCAATGCTCAAATCACTGAGCTATCCCTCCTCCCCGAAATGTCTGTTGTCACCTTTCCCTAGAAACTAACAACGTAATTCATAATGAAAGAGCACTAGAACACCACCACTGTTACAAGTGACATTTTAGTACTAGCCAAAATTACTAGGTTGGAAAATAGATGAGCTAAAATTATTAAGCTCCACTGCATGTGTACATCTGGCTCACAGAAACTAGCTTCTCACAGAACAAGGTTTACAATAAATAATAATCTTCTTAAAAAAAGAGAACACGGTGGCATTTTTCTTTTTCTGCCTTTCCCCAATCCTCTGAAATTTTAACTCTCTACACAGGGAGTCTGGATGTCTCCGGGGATTGGTAATAGGACAGTGAGCGTATTACCTCTTGGTTGTCAGTTCAAACCCAACCTAACTTTATAGTGACTGAAAGGCTCAGGAAGAATGACACTACAGTAGAACCTCAGAGTGATGAACTGACCAGTCAACAACACACCTCATTTGGAACCAGAAGTACACAATCAGGCAGCAGCAGAGACAAGAAATAAAGAAAATACAGTACACTGCTGTGTTAAATGTAAACTACTAAAAAAAGGGAAAGTTTTAAAAAAAGATTTGACAAGGCAAGGATACTGTTTCTGTACTTGTTTCATTTAAATTAAGATGGTTAAAAGCAGCATTTTATTTCTGCACAGTAAAGTTTCAAAGCTGTATTAAGTCAATGTTCAGTTGTAAACTTTTGAAGGAACAACCATAACGTTTTGTTCAAAGTTAGGAACAACCTCTACTACCGAGGTATTCGTAACTGAGGTTATACTGTACGTGAGTTGAGTTGGTGGTTTCAGTTCCATTCTTAGGGGCCAAACACCCATGTCTCAAAAGCTAGCTAAGTAGAAGTCTAAGCAGAGAAGTCTGGGCTGAATAGGAATGAAGACAGAACACCCTCTATCCCTTCACACTTTGAAATGATCGCTCCAAATAACGACTGACTCTGAGGTCTACTATACTCTACCTAACTGTACATTAAAAACAATCTCTGGGGCTGTTGAATAGGCAAGCCCCTTTCACCCGCACTAAAATTCCCTTAATTACTTTTTAAGTTTTAATCGGGAGATACCCATGTCAGTCACTGCAGTTCATAAACAGTACATTGTATACTTCTGAGTGAATATTCCTATAGCTTACAATTTTTGTTCCCATTTACACTGAAGACAATTCTTGTAATACACGGTAAGCACAATTTCCCAAAAGAAGTGCTGCAGTTCTGAAGCAAAGCTACCTTAGCTATTCAAATTACTGATATGTTTGTACTTTCCATTAGATCCTATTGTACGACTAACATTTGCCTTGCACCCTACTCTGATCAAAAGTTCATAATATCCAAGGCTGTGAAAGAGCAACTGCTGATCACATCTTAAGAGTTTGCTTAACAGTCTTGGTAACATTAGTATCTAGTTAGTTACTTTGTCTAGTATTTTGCTATACTAGCATATGAAAGAAGGAATAATAAAACAAGTTCTATTCCTTATCACATGTGTAATTCTTCAACAATGGTTTATCATGGTTTATATTATGCAACATAAGATGAAATTCTTCATTGCAAAAGTAGTTTCATGAACAATTTAGATTCCAGTTATAAACCAATGACTTTAATAAGTTTTGTAAAGCCAAGTGATTTAAAAGAATCCCTTAATATGCCCACAAAATAACTTTAAAGTTGTTTGCTTTTGGGTAATTTGTTTCATATGACTAACATATTAAAGGTCCCTAACATTCTATCCACATTGCCACTGAGGTATTGTCATTTAAAATACTATTTTACCATATTAAAAAAAAAAATCACTCCAGACATATTTCTAGGAAATTAACAAGGAATCTGGTGGCACCTTAAAGACTAACAGATTTATTTGGGCATAAGCTTTGGTGAGTAAAAACCTCACTTCTTCGGATGCATAGAGTGAAAGTTACAGATGCAGGCATTATGTACTGACACATGGAGAGCAGGGAGTTACTTCACAAGTGGAGAACCAGTGTTGACAGGGCCAATTCAATCAGGGTGGATGTAGTCCACTCCCAATAATTTCTAGGAAATTATTACTCTACAAAGGTTAAAGTAATTTCAGCTTTTGACCTTGTGGATCATAACATTGCCTGAATGGTATGGTCATCTAGAAATTAATTCAATCCAAAGACAATTAGCTGACCATCAATAGGCTTTCAGAAATATTATTGGTCCCTTTGCCCCATTACTGCAAAGCAAAACTAAAAAGAAGCCAGTTTAAAACTGTTTGAACATTAAGTTAATAGTAACAAAAACTAGAGAGAAGAATGGATTAGGAGGAAGTCTTTCATGTTTCTTTATAGCACCAAATCACAGTAGTACTGAAGCACTGTGTCAGAGTAGATTAGTTATAAAGACGGGACAGACTGTAATAGTAATGACTAACAAACTACTATTATCTGCATGCATTCAACTGAGTCACACAATAAAATATGACGAAAAGTTTGATCAAGTGGGAAACCATGCCATGTATAGAAACACTACAGTATGAACTTTCACCAACACTTGGTAATAAAATTAGTGAAAATAATTTTAATTCAAAGCAAACAGATCATATTATGGCAGAAGGCATACAAAGACCCACCTCAAGTGTCAGAAGACAAGTAAAGCAACAAGTACAAAATGCTTCACACAATAAAGGAAATTATAAAGATAAGTACACTCGAATTAATAAGACACATTAAGCAGTCAGTCAAACTAACTCCTGCTTTTACATTTTTTACCCTTCTAGCACAACAGAAATTTAAAACAATTGAATTTCATTTACAAGGTTTCATTTTACAAATGTAAGATGGGCTTTTGAAAGTAATTTTCTCTGTGCATAGGTATATTGAGCTATATTACATAAATAAGTGTACTTTCGCTCAGCAAGTATGCTTTCTGAACTGCATGTTCTGTACTAAGGCATATTTCCGATCTCACAGGAATCCCATCTTAAACAGTTCTCTGTGCTAGAGTCCAAGGACCAGACAAATACTAATTTCAGTTACAGCCTGTACTTGTGCAAACACAGACGACACAAGCATGTCACCCTATCATCTTCTACCATGAAAAAAACCATCCAGTGAGGCAGAGAGGAAGGAAACCAGGTCATTTCCTTTGTTCCTTTCAGGATGTAAGAAGTGAACTGTTACCAATAGGCAGTATGGGATTTTCCTAATGGTAACGAGAAAAAAAAAGCTATGGAAAATTTACAAGGAAGGCTTCTATACAGGATTATAAATAATATTTTAAACAATTCTTGAGTGACAGCAATAACCAATTTTTTATACAGATCCAGGAGACTGTGCAAGGATTCTGCTTGTCTGAAATCAATACTTAAAATTATATGCGGTCCCGTTGGTAATTTAAGAAGGAACCACAGGAGAAGTGAAAACTGTGGTAGGGGTGTGTATGCTGGATTTGGGCTTATCAGCACTATGTGATCACATATGCTCCCAATCTTCAAGAGTGTGGACCACCAGTAAGCCAACAAGAACATTTGAACTAAATACCGCAGAATGATTTCTCTGTTATCATAATGGCCTGTGACAAATGAAGTCCAATCCAGCTTCTCAAGCGTGTCATAAGGAAGACTAACATAAAACTGTTTAGAACACTTCTTCCATACCAAGAAATATGGGAGTTTGGTGGAGAAGAGGATTACATTCTTCTCCAGACATACTCTTAAGATGGGTAGGGTGGGGGAGTATCAAAGTACAGAGAATTTTTAATTCTAGGCCAATCCTAGTAGGGGAAGGCAATAGCTGCCTCCATAGCAAAAGGCCGGCTATGCTGCTGATTTATTCAGAACGGAAATAGCAGTCACTGATTGAACGTGTAAAATAACATTTTTCATGGCTCAGAGTAATGCAGAAGTGCATTGACTTCCTTCTCTCTAGAAACTAAGCAAGTCACTTCTATCAACCTAGAATGCAGGGATTTAACCGTTGTTTCCAAAAACAAACCTACTACTGCTACAGCATGGGCAGGCAGGCCAAGTCAAGAAAAATCAACAGTTTAATACCTTGTATTCAGTGTTATCAACCTTTTTGATATAATTTTATGGCTTCTATTATTTAACAGAGGAAATGCAATGTCCTTAATTTACTTTCTCATTTATAAAAAAGGCTTATGTGTACACACACACACACACACACACACACACACACACACACATTTTAGATGAAGATCAGTTTAAATAAAAATATCAGTTCAAGATCTCATAGGTACTGTACTGGAACATAAGGAAAGATGGGCCAAATAGGATGAAGAGATTTAAAAACTCATTGATATAATTTATAAAAATAGTGTAGACATACTGTAATTCAATATATAAAGCTTCACTGTTGCTCTAGTCCCTTATCTATTGTACTTATCACCCTCATTACTTAAGAAATTTGTAACATCAACAATTCTATTTACCTTTAAAGACAAAAAAGCTTTCAGTCAATAAATTTGTATTAAATATTAGTGACTTGGAAAAGTTAATGAAGAAAGCTTAGATGTTTTTTGACTATTCAATTGACAGATACATCTTAGAAAGTGGATGTTTGTTCAGAAACCTTTCAACATATTTCACCAAGTTATTTTCAGTTGGGAAATAAGTTTCCCTTCTCCTCACACAATCTGCCTTACTTCACTTACACATAAATCACACCACACACTCCAGCAATGATGCAATTCTGGTGTTACATTACAAAACACTGGTGAAAAGTTGTCATGGGTCTGGCATCTTTCCACAGTACCACAGAGGTGCTTAGTTCTCTCTTCTTTTTTCTGCAGGTATGAATTCCATTATATCACATAATGAAATATACCGCACTCACAGTGTGAAGTTAAAGTTGAGCAGTTTTATGTCCAAGGTCAATTTTTTTTTTTAAATATTTTATTTCAACTAAACCCACCTAAAAAAATACTCTAAATTACAAACACTTTGGATCAAAAGGCAGAAAGTTTAAAATTAGCAAAAAATTGACATTTTAACAGAGAGTATTGTTACTGTAGTATTTACATTGATTATGAATACCAGAAAACAATCTTGCCTGGGCTACACTAGAACAGAATGGGTTTGATCCTACCAATACTTACTAGCCATACCACTTACAGAAGTAGCCATTTCACTGAAGCCAACAATATGACTTGCAGTTGACAAGTACTACACATGGCGGTAGGCATATCCACTGCCAGGACCCATTTATTTATATGGTCATTATTCAACACTTTCTCCATGTGGATTTAAGACTAATAATTCCATTATATTAAAAATGTAAAGCTCTGATTTTTAGAACAGCATATATAAATAATGTGCGAACAAATCTAAAGTTCTGACCCTACCCATTTTTTTTATTTTAAATCCAGCTTTATCTTCTCTTAATATTATTTGTACAGCACCAACAGTACTCTAGACACTTTCTTGCCATCATTTCAACATATAGTCATCGAGAAATAAGTCGAACAGAGGTGGTTATCTAACTCAAAGACAATGCATATTAGTCATTAATGTAGCACTCGTGTTTCCTTCCTAAGCAAGCAACTACTGGTAACATTTTCAAAGAGTTATTGTATTGTGAAAACATATCTTAAAATGGTCTTGTAGAAGTTTGATCACTCATTTGTCAAAGAAAAATAATTATTGATGGAAAATAATGAATTATATTTTATTCATTATAAATCATCATAATACAGGGCAGGTGAGCAGATACTGTGCATGGGCTGCTAAAGGTTAGTGACAATTCTGCAAGACAGCTTTAAAGGGGGTGGGGAAAAAAGGCAAAAGACTACATTGTATTGTTCCATACAAGAGAATCTGCAGCCACAAAAATAAAAATGGTCTGTAAAGTAGTGCAAATATTAATTTAATAGACATGATACTGTTTAGATTCCCTCCTACATGCTGAGAAATATTCTAAGACATATAAAATAATTTAAAAACGCATGTATCATCAGCTACCAAATCAAGTACTATGTCTTATTGTCCAGCTGTAGAATCTACATTTCAACTTCCACATCCCCATTTCCCCTTGATTCTAACCTCAGATTATGCTTGATGCTGCAATTTTGAAAGCATTTTAGGAATGCAAAATGGATTTGGAACTTCTTGGCTCCATCCACACCCAGCACTTCTGATTAAACTATGCAGTGCAAAGCCCAACAGCAACAGCTGGGTCTTAGTCCCTTTCTAAAAAGATCTACCCGTTCCTTGTTTGTTTGCTTAAATGTATTTTGTATATCTGTAAAATAGTCTTCAATAAACAAATTACAAAAGAAGCCCTGCCATATTCTGTGTTCCAGTCAGACACACACTCTCCCCTTGGAGCCTCCAACCTGCTTTGGTTTTGTGACATTAAAAAGGCATCAGTGCTGCATACTTAATAATTAAATCTTATTAAATCACACAGTTATCTTTAATTAAATCACACAGTTAGAGCCCTAGGCAAGGCCCAAAACCCCAGAAAGGCTGGACGGGAGTTGTGGGGAGTGGGAGGGAGAGAGAAAGAGAAGGAATGATTACTGGGGAGGGTCTTTTACTCGCTTCAGACTCTTACACCCACCAGGGAGTCAGAGGGGAAGGCAGAGACGGGCTGCCAGATATGGGCTCTTTAAAGGCAGACGTGCAGCCCTCGACATCCCCCTCCAGAGCAGGTACCCCAATGACAGACACCCCACCCAGGCACTGGAGCCAGCGCCAACCGCAGGCCGCGCGGAGAGGCTCGGGGGGGGAAAGAGGCGGCCTGATGCAGCGCCAGCAGCACGGACCCCGCAAGGGACCTGCCCAGCCCCCTACACACGAGGGGGGGAGGGGAGGGGAGGGCAGTCCGGGCCCGGACAGGGGCTCCGGCTGCAGAGATCTCCCCCCTGACGGCGCGGAGGGAGGAGGCTCCGGCTGCAGAGACCCCCCCGCCCCCGGCAGCGGGCTGCACTCGGCTCCCCTCCTCTCTGCCCTGTGCTTACCTGGGCCCAACCCCCCGAGAGCCTTCGCCTCCTCCGCGCTCGCCCAGCTGCCAGGCCGCAATCCGGACCGGAACCGCCCCCTCCCTGCTCCTCCAGCATCCCACAAGGCACCGCGGTCGCTGGCCTCCAGGCCTCGCGTCTCTATGGTTCTGCCGTTCACGCGACGGGGAGGGAAGGGCGGTGCCAGGGACAGTGGAGACGGGGGCTAGAGTGTCTCTCTCCTGTCCGCCTCGACCGCCGGCCCGAGAGGCAGCAGGGGGAGGGGCAGCGGTAGGGGGCGCAGGGTGGGGCCCGTAGGCGCAGAGCTGTGGGCCAGGCCGCTGGGCACAGTGACACATCGGGCAGCATGACACACCAGCATGTGGCGCGAGGACAGCAACATGACATCATGGTGATGTCATCGTGTGATGTCGTCGCCTCGCCACACAGTGCAGCGGTGACATCACGCCATGAGAGGAGGGACACAAACCTCAAGGTGGTTTTGGAGCCCAGTGATAGCTTCTGGGCTCTGATCACTATGGCTGCTGCAAAAGGTTTTTAAATGGCGCTTTTCTGTTATTTGTGTTACCATCGCACCTAGGAGCTGCAGCCACAGACCAGGACCCCATTGTGCTAGGCGCTGTACAAACATAGAACAAAAAGAGAATCCCTGCCCCCAAAGAGCTTGCAACCTAAGGCCCTGATTGCAACAAGTTAGCTCATGTCTGCATTTCTTTATATGGCTAATGTAGAGCAACAACTATAATTTTGCATTCAGATGGTTAAGCCAGATAATTGCATCTGGAGTAGCAGAGCGTATTGTTCTGATGCTTTTTTCGTATTTGTGAATTGGACCTTGAGTTGATATATGTTCCATGGTTTTCTCAGTGACAGTGTCAGACTGGAGAGTCTTTAATTTCCATTTTTGCAGCAAGTATTCATATCTGCCATGGTTTGTGCAGAATGCAGATGCGTTTTAGGGTGGAAGATGGCAGCCTTCACGCAACCCACTGTTAAATGAGAATCACATCTAATACCTTCAACCCAGTGACCAAACATCAATCAATGATCTCCGGTCTTCAGAGCAACAACTCAAGCCACCATAATGGCCCTCTTCAGGGCCAAGTAACATGCCAGCTAGATTCTGGAACAAGGCTCCTCCAACAAAACACTGAGGGACTTTCCCAGGCAAAGTGCAAGTATCTTGCAAACATTTTGAAGACACATAACATCGACATCCTTACGCTCCAAGAAACCCACATCTCCAATGACCAACAGGCTAGCCGCTACCATATCCATGATTACAACCTCACGACTAGCCACCACTACCATCTGAATTATGGCCTAATCATATATGTGAAAAACACCATCACAGATTTCGATGTCTTCCCCCCAAGTGAAGTATCATAGGGATCTCGAGAGGTCATCTAGTCCAGTCTCCTGCACTCAAGGCAGGACTAAGTATTAACTAGACCATCCCTGACAGATGTTTGTCCAACCTGCTCTTAAAAATCCCCAATGATGGAAATTCCACAACCACCATAGGCAATTTATTCCAGTGCTTAACTACTCTGACAGTTAGGAAGTTTTTCCTAATGTCCAACATAAACCGCCCTTGCTGCAATTTAAGCCCATTGCTTCTTGTCCTATCCTCAAAGGTTAAGAAAAACAATTTTTCTCCCTCCTCCTTGTAACAGCCTTTTATGTACTTGAAAACTGTTATCATGTCTCCTCTCAGTCTTCTCTTCTCCAGACTAAAATCCAATTTTTTCAATCTTCCCTCATAGGTTATATTTTCTAGACCTTTAATCATTTTTGTTGCTCTTCTCTAGACTTCTTCCAATTTGTCCATATCTTCCTGAAATGTGGCACCCAGAACTGGACACAATACTCCAGTTGAGGCCTAATCAGCACGGAGTAGAGCGGAAGAATTACTTCTCGTGTCTTGCTTACAATACTCCTGCTAATACATCCCAGAATAATGTTTGTTTGTTTGTTTTGCAACAGCATTACACTGTTGACTCATTTTTAGCTTGTGATCCACTATGACCCCCAGATCCCTTTCCGCAGTACTCCTTCCTAGGCAGTCATTTCCCATTGTGTATGTGTGCAAGAAGAAGCCACCTACACCACTGCCATCAGGATAGGAGAGTTACATATTACCAATGTATATGTCTGCACGGCAAAATGCAAACATGCTTTAACCGTGTTGTAACTAGATCTCTCAGCACAGTTGACTTTGTAGTAGAGCTGATTAACATTTTTCAAATTGAAAATATTTTTGTCAAAAAATGGCTTTTTATTTCTATGCAAACTTTTTATCATTTTCTATTTTCAAAATAAGAACTGTCTGAAATTTTTTTTTAATTTATAAACATTTTTTTAAATCCTCTCACATAACTAAGCTGACCCAAAAACTAATTAAAAGAAAATCTTATTTCAGAAATGGAAAGCTTATAATTAAGGTTAATATTCTGTCATAGATATTTTAAGTAAAAGTCAGGAACAGATTGTGGGTAATACACAAAAATTCACAGAACCCCACGACCTGCCCCTGACTTTTACTAAAACTACCCAGGAGTAGGGGGGACAAATAGAGTGATGCTGGGGCTTACAGCTGCTCCAGCCCCAGGGGGGCTTACCCAACCCCAGCCGCTACTCCAGTGGGCTGCTCTGCCAGGCCTGAGGACCTCTTCTCTGGCGGCTCCAGGGCTGGCCACTGGCCGCTGTTCTGGGGGTTGCTGCTCCATTGGCCCAGGGCTCAATGCTGGTCAGCTGTTCTGATGGACCCAGGACTGGGTGCTGCTTTGGTGACCCTGGGGCTGGCCACCGGCCACTGGTTTGGTGGTCCTAGGGCTGGTTGCCGGCCGCTGTTCCAGCAGCCCAGGGATCATTACTCCAGCAGCCCCACGGTTGACTGCCGGGCAGCTGTTCTGACATCCCCAGGGCTGGCTGCCAAACGCTGTTCCTGTGACCCTGGGACCGTTGCTCTGTCAGCTCTGGGGCTGACCACCTGTCAGCTGTTCCAGCAGCTCCAGGGCTGGCCACCAGCCACTGCTCTGGTGGCACTGGTGCTGGCCGCTGTTCAGGTGACCCGGGGTGGGGGCTGTTGCTCCGGCAGTACCGGGGCTGACTGCTGGCAGCTGCTCCAGCCCTGCTGCTGCACCAGGGTCTGACTGCCGCTGCTCCAGACCCAGGGATGCTGACCCAACCTCAGCCACTGCTTACAGCCTGGGATCGCTGCCTGGAACCCAGAAGAAGTCATGGAGGTCCCAGAAAATCACTGAATCTGTGACCTCCATGACAGAATCATATCCTTAGCTATAATTGATCAAGGAAATATTTCAGTGACAGATTTTGATTTTAAAAAGTACGTTGCAAAAATTTTCCCAACATGAAACAAAAATTACTGCAAAATGTCTGATTTTTTTTCCTGTTTTTTTACCAGCTCTGTTTTATAGTGTTGATGGGATTTTAAAACATGCTGCTTTCATGTTTTACAATGAAGTTTCCAGCCCTTCTGGTTGTAGAGATAACCTTCAAAATGTAAACTTCTGCAGTATTGTCCTTTGGTGTCTGCATGCGGCCAGACTACTGAAACAATAGCCTTAAAAGAGGTATGGAGGTCCCCTATTCATGAGATGTTTACTCTGCAGCCTAATTTAATTTACCAGTTAAACACTAACATTCAGAGCTTATATTGTATGGCTGACATTCAATTTATTAGAAAATGCAAATAAGCCTGCAAGCTTTGACCAGAAAAAGAGTATTTGACAGATTTTTGTTATCACCAGCTAATACATGTGCCTATCTGAGTTGGTACAATGGAGCTTTTGTAAATCCAGTACTCCACCATACAATGCTTACAACGTGCTTTAATGTTCCCACTTTGGGTCACAACTTATACAGGATCAGGCTCAATATAAAGTCCAAATAATTATATTGCAATCTTAAAACCATGCTTGCCAGATGATTCCCAAGACCCATCCATAGAGCCAGTGCAGTGGATACATGGGCCGTGGTGGCAGAATCACAGCTGTTCCAGGAAGAGGTAAATCCCATCTCCAATGGAAAGGGGGGACCTCCACGAGGAAATCTTCCTGGGATTTTCATTCCCTCTTAGCCTTCTCCTGTGTATTTTATGGGAACAGTCTGGTCCTATATTACTAATTAATACTTGAAAAACATTCAGTGGATATAGAATGTTAGTTTTATTCTCTGTGGCCCCAATCCTGCAAAGACATACTCATGAGCATGAGTAGCTGGAGCAAATACCACTCCTTTTCAGAGAAGCAGTAACATTATGTGTTCCTACCGGCCCTGAGCCATCATGTCCTATGCTGCCAAAATGACTCTGGGGGACACTCCCTCTAGCCAGCACCCATCAGCTCCTCCCTTGCACAGCTTAAAGCAATAAGGGCAGGATTTTGTCCTGACTTTGCAACTTTCCCAACCATAACTTGATGAGGAAAATGTAATTTCCAACTTCATGTTCCAAGGGCACAATTCTCCCCAGCAGGATGTGACTAACTCACTAATTTTATCATTATTCATATCTTATGGGAGGAGAATTGGGTGTGCTCCTGCAGCATAATGAAAGTGTTATGAGCTAAAAAGGTGGGGATAACTCTAGCACTTCCAAGAACCTAAAACCCCATCATTCAAAAGGAAAAATATTTTGCAGCTACGGCACCCTGTATTATAGCTGGATCCACCATTGGCTGATTCTGTTTTCAGGCTCTGATTAATAGAGCTCTTATTCCATTTTCAGCTTACACACGTGCCTCCCCTTTTCTGTTCAAAGAACAACTTTCTCTTTGCTTACATGTTAATATGTGAACTTTCGCCAGTATATTTTTGGTGTCTCTATCTTATATCGGTTGTTTGTTTTAAACTTTCCCTATATGCAGTGTGGTCAGAATCTTTTGTGGGGAGCGTAATCTTTGTTATGGAAAAGGCTGAATTGATGCATATTTTCAAAACAGTGTTGTCAAAAGGAAACATAGCAGTTTTGTTATCTACACTGCAGGCTGGCAAAGTGACTAAAGCACATAAAACACAGAAACTGTGTCTTTTTCAGTGGGAGAACTTTATACCTCAGCCACAGGACAACAATTAAAAGATTGGAAATGGAACAAATAAGAAACCCAAAATTGGGAAACCAACCCAGATTCACCTCTTGATTCAGAGGCTGTCTTCTCCCAGGCTGTCCTCTAGTTCCCAGGGCAGCTGCTTTTATAGTTCTTGCAGCTCCTGTGTGAGCCCAAGTTATTAACTCTTCATTTGCCAAGGACCGGATAGTGCCTTTGCAGCTTGGCACTATAATCCTTACTCTTGGGAAACTTTCACTAAGATTCTGAAAATGCTGAAACAACTGATGCAAACTCCATCCTGATCCCTCATCATCATGGGTGAACAACTAGGTCCTTTTCGCCAATGGCCCCCTCTGAAACATGGAGCATCCTCAACTCCCATTGAGTGCAGTGGAAACAGTGCGCTCAGCACCATGAAGAAATACCTATCGCACAGGGCCCAAGTCCCAAAACATCACCCCTCACAGTGACAAAGTGGGTGAGGTAATATCCTTTACTGGACCAACTTCTGCTGGTGAGAGAGCCATGCTTTTGAACTACATGGAGCTCTTCTTCAGTGGCTGCCTAGATCCAGTTGAAATGAAGTGACAGCCAGTCTTAGGTTAAGTAACTCCAGAAAATAGACAAATCTCTTTTGCTCCACTGACTTTATATTCTGCAAGCCTAGCAATTTGGTTCTCACTTGTGCAAACAGTCTAGCTGTAGCCTGTATATCTGCACACACAAGCTAATCTTGAACAATGCAATGCAGGCTGAGCTCATTCTGCTTCAGATATCCCCTTACCAGATTGTTTGGTTCGTATTTCTCATCCAAATACCTCTGAGCTTTCAGATTGCCCATGGGATCCAGCCCTATGCTCTGCAGCAGCTCTCACTGGTCCCATTTGCACTAAGCAGTCTGTTTCCATTTTTATCAGCAACGTTTTTTCATTTTTTAGTATATTTCTTTTTTTTAATTTCTAAACAAGCACAGAACCATATTTTTCACACTCCTGGGCAACATGCATCTCACCCCCTGACATCAACATAGATCAGGGCAGAATTTACCCCATTGTAATGATAAAGGTTCCATATCAACAGCAATGGAAAATGAAGTCCATTTAGCCACCACAGCGAGGGAGCAACACAAGAGGCAAGTTGTAATGCAAGTTACCTCCATCCTCGTTTACCAGTGTGCCTGCACCAGATGATCAGATTTGAGATGGCTATACTACCTCAAAGGGATGAAAGGGTAGGTCAGTCTTCATGGCCAATTCATTTCCTTGGACTCTTGTGTTTGGACTGTCAGCCAGGATTTCAGTAAGTACAAACAGGGGTGGCAATGTCTGTGTACCATATTTGGACAGAGACCATTCTCTTTATACTACCTTTGTGGCTCCTCAGTTCTGAGGTGGGCCAGGGACCAATATGGCCTCCAATGTAAGTTAGAGCTGTCTTAGGACAGTTATAATTTCCAACACTCCTGACAAGGAGCCATTCCAGCAGTCAGTAATAACCTTTGCATAGAAACACTATGTTCAGTTTCCACTTTCTCTTGGCCACACCCATGTGCTGGTACCTTCAGTGGGATGTGGAGCCTCCATACTACCCAAAGAATCTGCCAGCTGTCCAGGGTTATCAGCCCTGTCGTTCTGGCAGGGGGACCCAGGAGTTCCATAGAAGCCTGGTGAATCAAGCCTGTAGTCTCTATGGGTCACGCCATCTTGTTAAAGGTAAGGGTGGCAGCTTTCTCCTCCATTTTAAGCAAACAAAGGGAGCCCCTGGGCTCCTAACAAGCTATAAATCAGCAAGACAAATTTTGAGTGGCCCTGTATTAGTCTGTTTGTATCTTTGCAATTCGCAATCATGGGTTGTTTCTAGAACAGGCTGATCCTACCCTGATCATGCACTCCTGCTCAGGCTCATCATCTTACTTACATCACTCCAATAGAAATCCTGGGTGAGTAAGGAGTGCAGGAGAGGAGCCTTTTTGCAAACTCTTCCCCCGACCTCAGACATGTGCTTTAGACTATCCTTATACTCAGATTTGTTACATTTGCATGTCTGTCAGTTATGTCCATGACTCAATCAGCTGACATGAGATTATGAACAGTCTGAAGCAGATAACTTGTTTTGTCTAGGATAAAGTCTTCCCCTCTCATCTGTGAAGTGAAAATCCTTCTGAAGCAGAAAAAATTTCCCCTCAGGACATAACTATAATCTTTTTTCTTGGGCAGCAGGCATTCGTTCACAATATGCCCTGGAGCGAGGTGAAGGGGAAACTATGTGGGTTCAGTTTGGAAGCAAACAGTGGTGAACTATTTATCTCGTGCTATAACTGCCTTCTGGTTAAGGTAATCGACTGTCAACTGTAAAAGATTATACATAAAATTCAACTCAGTTACAAGTTCACTTTTTACTGACAAAAGCAAGGGAATGCAGAGTTAAGTCTGTGGTATCCTCTTAAATGTGCTCCACTGTGCCATATTATAGCAGTCTATGGTATGTAATGCTGTATATATCACCAACATGTTTGAATACTCTGTAGTGCAACGTCAGTGTGGGTCGAATTCTGTTCACAGGCACTGATTCAGGAAACTATGCTGTTAAGCAAGGCCTTAAGTCTATACCTATTCAGGACAGCACTTCAGCACATATTTAAGCATGTGCTTAAGTTCCATTGATGGCTACGGGACTTGAGCATATATTAAATGTCATCCTGAATGGGGACCTGAACTGGGTCCTCTATTTCAGGACATCCCAAGTGTAAGCGAGAGCTTGCTATGGTGAACGGCAGCCTTACTTACTTCTGAATCACACACTACCGTGACGTTGATTTTTGAGTGAATGTTGATTCTGTTCTTCCATCAAAGTACTCCTAATGCCTTTTATAAAAGCCACTGACAGACCTCAGTTTTCATTGTTTACAATACAATTAGAGCCCTTCCTTTCATTCCCATCTTGCATTCTGTCTGGAGTCACATCTTGTCAAGTTGGAAGCAATTTTTGTGTCCAGAAAAACACTTTGTATCATTGGTTGTTGTTTTCTGTGGACAGCAATGTTAAAACTGATTTTAAAGAAATGATTGAATATGATTTAAATAAATAACACTATATTAATGGAACCATAATTTGAGATTGTGAGGCTAAATCAATCTCACAGTGCATAGCATCCTTTCCATTAAATTAGTACAGTACAGAATATATGGTCAGAACACTGGCTGTGTTAGACGAACACTTGAGATGAAATAAAGCTTTTTTTTGTTCAATTAGTGGGAACCTGTTTATCTTGCTTTCCCATTGGGCTGTAAGTCTGTTCCTCATATGGGCAAATATATGGGATATGAGACTAAGTAAAGATTAATGTATCGTTTCTGTAATGGCTGAATTAGCAGCAGCTGTCTTGTGTTACAGGAACTGCTCCTGGAGGTATTGGACCAATATTGCAAGATGCTGAGCATCGTTAATACCCACGGAAGTCAATGGGAGGGGAGAGTACTACGGCTGTACTGAATACTGAGGCTGTACTAAGTACTACGTACCGGATTTAACAAAGCACTCTTCAGCATGTGCTTGAATCCCATTCACTTCAATGAGATTTAAACATGCTTAAAGTTAAGAATGTGCTTAAGTGCTTTGCTGAATCAGAATCTAAGGCTGCAGGAACAAGTCCTTCAGCAGTCAATTCATAGAAGCTTCATTCTGTAGATATTAAGGGATTGGGGGTAAGTCCTCTTCATGGGACAATAACAACATGAAAAGCATACAGACTAGATTAGATGCACTGGGCATTTTCTAGACATTTGACTGAGGTAATGGTCAGCGCTTCATTGATAAATATTTCACATGGGGACTTCTCTTTCCATCCGTTCCATAGGTGGCAGGTTATATGGGCTTGTGGTGCCCGAGCACCAGGAATATTCAGGGCTGGTCCCAGCATTTACTGTTAATGATTTGACCACAGTGGAATGTGTACCTCTCCCACGCAGAGATTTATTTGTGAAATCTCTAATGGAGGAAAGCTACACAAAGATCTCAACGTTTCAGACATGTAAATAACTGTAATGATGTGTTCCTTTCAGGCCACCATATTGTAAACCAAGAACCCCAGCACTTCTGGAAGCTGGTCAATTGCACAAGCCTTTAAACTGCTGGAAGTCTGTTAATATAAGAGCATTAAGTCATCACCTGTAAATGTACTTGGATTTATTGCTACGAGCTACAATGTCAACATCTATTTAGCAACCCACAGGAAAATCTACAAGTAATAAATACATTCCCTGGCTGGCTCGCTAGGAGAGGAGAAACTTGCATATTTTTCAGTGATGCACCAAAACTCCCAGATTAATGGATTTCATGTACTGTATATCACAGCAATCTTGAATATATGAGATTCTTACTTTTCATACACCAGCCCACACAAACTCATCTTTTGAAAGCACCAATTATGACAATGGAGAAGAATCAGTGGATTTCCTTTACCTTCTACCTACAAAATGTCTCAGAGATAGGGTTTATTTTGCACTCTTCCAGGAACAGCAATGTTTTGCATTGTAATAAAAATTACTAAGGAACTGGCATTGGTTACTTGCTGAGTACTTTCACCTTTGCCCATTTATATTCTTTGGTGGTCACAGAGATGTTTCCCCTTCATAATTACCCAAAAGAGAAGCCATTGCTGCACCCTGATTTTTATTGAAGTGACATTTCTGCGTAGAAAGGGAAATTTTCTTCCCCTACTCTTTCAAGCAACCTCACTTTTAGGGAGGGAATTAGGACTGACAAAACAGATGATGTCTGTCAGTCTTTATAAACCTCTTTGTACTGTGCTGATCCTGTTAACAATAGAGAGAACATTGCTGAGAATTAGTCAGTGTCACAGCCAGTGCAGGAATTTCCAGCCTCTATTTTTTTGTAAAGAAATTCATCTTTGGGAGTCATGATTAGTGTAAGTAACTCGTCCCTCCCTCCCAGGCCCCCACAGGATCTGCAGTTAACTTTGTGGCCAGATTCTTCCCTTCGTTGTTCAAACGTCTGCAATGTACATTACAAAGCAATCTCATGTGTTCTCATTAAGAGTATTAATTACAAGTGATATTTGAGGTGATTTTCCAAATCTGAGGTAGGAAAGAGGTCAAAGAGAATAATAATAATACACAGCAGTCTGGAGCAGGAGACTGACTTCCATACAGGACAGAACTAAAATAGGGCTGCAAGGGATCTCCCAACTGGCCGCTAGGTGTAGGGTAGGCTCCCTGCAAAAACTAATACAGCCTGGGGCTATATTATCCTTTGTCCATATTCCCTACAGGGTTGAGAGGGACAATGTGCATCCCCCAGGGCCCACTCCCTCACTGCGTGCAGACCCAGTACCTTCTTTGTGAGCTCTCTTCAGGGTTCATAGAAAGGGGAGACAGTGTCCAGGAGACAGCTGAACTACCTGCCACATGGCAGGATCCAGAAACGCACAAATGGCCCTGGGTGTGTGGGAGATCAGGCCATAACTAAGCACTTCAGGATTTGCCCCCATGGAAATCAGATTGTAAGCTCTTTGGAGCATGTTCCACAACCCAGCTTTCCGCTTCCACTGCCTCTGGCTCCTTGGCAATGATGAAACCAGCCATAAAAGACAACCTTTGTCCCTTCACTGCCCCTACATCATCTTGTCTCCCATCTCTCAGCCTATCCAGCACAGCCCTCCTCCCCAAGGAGGGGCAGGCATTGGTGGGGGGGGCCCAGGTTGAGGAACTGAGCAGGGGATGCAAGAACAGTGCAGGGGCCGACATGAAGTCGGTGTGCACATGTTTTGAAGGTGGGGGGGACAAAAATGAGGAAGATGAATATGGACAAGGCAGAAGGTCAGAGCTGAAGTCCCTCAGTGGTTCTCAAACTTTTGTACTGGTGACCCCTTTCAAATAGCAAGCCTCTGAGTGTGACCCCCCTTATAAATTAAAAACACTTTTTTATATATTTAACACCATTATAAATGCTGGATGCAAAGCGGAGCTTGGGGTGGAGACTGATAGCTTGCGACCCCCCCGTGTAATAACCTCGCGATCCCCAGTTTGATAACCCCTGCGGGTCTACTACATCCCCCCAGCACAGCTCTGACCCCTTTCCTCCCCACAGTCTCCTGAACTGCTCTGACATCCTCTTCCCCCTGGAAGCACCATCACAGAGCAGAAAAGGCGAACCTGGTGACCCTTCCCTGCTCCTGGAGTTTGGTCAGTCACTGACATTATCAAAGGGAGGAGATGAAGTAATTAGGGGCTAGTTAGGCAACATTACAAAATCTTGACGCTATTTTACGTGTTTTGGGAAGCTGAAAGATGACGTGACGGAGGAAATGCCACTAAGCTCTTGGTGCAAACTCCCTCAACCCAGCTCCAAGCAGAGATAACACTGGGCTGAACCCTGTGATTAAATACATCTTCCAGTCCATTTTGTAATGACCTACTCATTCTCTTGCGTTAATCTCCTTGAAGGTCGCCTTGGACTGAGTGAGGACGTGCCTGCACTCAGTGGTGTGTCAAGGGTAAACACAGTTTATCCACTTCACATGTGGAGAATATGGAGTTTAGATTAGTTTACCCACTTCTTTTTTCACCACCACACTAGCGTCTGCACTGATTACACACAGGACTCACCAGGGCAGTGCTTTGTGTAGAGGGTGCAAATCCCATTTGAAGCCAAAATAGAGTCCCATTCAAACTCGTCTCTTGGAAAAGACGATGGCATCTTTACAGCTGCATCAAAATAAGTGGTTCTGACTGAAAAGCATCAGGATTTTTAAATAAAGAGCAGTTCTTCGCTAATTTATCAGTGCTCCTAATGCACTCCCAGTGAGGCGCTAATTAGAAGAAGAAAATTGCACAAAATCCATCCAAAATGGATGCTAAACATATCACTCCTCGCTTCTTTTAGCACCTGATCCAAAACCCTTTGAAGTCAGAGGAAAGTCTCCCATTGAGTTCAATGTCCTTTGCATCAGGCCTCTAGTTTCCAGTGTCTGTTATTCAGGGGAATTATATTGGGGCTTCAAGTATAAACTTTATACTGACTCTGATATTTCATTTCTGCCTTCAGATGCTCACTTCAGTGGGTGGAAGGGAACAGATGTAGTTAAGTATGTGAAACTCAGAAAATTTTAAATGCAGTGTGAGCGCCAGGTCATATTTCCTCTGTCCAAAAGGCAAGTCCATCTAAACCTGGCTAGTGAGGTGCTCTTCCTGCTTGCTGCAAGAAAAGAGTGAGAACACAATCATTTCTAATCCCTGAGCTCCTCTCAGTCCTGCATGACTTCTGTGTCATTGTTTTCAGCTTGAATGCTACATCCGCCCACTGTTCAGGGGTTGCAAGCCCCTTATGCATTCTCTTTAGGATGATTTATTAGGTGCATAACTGTAGTAGCAACAGCTGTCACGCCATTAATGATCATTTGTTAATGAATCGTTGAACTGTAAGAACATCATGTGTTTTATCAAAAAGGAACTCAGATGCTTGCCTGCAAAGACATGGTTTATAAATAGTAATTTTATGACTTAACATCCCCCATGAAACATCAAATTGATCTGTGCTTCCTTTTAGGCAATCACAGCCCTTTTCTCCTCTGTCTGTTGAAATTAATTCCGTTCTGTGTGCAACAGCTTTAGTAGGCGTTCCAAGGTATAGGACAGAGCACAAGAGATCCCCAAACTTTATAGCAACTGTGCCATCTTGTTTGCCTAAAACTTCAACTAGACCGGCCAGTGCCCAGCATCTCCCACTCAACTGTATATGCTCAAATCTGCGGGAAAGCTTGTGCAGCTTCTCAGAGCCTGGAGGCTGAGGACTGGAGGAACCAAAGATCTCTTGAGGGTTTGAGCACATGCAACTGTTTGGGGGGTAGGCAACAAGGATACATCAGGGCCCAGCACACAGACTCACCCAGGGAGGGAGAGGAAACCTAATGTGTACCAATCACAAAAGCCTGAAGTACCAATACTGATATGAAATACCAGTGGCCAGGAATCAGTATGTAGCACAGCAGCTGTGCTAAACTTCCCACTAATTCTCCTTGAATTATAACCGGAGAGTTTGTTTTATACTGTGCTTGTTAAGCATATATTCCTATGTAGCTTTGATTGTCTGGGATAGGGCAATTAGTGGGAATAGATTGGTAAGGGACAGGTGGATAGGGAGGAGGGTGCAGTGGTATTCCAGCCATGCAGTGACCTTCCTTTCTTAGCAAAGGAAACCTCAGATGTTGCATGTGTTGCCCATGTGTCTGTTTCCCTTGCTCAGTTATTTATCTGGGGAAATTAGGAGTTCGTGCTTTCCATCAAGTGGCAAGGGTGGTGGCTTTCCTGTGCTTGCAGTCGGAGGTAGCTGGCTTTCCTTCCCCCTTTATTTTATTGTTCTGGTGGTGGGATTTTTTAATCAATACAAATATTCAATTTCAGCCTATGTTCTGGTTTTCTTCCTGTTCACCCTGTGGTCGCTACTTCTGTCTGCTTGGTTCTCACTCACTTCTCTCCCTGATACCTGGGATCTTTCTGATTTAACAACAGTGGTCTCAGCTTGACAGTCTGGAGCAATACCCAGGGCCAAATTTCATTACTTGTATAATGGGATTTACTCCTGAAAATAATTTAAGTAAACTGTATGTATTTCAAAAATGGCTGGGGAGAAGTGATAGCTCCTCTCAACTGGCTCTCCCAGGCAGCCTCTGTTAGGAAGACACTTCTCATGCCAGAAATGTTTACGGCTCCTCAGAGAGAGAAAATCAATTTGCGGTGGCAGCTGCCCTGAGTTAGCATGACTATATTATCTGTGTTGAAAATGGGCACAGAGATATTGGCCTTTACAGACTGGGATGGATCAGTCCTGGAAAAGTAGCAGAGACCACATACTCAGTCTCCAAACAATGGGGATGGGAGGAAGAAGATAGTGAAGATGTGTGCTGGCCACTGTTTCATCTGCTAGAATTGTAATGGGATAATTTGTTGGAGTGCCCGCTTGTTAAGTATCTAATGTGATCACTCCATTATACCCCTCTAGGTAGGTAGGACAGAGATGCTGATTACCAGGAAGATGTAAATCACACAGCAGGTACTGCTGCATGGGGGGCAAGGACTGCCTACTACTGTGGGTTGCCCAGCACCTAGTACAAAAAAGCCCGGTTCGTAGTTGGTCTGTAGGCTCTAGGTAACAAACATGAGTAATAACTGCACAACAAAGGGACATGCTCATGTGGTAAAAAGAAGGAACAAGAGTGCAGCAGGGTTACTGAAGCCATATGAGGCCCAGATCCTCAAAGGTATTTTGGCTCCTAACTTCCATTAATTCATAAGAACATAAGAACGGCAATACTAGGTCAGACCAAAGGCCCATCTAGCCCAGTATCCTGTCTTCCGACAGTGGCCAATGCCAGGTGCCCCAGAGGGAATGAACAGAACAGATAATCATCAAGTGATCCATCCCCTGTTGCCCATTCCCACCTTCTGGCAAACAGAGGCTAGGGACACCATCCCTGCCCATCCTGGCTAATAGCCATTGACGGACCTATCCTCCTGAATTTATCTAGTTCTTTTTTGAACCCTGTTATAGTCTTGGCCTTCACAACATCCTCTGGCAAGGAGTTCCACAGGTTGACTGTGCGTTGTGTTAAAAAATATTTCCTTTTGTTTGTTTTAAACCTGCTGCCTATTCATTTCATTTGATGACCCCTAGTTCTTGTGTTATGAGAAGGAGTAAATAACACTTCCTTATTTACTTTCTCCACTCCAGTCATGATTTTATAGACCTCTATCATATCCTCCCTTAGTCATCTTTTTTTCAAGCTGAAAAGTCCCAGTCTTATTAATCTCTCCTCATATGGCAGATGCTCCATACTTCTAATCATTTTTGTTGCCCTTTTCTAAACCTTTTCCAATTCCAATATATCTTTTTTGAGATGGGGCGACTACATCTGCACGCAGCATTCAAGATGTGGGCGTACCATGGATTTATATACAGGCAATATGATATTTTCTGTCTTATTATCTATCCCTTTAATGATTCCCAACATTCTGTTCACTTTTTTTTGACTGCCGCTGTACACTGAGTGGATGTTTTCAGAGAACTATCAACAATGACTCCAAGATCTCTTTCTTGAGTAGTAACAGCTAATTAGACCCCATCATTGTATATGTCTAGTTGGGATTATGTTTTCCAATGTGTATTACTTTGCATTTATCCTTAATACTTTTGTGGATCTGGGCCAAAGTGACCATACTGGGTTGCAGGCTGACACCTGACTGCATCGGAGGCAGTAACTAGAACCAGGGACCCTGAATTCTATGGTCTTCTCTACACAAGAAAGTTGCCTTTGTTTAACTTAAATCAATTTTTAAAACCCAGTGTGAACATTTATTTTGATTTAGATGAATCCAATTTGTAATTGATTTAAATTAAACCAAAATAATCCTGGTTTGAACGAAAATAGAAGTCTCCACATCACCTTTTGCCTACTCCATGTGTGCAATGGAACTTGGCTGTGCTAGAGTTGCCTTCAAGTATTTATAGCAGCTGCTGGCATTCACTGAAGTACTATACAGCTTGATAGCATTCATCACTATGTATTTTTTGACAGGGTTTCTATGCCCCATTTTGGGCTTATGTCCCTCTCGCTGTTCCCATTTCTGTTGGTGTCGAGGTTTAGCGCTGTCGGCCATTTTGAAAAAAAAATATTTTTTATGTTTGAATAGGGGGAATGTTGCATGCTTGTGCTTTGATACATTTGGTGGATTGTTTAAAGAAAAAGGTTGAAAGAATAGAGGGAGCTTAAAGGAAAGGAGATTTTTTTTTTAAAAGAATACTTTGATTAGGTTTAGAGGAAAAAAGAAAGAAAGGTTATTAAACAGAAGAAAGACTGGTTAGGTTTAGTAAGGAAAGATGATTTTAAAGGCCTTGTTTGGCATGTTATTAAAGAATAAAAAGAGAAATTAAAGAAAACTAAAGATTTTTGTTTTTAAAGGGTTCATTTGAAAGAATAGAGGCAAGTTATTAAAGAAAAGAAAGATTTTTGGTTAGGTTTAGTAAGGAGAGGTGTTTTTAAAGGACTAGTCTTGCATGTTATTAAAGAACAAAAAATGTTGAGATAAATGTAAAAGGTTTATTAAATATAAGAGTAGTGTAGCAGTGTGCCGGACTCACCCGGCAGCACCTCCTGCTGGTCTTCTGGGAATTAGCTCGTTTTCCAGCCTTGGGGCACCCTCTGCAGGCCAGGTGTCCCACCTGTCATTGGCCCTCATGTCCCTCCCAGGACCCCGGTGCCCCTTTAACTGGGTGCTGCCCCTCCAGCAGTACCCCCACAGTTCTGGGTCACCTGCACCCAGGGGAACCCCCACCCACTACCCCCACTTCGCCTCAGTCTTGTCTACTGCCCAGTCTCCATCTAGCCCCCGTTCACTGGGACAGACTGCAGTATCAGCCACTCATCATAGGCAAAGGGGTTTGGACTGGCTGCCTTTACCCACCCTCAGGCGGCCTCTCTGCAAGCCCAATACCTAGGTGGGCCTAGAACTAGGCCCTGCAGCCTGGGGAGTTGCTGGCCTAGGGCTTCCCAGCTCCTAAGGCCTTTCCCCAGCCCTGCCTCACTCTAGGTCCCCTGAGTGAGTTCCCAAGCAGCCAGGCCTGTCTCCCTCTCCAGTCAGAGAGAGACTGTTTGTGCTTTTGGCCCACTGGCCTTTTTATACAGGCCAGCTGTGGCCTGATTGGGGTGTAGCCACAGCTGTGGCTGTTTCCCCAATCTGCTGAGGCTTGCTGCTTTCCTAGCAGCAGCTGTCTCGCTGTCTCAGCCCTCTCCCAGGCAGTGGTGGATTAATAATTTTGCCGCCCCTAGGCTGGGAAATAATTGCCGCCCTGGCCCCACCCCGACTCCGCCCTTTTCTCGCCCCCATTCCAACCCCCTCCCCAAAGTCCCCGCCCCAGTTCCGCTCCCTCCCTTCCCCTATTGGATCCCTTCCCCAAATCCCCGCCCCCGGCCCCGCCTCTTCCCCCAGCACACGGCGTCCCCCTCTTCCCCCCTCCCTCCCTGCGCCGCAAAACAGCTGTTTCGCTGCGCAAGCACTCGGAGGGAAGAGAAACAGGACGCGGGGGCGCGCTTGCAGAGGAGGCGGAGGTGAGCTGGAGCAGGGGGGCGGGGCGTGGAGGGGAGCTTCCGCCCCTGCAAATTTGCTGCCCTAGGCCTAGGCCTTGTCGGCCTAGGCAATAATACGGCACTGCTCCCAGGGCTGATTTCAAGCCCTTCAGGGCAGGAGCGGGTGTCCACCCCGCTACAGGTAGGTTAAGAAAAGAGCATTTAAAAAGAGTTAAATAAAAGAGAAAAATATAAAGATAGGTTAAAAGAGAGAACATGGCAGGAAAAGGGAAAAGGAAGCCCCTTTGCAAAGGCCAAAGATAGGCAGCCTGTGGTTGAGTCAGAGAGAGGGATCTTACCCTTGCTACTGTTCCTGGGGAAAGAGGGAGCTCCCAGGAACTAGTTATCTACACCTTTGGATCGGACCAATCAGATGCTGTTCCACAGCTGTGTCATAGAATACATTTCCCTGAACCATTCCTATAGTCCCAGGATTTTTAAACAAGAGCCATCTCCTTCCCCTCCCGTCACTACCCTCCTCTGCCCTTTAACCGCCTTATTCTTGTCTAGAAAAACAGACCCCAAGCATCTTTCCTGCCACGTAGCACTTTTACATAGGTGCTTTAATAAAGGTTGAAACCATAAGCCCTTAGTAACAAACAGTTTTTAAAAGTTTTTCCCTATGCCTTTGATGAGGACAATTTGAAGAAGCAGCAAAAGCAACTTTGTTAGCCAGTGAATTAGAGATAAAGAAGGCTGTTAGATGTCCAGAACGTAGAGCTAAGAAGTTTGTTTCTTTTTAAACTTTTGAACACAAGCAAGTAAAAGTTATATTAAGTTTTGTAAAGGAATAAAGCTCTATTTTATAATCACTTAAGAAACAGCCCTTTATTTATAGGTGTTTTAATAAAAAATGAGTACGCAGAAACACCCCAGAATTAAAACCACAGACAACCAGTTTATCAAAGTAATTTATAGTAATAAAAAAAGTTTTCCCCTATGCTTTTGCAAACATTGGTTATTTTTTAGTGAGGACAATTTGAAGCAGCCTTTTTAAGTTAGTGGATTAGAAAAGAAGAAGACCACTTTGAAAGACAAGCCTATCTGAAGAAACATCCCTCCATTTAACACTTTTACATGTGTGTTTCAACAACAAAAAAAAGAGCATGCAGAAGCACCCCAGGGTTAAACCCACAAACCCTTAGTAACAAAAAAAATTTTAACGCTTTTCCCTATGCTTTTAGTGAGGACAATTTGAAACTGCAGCAAAAACAGCATTTGTGAGCCAGTGGATCAGAGATAAAAAGTTACTACGGTTACTAAGGTTCTGTGGTTTTATCTCTGGGGTGTTTCTGCATACTCTTATTTATTTATTTATTTTGAAACACACATGTAAAAGTGTTAAACAAAGGGCTCCGTCTTCATATAGATTTGTCTTTTAAAGTGTTTATTCCTTTACAAAACTTAATATAACTTTCACTTGTATTTGTTAAAAAGTGTGGGGGGGGTAAGAAACAAACTTCTCTCTGATCCACTGGTTTACAGAATAAGGTGAATATAAACTGGCTGTTACTAAGGTCCTGTGGTTTTAAACCTGGGGCGTTTCCAGGGCCGGCTCCAGCTCTTTTGCTGCCCCAACCGGCGAAGCAGGAAAAAAAAAAAGATAAAGCCGCAATCGGCGGCAGTTCGGCGGCAACTCTGCCGCACCGCTTCATTCTTCGGCGGCAATTCAGCAGCGAGTCCTTCGCTCCAAGAGGGACTGAGGGACCCGCCGCCGAATTGCTGCCAAAGACCCGGGCATGCTGCCCCTTCCCATTGGCCGCCCCAAGCACCTGCTTCCTTGGCTGGTGCCTGGAGCCGGCCCTGGGCGTTTCTACATGCTCTGTTTTATTGAAACACAGCTGTAAAAATGTTAAATAAAGGGATGTGTCTTCATATAGGTTTGTATTTTAAAGTGTTTATTCCTTTACAAAACTTAATATAACTTTCACTTGTATTTGTTAAAGGTGGGCGAAGAAGCAGCCTTCTTATCTCTGATCTTGGAATTATGGATGTGATTAGAATAACAAAGACTTGTTGGGATAACTCACATGACTGGAGTACAGTCATGGATAGCTATAAACTGTTCAGGAAGGACAGATAGGGCAGAAAAGGTGGGGGAGTTGCACTGTTTGTAAGAGGGCAGTATGACTGCTCAGAGCTCCAGTATGAAACTGCAGAAAAACCTGAGAGTATCTGGATTAAATTTAGAAGTGTGAGCAACAAGGGTGATGTTGTGGTGGGAGTCTGCTAGAGATCATCAGACTAGGGAGATGAGATGGACGAGGCTTTCTTCAGGCAACTAACAGAAGTTACTAGATTACAGGCCCTGGTTCTCATGGGGGATTTCAATCACCCCAATATCTGCTGGGAGAGCAATACAGCTGTGCACAGACATCCAGGAAGTTTTTGGAAAGTGTAGGGGACAATTTCCTGGTGCAAGTGCTGGAGGAACCAACTAGGGGCAGAGCTCTTCTTGACCTGCTGCTCACAAACGGAAAAATTAGTAGGGGAAGCAAAAGTTGATGGGAACCTGGGAAGCAGTGACCATGAGATGGTCGAGTTCAGGATCCTGACAAAAGGAAGAAAGGAGAGCAGCAGAATACGGACCCTGGACTTCAGAAAAGCAGACTTTGACTCCCTCAGGGAACTGATGGGCAGGATCCCCTGGAAGAATAACATGAGGGGGAAAGGAGTCCAGGAGCTGACTGTATTTTAAAGGTTCCTTATTGAGGTTGCAGGAACAAACCATCCCTATGTGTAGAAAGAATAGTAAATATGGCAGGCGACCAGCTTGGCTTAACAGTGAAATCCTAACTGATCTTAAATACAAAAAAGAAGCTTACAAGAAGTGGAAGCTTGGACAAATGACCAGGGAGGAGTATAAAAATATTGCTCAGAACTGCAGGAGTGAAATCAGGAAGGCCAAATCACAATTAGAGTTGCAGTTAGCAAGGGATGTTAAGAGTAACAAGAAGGGTTTCTACAGGTATGTTAGCAACAAGAAGAAGGTCAGGGAAAGTGTGTGGGTCCCTTACTGAATGGGTGAGGCGACCTATGACAGAGGATGTGGAAAAAGCTAAAGTATTCAACGCTTTTTTTGCCTCTGTCTTCACGAACAAGGTCAGCTCCCAGGACTACTGCACTGGGCAGCACAGTATGGGGAGGAGGTGACCAGCCCTCTGTGGAGAAAGAAGTGATTCAGGACTATTTAGAAAAGCTGGATGAGCACAAGTCCATAGCGACGTATTATTCCTTGACTTTAGCAAATTTTTGGTACAGTCTCCCACAGTATTCTTGCCAGCAAGTTAAAGAAGTATGGGCTGGATGAATGGACGATAAGGTGGATAGAAAGCTGGCTAGATCATTGGGCTCAAGGGGTAGCAATCAATGGCTCCATGCCTAGTTGGCAGCCAGTATCAAGTGGAGTACCCCAAGGGTCAGTCCTGGGGCCGGTTTTGTTCAATATCTTCATTAATGATCTGGAGGATGGCGTGGACTGCACTCTCAGCAAGTTTGCAGATGACATTAAACTGGGAAGAGTGGTAGATACGCTGGAGGGTAGGGATAGAATACAGAGGGACCTAGACAAATTAGAGGATTGGGCTAAAAGAAATCTGATGAGGTTCAACAAAGACAAGTGCAAAGTCCTGCACTTAGGACGGAAGAATCCCATGTACTGCTACAGACTAGGGACAGAGTGGCTAGGCAGCAGTTCTGCAGAAAAGGACCTAGAGGTTACAGTGAATGAGAAGCTGGATATGAGTCAACAGCGTGTTGCCAAGAAGGCTAATGGCATTTTGGGCTGTATAAGTAGGAGCATTGCCAGCAGATCGAGGGACGTGATCATTCCCCTTTATTTGGCATTGTTGAAGCCTCATCTGGAGTACTGTGTCCAGTTTTGGGCCCCACACTACAAGAAGGATGTGGAAAAATTGGAAAGAGTCCAGCAGAGGACAACAAAAATTATTAGGGGGCTGGAGCACATGACTTATGAGGAGAGGCTGAGGGAACTGGGCTTATTTAGTCTGCAGAAGAGAAGAATGAGGAGGGATTTGATAGCTGCTTTCAACTACCTGAAAGGGGGTTCCAAAGAGAATGTATCTAGACTGTTCTCAGTGGTAGAAGATGACAGAACAAGGAGTAATGGTCTCAAGTTGCAGTTGGGGAGGTTTAGGTTGGATATTAGGAAATCTTTTTCACTAGGAGGGTGGTGAAGCACTGGAATGGGTTACCTAGGGAGGTGGTGGAATCTCCTTCCTTAGAGGTTTTTAAGGTCAAGTTGACAAAGTCCTGGCTGGGATGATTTAGTTGAGGATTGGTCCTGCTTTGAGCAGGGGGTTGGACTAGATACCTCCTGAGGTTCCTTCCAGCCCTGATATTCTATGATTCCATTATCTTAACAAGTACAGTATAAAACAGGGGTCGGCAACCTACGGCACACGTGCCAAACACGGCACGCGAGACGATTTTGAGTGGCATGCAGCTCCCTGCCGCGGTCCTGGCCCCCAGCCCCACTCAGCCCCCGCGCCCACCGCTCTCCCCTGCAGGGGCAGGAGGCAGAACCAAGCTTGGCTGCCGCAGAACCAAGCTTCCCCCCTCCCCGGCTTCTTCCCCCAGTGTGGTGCTTTCCTGCCCTGCCTCCTCTCCATCCCTGGCCAATCAGCTGATGGCCCTAGCGAGGGGGAGGGGGAAGAGCGGCAGCATGCACACAGCTCCGTAGAGGACGCAGAGAGAGGTAGGGATGGAGCCTGGGGGAAGGGGGTGGAACAGGGCATATCCCTTCTAGCACCCCGCCCTGAGCCACTCAGGGCAGGGGGCTGGGAGCACCCCCACGAGCCGAGCACCCCAGCCCTCTGCCCTGAACCCCCCCACACACACTCAGCTTTCTGCCCTGCACCCCCATATCCCCAACCCTCTGCCCTAAACCCCCCCACCCCAACACACACCCAACCTTCTGCCCTGCACCCCCACAGCCCCATCCCTCTGCCCTGAACCCCCCCCACACACTCAGCCTTCTGCCCTGCCCCCCATACTCCCAGCCCTCTGCCCTGAACCCCCACACTCCCATACACCCCAGCCTTCTGCCCTGCATCCCCTCCCCCAGCCCTCTGCCCTGACCCCTGAAACACCCACCTCCAAATCTGGGGTCCCGGCCGCAGGCCCTACTCAGCCCGCTGCCGGCCTAGGTGAACAGAACCACAGGCTGGCAGCAAACTGAGCAGGCTGGTGGCATAAGATCAGCATTTTAATTTAATTTTAAATGACGCTTCTTAAACATTTTGAAAACTTTGTTTTCTTTACATACAATAGTTTAGTTATATAATATAGACTTATAGAAAGAGACCTTCTAAAAACATTAATATGTATTACCGACACGCGAAACCTTAAATTAGAGTGAATAAATGAAGACTCGGCACACCACTTCTGAAAGATTGCCTACCCCTGGTATAAAACAAACTCTCTGGTTATAATTTGATGAGAATTAGTGGCAAGTTTAGCACAGCTGCTATGCTACATACTGGTATTTCATATCAGTATTGGTACTTCAGGCTTTTGTGATTGGTACACATTAGGTTTCCTCTCCCTCCCTAGGTGAGTCTGTGTGCTGGGCCCTGATGTATCCTTGTTGCCTACCCCCCAAACAGTTGCATGTGCTCAAACCCTCAAGAGATCTTTGGTTCCTCCAGTCCTCAGCCTCAGGGCTCTGAGAAGTTGCACAAGCTTTCCCGCAGGTTTGAGCATATACAGTTGAGTGGGAAATGCTGGGTACTGGCCGGTCTAGTTGAAGTTTTAGGCAAACAAAATGGCACAGTTGCTGTAAAGTTTGGGGATCATTTGTGCTCTGTCCTATACCTTGGAACGCCTACTAAAGCTGTTGCACACAGACCAGAATTAATTTCAACAGACAGAGGAGAAAAGGGCCGTGATTGCCTAAAAGGAAGCACAGATCAATTTGATGTTTCATGGGGGATGTTAAGTCATAAAATTACCATTTATAAACCATGTCTGTAGGCAAGCGTCTGAGTTCCTTTTTGTTAAAACTCATGATGTCCTTACAGTTCAATGATTCATTAACAAATGATCATTAATGGCGTGACAGCTATTGCTACTACAGTTATGCACCTAATAAATCTGACTCTATTCTTTCAACCTTTTTCTCTAAACAATCAACCAAATGTATCAAAGCAGAAGCATGCAACATTCCCCCTATTCAAACATAAAAGATAGCAACAACAAAAATTCAAAATGGCTGACGGCGCCAAACCTCGACACCAATGGAAACAGGAACAGAGGGTGGTACATAAGCCCAAAATTGGGCATGGAATCCTGTCAAAAATATATGGTGATGAATGCTATCGAGCCATATACTACTCACTGCATATGAGTTCCTCTCCAAGGGATTTTGTAGGCAGCTTTACAAAGAATGTATGAGCCAATAAACACACTGACTGCAGGGATTATACAAGAGAATTTCTTTGCAAGGATCATAGTTTTGGTAGTCAAAGAGTCCAACCTCCATTTTTGTCTCATAATTTATGAATCAGCTAGTCAAAAAACACATAATCCAACTTTTTAAAGACATTGCCTCTCACCTGTATCTCTGCCACTTTGATTCCACTTTTATATCCCTAACAATTTAATCACGCCAATATTCCCTTTCAATGGAAGCTTATTCAAGGAGCCCTGTGCTGCAACAAGCTTTCCCCAATTAATTCTTAAACCAGAATATTCACAAGCTAAATTTTCCCAAGCATTTATGTGTCTTGACATTAGGTTCCATCTAATAAGTCATATAAATCAAAGTGGCAACAGCAAATCATGAAATCATATACCTAGATGGATTCCTTCCAATCAGCTAACATCAGTTCTCTTAACCTATAAACCAAAGGCTCTATGAATAAATCAGAAATCATATAATTGATTTTAATGAATGCATTAGAACTAAAACATAAAAGTTCTTGTCCATTTGATTAATGACTGCATTGCTGGTGAAATCTCCTGTGAATACCCCCAGCTTAACCCAGTCAAACTCTTTTTCTGCACTGAGTTCACATAATAAAAATGATCAAGTGAGTAATCAGTCAAATGTGTCTCCTTCAAACATGTAGGTCATCACTCTACAATGTGCATCTCTCCTTTCCTGTTGTTCTCCCCAGTGTAAAATGGATTGATCTTCATGAATGCAGAAGTCTCTTCACCAGTATTTTAGCTAGAATATTAAAGTAATCATTGGGTAAAGAAACAGGACGAGAAGATTCCATGTATAATGTATAGTTCATTGTTCTTGGAGAAGGTTTATCATAACTACATTTTGGCATGGAATTTGCTTAGGCTTTTGTGCTGTACGCAATGTGTATTCAATTTTATGCCTTTTTTAGCAAATGCATTTAGTTCTTCGACTGACAATTCTGCACTATTATTCTGCCCAGCGAGATCTCAATGGACTCTCTTTGAACTTGCCACCATAGGCTTTGTCAGTAAAAAACATCCCATCCCCTCATTATTTCTCTCAGCCTTCTTCGTAATTCTTTCTGTTCCTGACAACCTCAGACCTGTCTAAGTTAACAAAGATTCTGCCATAGAGCTTGTTAAGGTTATCATCATGTTGAACTACTGCTACCCTTTGGTAATTTAGGAAGATCTAAGGTTTACAGGAGCAATTAGAATGATCCAAACAAGAATGACATTTTGTCCAAGGACCCAAAGAAGAGCTTTATGTAGCTGGAAAGCTTGTCTCTCCTCTCACCAACAGAAGTTGGTCCATTAAAAGATATGACCTCACCCACCTTGTCCCTCTACTATTCTGGGACCAAATGAGCTACAACACAGTACCCAACATGTTGTCCATAATCAATAACAGCTGTGACAGCATATCTGTGCCTTATGGACTATCAGGCTGAGATAAGAGCAGCGCTTTAAGCAACAGTCATTTGTGAAAGGGACGATTTGCAAATAGTTTATGGCTGACTCCCAGCCAAACCAAAAGACAGAGATAATCCAATGTCCTTTGTAGTCTGCGGAGCCTCTTCCACACAACCTCCTTGCAGTAGTGCGGTAAAGCGCCATCATATAACAACCGAGGGTGAAGTCCAGGCACGCAGGCAAGGGAAAGGAGGGGTCAGGTTCCCCTTCCCCCCATGCCAGAAAAGTGAACCACGGAAGGGGTAATTGAAAGTGACTTCATCTCCCATTGTGACCGTCACTTCCCTCTTCATCATGGGGGTTCCAGACCGCAGGGACCATCCTGTGTCTGTGTCACTGTCGCAATGCAAGAGCTGGCGCACGCTGCCAGCCAGTCATAGAGCCCCACCCTTAACCACACAAGGACCCCCCCCCCGCCCCATGGCGCGGTCAGCCCCTGGGAGGGGAAGACGAAGCTGCAGCGTCTGCAGCTGGCTCCTTTCCAGCCCCTTTTCCTGCCCCCCCCTCCTTCCAAGCGTTCATCATTCACACGCGCTCCTGCTTCCTTTCCCCCAGCCCCTCGCTGGCCTGGGGCGGCCTCCGCTGCCTGGGACTGGCCGGAGGTGGGAGGGAGGGGCCCGCCCTGCGGCTTCAAATAGAGCCCCGCGGGCCCCCGGCTGGCACTCGCAACCTGAGCCGGCTCCCGAGGCAGCGCGAAGCCACTGGTAGCTGAGTCCCGAGCAGCTCGTGAATCCGGAGGAGCAGAATGACCTCGGCAGCGCGGGAGATCCTGGGCCTGGGGCTGTGCGTCCTGGGCTGGGTGGGGGTCATCCTGGTCTGCGGTTTGCCCATGTGGCAGGTGTCCGCCTTCACCGACGGCCACATCGTGGTGGCGCAGACCACCTGGGAAGGGCTGTGGATGAACTGCGCGGTGCAGAGCACCGGGCAGATGCAGTGCAAAGTCTACGACTCCATCCTGGCGCTGGATCCCCACATGCAGACGGGCCGGGCGCTCACCGTCCTGGTGACCCTGCTGGGGCTGGTGGCGCTGATGGTGACCGTGGTGGGGGCCCAGTGCACCACCTGCGTCCGAGCCGGCAAGACCAAGTCCTGGATCGTGATGACCGGCGGGGTCCTCTACATCCTCTGCGGGGTGCTGGTCCTCATCCCCGTCTCCTGGTTCGCCAACATCATCATCAGCGGCTTCTACGACCCCAAAGTGCCCAACTCCATGAAGCGGGAGATGGGGGCCGCCCTCTACATCGGCTGGGCGGCCACGGCTCTGCTGCTCCTCGGGGGCAGCCTGATTTGCTGCTCCTGCTCCTGCCCCGGCGAGGGCGAGAACGCCTTCCCCGTCAAGTACTCGGCCTCCACCCGGCGGCCCACCTCCAACGGGGAGTACGACAAGAAGAACTACGTCTGAGGGGCCAGGGACGGAGCCGGGCTGCAGCTCCCAGCCGGACCCTGCCCTGGGCCCGGCTCCCTCGCCGGAGATGCTTGAAATGACTCGCGCGGACTCTGGGGAGGCGAGCTCCGAACTGGACTGTGCGCAGGTACCGCTCAGTGGCACAAGACCCAGCCCGGCTGCGCGCCTGGAGCTCGCCCCTGTTTGAGCCTTGCAAACGTTAAACAGAAAGGACCACCGGCGTGAATTCGGGCTCTCTTCCCCACTCTTCTGTCTCCCCCGGGATGAGCGGTAAATCGGCCGGGCAGCCAATGGCTGGTACTGCTTCGCCTTAACTGGAAGGGGGTTGTTTGCTTTGAGATGTATGCTATGTAACATGCAAGCGAGTTAACCTATTACTGCAGGAATATGAACCACAGAGCAGGTGCTCAGGGCTTTTTTTTTTTTAAACTACTTTGTGACTAATTACAAACCCGCACCTGCTTATTTAATTTGATTATTATTACTGCTGCCCCCCAAATGACCTACCGGATTGTTTATGTATCATTAGAGAATAAGATAAAGTCTGCGTTCTCCATCCGATTGTGGAGAAATGAGAACTCTCTTAAAACAAAGCCTCTTAAGCAGCGAATTCATCTCCCTAGCTGGGGAATCATCCTTCCCTTAATGTCTTTTTTTATAATTTAAAGAAGTTTTATTGTGCTGTTGTAATGTGCTGCCTTGCCGCTGTACAGACCCGAGTGAACACATGGCTAATGAAATTAACTAACCTAAACTCTGCGGGGCATCGGTCTAAGCAGTTAGGACGATTCTGGTACAGGATTTTACAGAACTATTTCAGAACTCAACACTCCTTATTTGTTAACCCTGTTTTTATAATAAAAAACAAACGAGATTGTCTATATTTTATATGTATATTTTTATATTCTAGCCGCATGTTTTGTTATTATAAAGATGTACGAACTATTGGGGGCAGGAATAGGTGACAGCCCAGCACTCGAATTTGGTAATTAACAACCAGTATCTGGTTGTTTGAGACAAACTTTGGAAGGAGGTGGGGTATGCTAGGGCATCATGCACAACTAGCAACTTGTTCTCCCATTTTGTGTCCAGAACAACCCATAGCGAATAGGAGTTTATAGTATAATGTATCTGCAAATATAAGAGAGGAGTTTGCATCTGTTAGTGCACCAAATGGCTTGTGCTAGCAAACATCTCTTCCTAGGGGCGGGTGCCCTGAACATTCCCCCAGTAGGACTTTGTCATCACCTCCTTCAAATTTGAACGTTGTGAGTGCAATCTGGCTTTTTTAATGGATTCTTTTACAAGACTTCAAATGTTTATATATCTTATCAACTGATCTGTGTGATGATAATGAATTGTGCCACTATTACACTAACTTTCATCATAAAACATTTTCAGTCCTTTCACATTTTTTTTTAAAAGACCCTTTGGGTTGAAATTTCTCTTATTTATTTTCTTGTAAAGAAAATACCCACATCTGGCTTATTGTAACAGTGGTGGGTTTGTTTGTTTTTTCATTATTTAATATTTTTTTTCAATTTGTTTGAATTTGGATAAATAAAATGTAAGTTCTTTTTAAAACTTCAAACTAACCTTGGTCTTCATTCCTCAGTTTAGACAATTAACCTCTGCCCTGCTATGTTTGAAGAAAATTGGTTTAGAACAATCATGGACTGAGATCTTTGATTTTCCACTAATTGGGACAGTGGTTCCGGTATAGGCACTGATCCATGTGCATAGGAAGCACTGTGCATTCAAATAAAACTCATCTTACATTGTAACCTTGATTGCTCAGTACTCTCAGGCCAGCCAACCATCCCTCCTCCTTAACCCATTCCTAGTCTACGTTTACTTGAATATGAAATCATTACAGCATACAATGTGTACTTGCTCTGGCACATGCTTTGCATGCACAATTTGAAATTGGAAGCATTAATGCTGAATAGAATATGGTTAGGCCAAGTAGGCTCCTTCCGATATCACTTTACAAGTAATGTAAAGGACTTGGCAAGGTCTTGGTTGCCATCTTGCTGAGTCCGTCTTGCTGCCAATATCAAATTTTGTGTGCTCAGTAGGGGCACAATTTAATGTGACTATGCATCTGTTTGACTGTGCAACAGCAGTTAAATTTACTAACACCATTCTTTATTTTAAAAACAAACAAGGAAATGCAAAAAATTCTTAACCTGGTATTATTGCTGAGACTTTACATGCAATAATCAAGAAATTCAAGGTTATGGCTCCCATAGCCACCATAACTTTTATAACCGGGGAGGAAGGATGACTAATTTTTGCTCTATGCAAGCACAATTTGGGATTTCCTGACTTAGATGTGTGTGAAACAAGCTTCTTTTAAAAGGGATTAGGGACTGAGTAAGTGTGACAGTTCCTAATGCAAACTCTAAAAACAATTAAACAAGTTCTAGGCCATGTGACAGTACTCTTATACCAACTCAGCACACTTCTACTGACCCTGATGGACTCCATAAGGAACTACTTTCTGCCTCCAACTAATAAGGAAACACTCTACACATTAGTCTCCCTCGCAGTATAACACTAAACCTTAACTACAGCCTCATGGTTCCATCACAAACATATAATACACATGTGTATGTCAACTCTGAATATTTGCCTTTGTTGCTGAGACTTGTGATCTAACTGGATCTGTAGTTTTGCAATAGGGCTTCATCCATATTGTTCTTGCTTTGCTTAGTAAACATAAAAAAGTGATGGTGTCAATACACAGAGGCTTGAGAGACTAGGACCTTGATCCTGCAAACACTTATGTATGTGGTTAACAATTAAGCACATGATTAGTCCCATTGGAGATAAAACTTCATGCTTCACCACAAGCATGTTTGCAGGATCTGAGCCTATGGGATCATTAAGCAAACACCATATGTGTAGAATTGTTTCCTCAGTAAAGAGGTGCAGTTCTTAAACTGTCAGTGTCTTAAATGAGAACTACAATACTGTTATTGTAACGTAATATGTGATTTTGGTACAAGAGTGAAATATTCTGTATTTCATCTTTGCAACTTTTGTTTGTAAACACCGTAACCTTATAAACTGTAAAGGCATTTAAATGTGTACATTTTGCAAGAAATCTACCAAAGCTGGCTTGTAATTTGTGTGGTGCCTTATTTGTGTCCTTTACAAAAAAACCAAACTAGAATACAAATCTCCATACTGACTTCAGAAAAGTCAATGGGGATAATCTGTGCCCGTCGTTATCATTTCTCCTCGCAACGCACTGTCACTCTAATTAATCTAACTACTGTCGATCCCCTGTGGGTAACGAATGGAGTTAACAGACCTGCAGTCCTTACTCATTTTCCTCAGGCAAAATCTCATTGACTTCAATGGGAATTTTTCCTGAGCCGAATAAAGCCCCAATCCTGCAAACACACTTGTATATAACTTTATTATGTGAGTAGTCCCACTAATGAGAGTAAAGCTGTGTGCATGTGAAAGTGTTTGTGGGACTGGGGCCTAAATAAACAAAACAAGATTTGGGCTCTGACCAGCAATATTTTGAACAACCATTTTTGGTACTGGCATTAAGTATCAAATAGTTGTGTTTTCCCCTGGAACCAATCTTATAAAAATCAACACCTTACAGCAAAACTTGATTTAACAAAGCAACCTTTTAGAAGCATAGCTGTACATCACCACAGGGCTGCAGCCACTTAAAAGCAACATCTGAAACAATTACTCTAGCCAGACCTCTTGTATGAAAAAAGCATTACTTCCGTGCATGTCTCTCACTAAAAATAGCATAATTCTGTCAATAATGGGCCACATTCTCTGCTTATGTGAGTCGACAAAATTCTCCTGAAAGAATGGAGCTGAGCCCTTTTATAGTAACAAAAAAATGGGCCCACTTCTTCTGAAAGTGTCTTTATTCTGAATGTCATGGCTCTACGTCCTGTGATAGGCTTTCCTATTGCCAGTCTTTATAAAATAACCTGGGAGAACACTAATAGTAACATCACTGGAGCTGGCATCAGGTGAAAACCTGGGGTTTGGATGCTTTTTATTTCTACATAGAGCCACAAACAAAATAAAAATCATAACTGAGCACTGGAGAAATAACGGAAGACATTAGAAAGTCCTGCTTTCATCAGAATGAGGTTTGGGCCTGATCCTGCCAGGGGCTGATTACTTCTAGCTCCCAAAGTTTAGGGCTGGGGCCTTTGTTTTTGAAAAAAATCAGATTAATTTTGTGTTTCTGACAAGCACTAGGCTATTTGACCTCAAAGAACAGGCATGACACAGGCAGCAGCAATGCAAGGTGTGTTTACGTTGCTCCTCCATGGCTGAGACAGATCACAGATGGATCACCCCTAGCGGAAAGTGGGCAGTTTATTCTCTGTGGGCCGCTCAGTTCTTAGCCTCGCTTCTGGGACTGCTAACAAAATTAGTAGCAATAATTGTAAGTTTAAATGGAAATAGATCGAGAGCCACCAAGTCATTTCACACAGGCCCCTGAACAGCCATCAGGTTGTAACAACTTCGAATCACTACCAGTCCTGGCTCAATGGACCTGATCCAAAGCCTATGAAATCTATGGAAAGATTCCCATTGACTTCAATGAGCTTCGGATCAGGCCCAGGATGAGCTGGTACCTTAAGCGGGGGACACTATGACCGACCCTCATTGCCGCTCAGTTTCTACAAAGTATGTTTGAGCTGGAAAAATGCTGTCAACACAAACATACAAAAAAAAGGAATGTTCAATGAAACTCTAAATTCTCATGACTAGCAGGGACCTTGCCCAGGTTCTAGCCTTGTCAGGGAGTTCATTCAATACTTTACAGACTTCGTCAAATAATCCCATTGTTTGGACAGGCTGTTGTTTAAAAAAGAAAACATCTTCAAAGATTGCATTTTTCAGCATTCATGCCAGCTATGTTGAGATGAACAAAAGCTCCTCACCACCCTCTCATTGACTTCCACATGCTGGGCTGGAGAAAAGGTGTCTGCCTGCTTGGCCTTTGTCTGCTAAATTAGGGGTTCTCAAACTTCATTGCACCGCAACCCCCTTCTGACAACAAAAATTACTACATGACCCCAGGAGGGAGGCCCGAAGCCTGAGCCCACCCAAGTCCTGCCAAAGCCCAAGCCCCACTACCCTGGGCGGGGGGCAAAGCCCAAGGCCTTCAGCCCCAGGTGGGGGGCCTATAACCTGAGCTCCACCACCCAGCACTGAAGCCCTCAGGCTTTGGCTTCAGCCCTGGACAATAAGGCTCCAGCTTTGACCCCAGGCGGTGGGGCCCAGGTTTTGGCTTCGGCCCCAGCAAGTCTAATGCCAGCCCTGGTGACCTCATTAAAATGGTGTCCCAACCCACAGTTTGAGAACCGCAGTGCTAAATGAACCATTAGAGTTATGAATCTGAATGTCAGCTATAGTTCATACCCTGCAAATGTAGTTAGAACCCATCTGTGCAAAGAGGGGAAATGCACCAGGCAGGAGGAAAGGGAAACTCAGTCAGTCACGTTTGCTATAGGATGTTTAAGAAATATTTCCCTTTCCTGCACAAAGATATATTTGTCATGCATCTGTTCTTCGGGATGTACTGAAGACTTTTACACTCCAAGGGAGGAATTAGTCCATGCCCACGGTTTTCTTTATGCAGTTATTCCCATGTTAAAACCTGACTACTGAATGTTACATAGTTTGTCCTTGGTTTTTTTTGTCCATCTCTAAAGTCCCAAGAGCAAGTAAGTAGTGCACCCTACTTTATTTTCCAATCTAATCTGTCTTCAAAACCCACCTTGCTCTAAACAAGCTGAGACCCATTACAGCATCCTAAACATTAAATCAGTCTCCTCCTGTCTGTTCTCTGCACTTGGGAAATGCTGAAAGATGCAAGATTCAGTATCAGATTGGACCCACAATGCATGACTGAAGTGAAATGCAGAGCTTTAACTTTGTACACAAATCATCACTAATAGGTACATCTCTTGGGTGTCAGGGTTTGCTTTTGTAACTCTTGGTAACTTGCTTGGTAAGATGTAGCAAATACTTCCGCCAAATTAAACAAATCAGGAAACACTACAGCAAGTACATTCTGTCTTCAGGTCAAGAATTGCATACAATTTACCTGTAGTCTGGCTGTGGTAAGGCAAATCCTTTCGAAGACAGAGCTCAAAAGGACTCAGATTTATGTTTTGAAAGTGACTGGATTTTGTCAATCCCATTTTGATCAGACCTTTGTGTGTGTGTGTGAACGAGACTTAATTCCAGTCTGTTCCTTGCTGATTCCCTGCAGGAGGGGGCTGCCTGTCTGAAAAACTCCCTTTTCTTCTTACTGTAGCCTTCAATTACAAGAAAAGGACAATTTCAGCCAGTGTGTCATTGATAAAGCTTCCCATGGCAACAGTGGTCAGGCTTTGAGGTTGCTTGGCTACTCAAGCCTTGCTTTACCTTTTCTTTTTCTGAAACACAGATTGAGAGAGTCTGCCATGAATCACTTTAACAACTTGCTTTGTCTTTGGCATTTTAGAAGTTTGTTTACAACATTGAGCTTTTTCCTCTCTCATAATCCTTCGTGCATGTTACACAGCTTCAAACCAAAGTTATGGCAGGAAAAGGTCATAAGTGCTGTGAATTAACCTAAACGGTTGGAAACATACATATTATGTGAAAAGCATGCTGATGCATTCCACCCAGGGCTCCTACTCAATCTTCTCAGTACATGGGGTTCCTGCTTTTCCTTAGCCCATGATAAGCTGTTCTGAGATGTTGTGTTTGCCACACTGAAGAGTATCCTCAACTGAATTCAAATTTTAGGCTGCAAAACTGCCTTCATCAGTTCAGGCCAAGAAAGTGTGCTGTTTGTGATTTAGAAATTGTAAAGGAATTGCCACAGATCTGGTTATATGACCCATGGCTTTTCCTGCTTCAGTATCATGGTCTTGTACACAGGGCTGGCTCTGGCTTTTTTGCCGCCCCAGGCAAAAAAGCCTCCGCCCCACCTCCCCCCCAGAGCGGCAGGGGAGGGCGGCCGGAGCCCCGGGCGGAGGGCAGCGAGTCCCGTCAGGGGAGGGCGGCCGGAGCCCCGGGGGGAGGGCGGCGAGTCCCGGTCGGGGCTCCGCTCTCCCCGGCAGCCAGAGCGCCGTGGGGAGGGCGGCGAGCCCCGGCTGTGGCCCAGCTCTCCCCGGCGGCCGGAGCCGGAGCACCGCGCTGCCCCCCCCTCCAGGTGCCACCCCAAGCACAAGCTTGGTGAGCTGGTGCCTGGAGCCGGCCCTGCTTGTACACATACACACACAATCTATCTATCGTAAAGAATGGAGATACTGCACATATACTGATTTTTTTGGGGGGGAGGGGGAGTTGTTGGATATTGAATTCCTTTTTAAAATCTCTGAAAAATAAAATAAAATAAAATAAAATAAAATAAAATAAAATAAAATTGCCTTTCCTATGCACCTTGTATAGTTATTTACAGTTCTGCAAAATAAGTGAATTGGCCACATTTTACATTCACTTCCACAGGTGTAAAATGACTACACAAGGTGCAAGACAGCAGAGAATCAGGACTCAGAATTTCCTCCATTTAGGACATCACAAAGACCTGGGGGGAAATAGCTATTAACAAAAGGCACGCTTAAAGGTATATTTGAACTATTTATATTATACACACATACTCTCTCTTTCCTATCCATAGGTCTAGATGACATGCAGCCTAAAAAATTAATTAGATGTACTGAATCACTGACTGGGGGTTGTTGTTGTTGTTTCAGTGATAGAGAACTACAGAGGTATACAGGCTGGAGAAAAGCAAATGTGGTACTACACTTTATAAATTGAAAGAAGAATGATCCTTGCAATTATCCAGTAATTCTAATTTCAAACCACCGTCAAATAATGGGACAATTATAAAGAGAGGGGAAAAAATCACAAACCAGCTACAGGATAATAGAACCATGAACAACAAGCCACATGTTCAAAACATTTGTAGATGAACCTAAAAGGAGTTGCAAACCCCAGCCAGGACAGAATATATAAAGTGATCTAGATTGACTAGGACACTGGGCAGATCTAGATACATCATGCCATCTGACCCTTTTCAGAGTGGTTCTAATGGACATGGTGCTTAAAATGGTGGTAGCCGTTGGCACCCTGTCGACAGCGGAGCTCCTGGTGGAGCTATTGGTATGAACTGGTATTGGGAACGTAGGAATTTTTTGAATAGGTTCCCTATTTTAGACAAGGCCTATGTGGATCTTGTGAGGGTGTGTGCACTTAGAGAATAGATTTAAAAATTTTATTAAAGTTAATGTTTAAAATGAAATATACACAAGTTAAGAGGGAAGGTACTGTACATCTGGGGTCCGGCTTGAGTTATGAGGGATTACAGGTATCAGTTACAAGGCTCACGAGATACCTACATATCACATAACCAGCATAGACCCAGATTGGGGTGTGGGAGTTTTTAAAGCGTCAGTGGATAAGTGGGCTTGGGTATGCCACCCATGGAATGTATAAAGAGTCCAAATCAGTGTCAGTGTAGCGAATAAAGACATGGGTGGGGTGCATCCCTTGGTTCGTCAGGGAAGGAAGTGAGTTATTTCCCTGGTCGTAGGTCTTGATTACTCAATGTGGTATTGACGGTGTCCTGTGATGTGTTCCGTATAGATGTCTCTGGACCACCTGATGGTGTCGGACACCATGAGCTGTCTCATGAGCCGGGCGTAGCTTTGCTCGACTCCACATGCTCCCAGTACCGGCTCGTTGTGGGGGTCACACGAGCCCAGGGCTCCCACGATCAGGGCATGTATCTGGACCGAGTAGCCCTGGGCTCTCAGGGTGTCAGCCAGCGGGGTGTACTTCAATGCTTTCCGTGCTCGGGCCTCGTGGAAGGCCGGTGACCTGTTTTCAAATGGCACCGTGACGTCTACCATGAGGACCTTCTTCTTTTCTGCGTCCGTCATGACAATGTCAGGTTGCAGACGGCTGTCTGTCCCGGGGATGGCGGAGTCGATGGTGATCTTCCCCAGGGATGGCGGGATGGCTTTCACCAGCCGGTTCTGGATGGCATTGTGGCAGTGCCACCAGGCTCCGGAGTGCTGTTTGCATCCACACAGGACGTGGGGCAGGGTCTCGTTGGCGTAGCTGCACTTCCTGCAGCGCTTGTCCCAGTTGCCGTGGCGGATGGCTCCATTGAGGGGGACGCAGTTGAGCCGGGCCCGGTGGACGAAACACCAGTTGGCGAACCTGGTGAAGCTGCTCCCGGGGAGGAAGTGGTTGCTGGCGTCCCACTTGCTGGACACCTCGAACACCTTGCTCTGGTCCGGCTTCCGCTTGAGGTTCTCGGCATAGTGGCAGTGGATGGCGTCTTTCAGGGTCCTTTCCAGCATCGTTCTGGCAGTCGGGGTGATGATGGTGTGGCCAGGGGTCTTTATGCGTGGCATCAGTACTCCCAGCTCCTGGTGCTCCTAGCACCACTTCCAGCTGCATCCAATCCTCTTTCCTAGGCGTCTCGAGGCGTTGTGGGCGTGGGACCAGAGAGAGGACAGGTCTCCCCCCTCTCTCCCGAACTCAGCCTCCAGGGAGCCGCTGAGGTAAGTGGCGACGTCCTGCTCGGAGGGGGCCCTGGCAATGTGTTTCCTGACCACGTCCCATACGGCTTCCTGCGCGATGCTCCTCACCGTCGGGTCCGGGCACGTCAGGAGGCTGTAGCAATGGCTGTGAAGCCATTCTTCACCCAGCCTACTGCTTGGAGTTAGGGAGGATCCTCTCCCTTCTAATGCCTACTGGGTCCCCCAAGCATCACTGGCTTACTCAGGGGTTGTGTGGCACAGATGTTGCCTCAATTTACATACATCACTACAGAAACACAGCTAGTACTTGAATGGGGATTGTGGATGGTATCAAATCAGCAAACAGCCATCTGCACAACACTTCAGGGAGAGGAAATGACTAAGGACACTGGAGCAAACCTCTATTCTTTAATGTCCATAGACAGCAGAAAAAAACTGGGTTTAACATCTTATCTGAAAGACCCACCTATCTATCTTAAACTGCCAAGAATTCAGTGTGCCTACCTCAGAAGGATGATGGTTGGAGCTAAACCTGATGGGATTTGAACCTGTGGGTCCAGGGTGTTTAAATATTTTTGGACTTTTGCTTAGATCATTAAGATCTAATAACAAAGAAAAGAGAACTATAAATTTCTGATTTCTCACTGTCCCAAAGATCTGTCAGCCCTGCATTAACTGCTTCTGGACAGCTGGGAGACTGGTGGATACAGGGCATTTATGGAATGGGGGGGGGGGGCAGTCCCAAATGAAATGGATACAGATTACAAGAAGCTGCAAGATGCTGCCCTAGCCTTAATGAAACAGAGACAAGTTTCTAAAGGATTAATTTATAATCTTGCTAGTGAATGGCTAATTTAATTGAAAGGCAGAACAATATAATCTGATTAATTTATTTATCATTTTGATCTAAACAGATTTTAAGGTGCAAGGAGGGAGGGATTTTAGGGTTTACATGTAATTTACATATATGGTCAATAAAACATCTTGCACATTTATTGCCATCTTTCAGTTCGTGGGTAACAACAAAAAGCAATACATTTAGTTTAAATGGAAATCAGTTTGTTTATTCACACTGTAGGACAAAAGTAAATGTTTAAAATGGTTGATTTTTAAATGTAAACAGTGGTTAACCCTCTCAAAACCAGCCTTGATCACATCAGCAATCTTTGAATTCTGTGCCAGCTCTTATCACACTGCTGCACATTGCTGCTTTCGGGCCCAATCCTGCAAGGTGCCAAGTGACATCAATGGGAATTTTAGGCTCTTAGCAGCTTGCAGGATTAGGACCTTTAGCTATGGGGAAATCATTTGTGGTTTTAGGCAAGCAGAATTGTAACCCTATTGTATTATTTAAAATATTGCAAATATATTAAATGCAATCTAACATATCCAATGTAAGCTAATATTTCACATTCTTATTGCTATTAGCAGTACTTGGAGTAGTTGAGGGCAAACAAAATGTTAGAAAGAATTTCTGTAATTTATCAGCATTTAAATGCAGTGTGTTACTAGCTAAATAATACTACACAATCATAGAGTATCAGGGTTGGAAGGGACCTCAGGAGGTCATCTAGTCCAACCCCCTGCTCAAAGCAGGACTAATCCCCAGACCCCTAAATGGCCCCCCTCAAGGATTGAACTCAAAACCCTTGGTTTAGCAGGCCAATGCTCAAACCACTGAGCTCTCCCTCCCCCCCATATGTAGGCAGTATGCTTTGGGTTTATTTTTGCTGAGTTCTGCACCACATCTAGTCCACTTTTCACACATTGCTTATTGGATAGACTAATTGGATGTTATGCATTTGGCCTTGATCCTCCACCTTGTTTCCCAAGATCTCTCTGCTGGGGTTCTGCATGGGTGCAAGGGTCTGCCCATGCACATTCAATGAAAAATCTGGCCCCTGTTGTCTTGTGAAAATAATATACTACAGAAAAATAAATACAGTGTAAAAAGTGCAGACACTAACAGTCACTCTCAGGTTTGCTATCAGGCTTAGAATGCATGCTTGTGTTAAAGAAAAATAGGTCTGGTGATTTTAAACAACATAGGCCAAATTTTCAACTGGGCTCCTTAATTTTAAGGTGTATCTTTTTTATATGAGCAAAACTCACAAGAACATAAATATTGCACGTACAGTTAAAAGGGCCAATGAAAATGGACCCCATTATGTTATTTATTAGTCCAGTAAAAAAAAAAAAGGTTGTAACATTAAATCCATTTTTAGATATAAAAACATAAGAACGACCATACTAGATCAGACCAATAGTCCATCCAGTGCAGCATCCTGACTTCCAACAGTGGGTAGTACCAGATGCTTCAGAGGGAATGAACAGAACAGGGCATTATCAAGTGATCCATCTCCTGTCATCCAGATTCAGCTTCTGGCTGTCAGAGGTATAGGGAAACCCAGAGCATGGGATTGCATCTCTGACCATCTTGGCTAATAGCCATTGATGGACCTATCCCTCTATGAACGTATCTAACTCTGTTTTGAATACAGTTATCCTTTTAACCTTCACAACATCCTCTGGCAATGAGTTCCATAGGTTGACTGTGCATTATGTGAAGAACTACTTCCTAATGTTTGTTTTAAACTTGCTGCCTATTAATTTCATTGGGTGACCCCTGGTTCTTGTGTTATGTGAAGGGGTATTCACTTTCTTCACACCATTCATGATTTTGTAGACCTCTATCATATCCCTCCCCCTTAGTCATCTCTGTTCTACATTGAATCTAAATCTCAGTCTCAGCCTTTGTAATCTCTCCTGATATGAAAGCTGTTCCAAACCCGTTGCCCTTCACTGTACTTTTTCCAATTCCAATATATCTTTTTTGAGATGGGGCAACTGGAACTGCACAGAGTACTCAAGGTGTGAGTATACCATGGATTTATATAGTGGCATTATGATATTTTCTGTCTTATTATCTATCCCTCTCCTAATGGTTCCTAACATTGTTCGTTTTTTTGTCTGTTGCTGCACATTAAGCAGCTGTTTTCAGAGAACTATCCATGATGACTCCAAGAGCCCTTTCTTGAGTGGTAACAGCTAATTTAGACTTTCATTATTTTGTGCACGTAGGTGGGATTATATTTTCCAATGTGCATTACTTTGCAATTATCAACATTGAATTTCATCTGCCATTTTGTTGCCCAGTCACCCAGTTTTGTGAGATCTCTTTGTAACTCTTTGTAGCGTGCTTAACTATCTTAAGTAATTTTGTATTGTCTACAGACTTTGCTACCTCGCTGCTTACCCCCCTTTCCAGATCTTTTATGAATATGTTGAACAGCACTGGTCCCAGTACAGATCCCTGGGGACCCTGCTATTTACCTCTCTCCACTGTGAAATGACTATTTATTCCTACCCTTTGTTTCCTATCTTTCAACCAGTTACTGATCCACGAGTGGCCCTTCCTTCTTACCCTATGACTGCTTAGTTTGCTTAAAAGACTTTGGCGAGGGACCTGGTCAAAGGCTTTCTGAAAGTCCAAGTACACTGTATCAACTAGATGACCCTTGACTATGTATTTGCTGACACCCTCAAAGAATTCTAATAGATTGGTGAGGCATGATTCCCCTTTATAAAAGTTGTGTTGACTCTTCCCCAACATCGTATGTTCATCTATGTCTCTGACCTTTCCGTTCTTTATTATAGTTTCAACCAATTTGCTTGGTACTGAAGTTAGGCTAATCAGCCTATAATTGCCAGGATTACATCAGGAGCCTTATTCTTAGAGCCCTGGGTGGATACAAAATGTATATCCGCAGATATAAATTGCTATCTGAGGAGCTGCAGGGCTCTACTGGGAACTGCAGCAAGGAAAGCAGCAGCATGTCGGGTCGCCGCTTTCAGGAGCCAGCGCCCCACACAGGCAGCTCCTCCAGCGTGGCTGCACTGCCCCCAGCCCCACACACTGGGGCAGGCCCCAGGCTTAACAGTAGCTGTCCCTAGCTGTGCTAGTGTGTGCAAATGGCTCGCACGCTCCCGGACAGGAGACACAGTCCGCTGCATGGAAGGGAATCCTGTCTGGGAGCGTGAGAGCCGCTTGCACACACTAGCACAACCAGGGACAGCTGCCAGTGGGCATAGTGCCCACTGCAGTTGGCAGGGCTGGGGGTGTGGCTGGGGCAGAACAGCCATGCCAGAGGAGCTGCTGGTATGGAGGAGTGCTGGCTCCTGGGAGCATCAACCTGACATGCTGCTGCTTTCCCCACTGCAGTTCCCAGTAGAGCCCTGCAGCTATGCAGATACCAATTTATATCCGTGGATATAAACTTTGTATCCCTGCAGGGCTCTGCTTATTCTTTAAGTTCTTATGTATCAACAGTGTATTTTTCTTAAGTTTCAGCCAATCAACATTACTCAGAATGGTTAGCTGATTGAGCTCTGACTGGTATTTGATAGAACAAGGAGTAATGGTCTCAAGTTGCAGTGGGGGAGGTCTAGGTTGGATATTAGGAAAAACTTTTTCACTAGGAGGGCGGTGAAGCACTGGAATGGGTTACCTAGGGAGGTGGTGGAATCTCCTTCCTTAGAGGTTTTTAAGGTCAGGGTTGACAAAGCCCTGGCTGGGACGATTTATTTGGGGATTAGGTCCTGCTTTGAGCAGGGGGTTGGACTAGATGACCTCCTGAAGTCCTTTCCAACCCTATGATTCTATGATTTCTCTTGAACTCTTTCCAACTACCATGTCAGTTAATCTCCCTCTGTGTGGGTACCTGTGGATTTTACACTGGCTTTCAAACACACTCAACAATAAGGTCTATTCTCCCCCTGATGTGTACACACACATAACTCATTAACACTAATGGCCGTTATAATGTGCGCCCATCGGGGGAGAATAGGTCTCAAATGAGTGCAGGTTGGGGCACAAAATAATCCATCTGAGAAAGAAAAATAAAGGACTCCATGGTGGGAGCAAACGTGAAACCTCAAAATGGTGCAACTCTATCTGCATGCAGCTTCCCATGAAAACCTTGCCCCATGCGAAGGAATGAAAACAAAAATCACTGGAAAAATCTGAGAATTTCTTATCAGCTCCAACAAAATACCCAACATTTGAAAATTCTTGCTTCATGGATAGTTTTAGGCTAGGTGTTCCAGTCATTAAATGTTCTGTCTTCACTGGGTATCTTTTGTTAGAATTAGGATATCTGTTGCAATAACCAGTATAACCTTTACCCTTAGCTACACAGCCATACCAGTTTCCAATTATAAGAGCAATCTTTTATTTTATAATACAAATAAACCCCATCGTTATCGCAACACAGAAGACTAAAATGAATAAGCAAAGACTGCTGAGTGATTTCACCATTTTTTCCCTCCATAATTTCCTGCTATTATTTCTATGGAAGCTACTGCCAAGATTCAAAGCAACATAATACTTTATTGTACATGCTGCTGGGTTTGTTTATGACTTTATTTGTTTGTTACAACCTTTATTTTTAATTTTTAAATGCAACAGTGGAATTTAAACATCTAGTCCGGAATAATTTTTGAGACCCAGTATCATTTACTAACAGCACAACTTTGTCCTGTTTTTATGATGTTATCCAGGTGGTAAGGATTCCAATTCCTCTCATTAACCTCTCCCACTCGAGCTCCCAGCTTTTTCACAAGCAATGCTAGAAATGGGGGGGACCCCAGACCTAGCATAGAAGCTCAGGGCCTCAGTGCAGATGTCTCTGACTCCTGCAGATCCCCACAGTTCTGCTGGGTTTGGAAACATAACTGTAGCACATTGCGTACATAGAGAGGGGGTCACAAGACAAACTTCCCTAAAATCACTCCATGGCGGTGAACTCTGCAAAAACATTCTCAGGGATTTTCCTCCACTTAGGTCTTTTCCTCAGGTATTTTGACAAGAGGGGAATGACACAGCATTTTACTATTATAATCCATCTCTAACATAGTATGATACTGATGGGCAGGCCCTTTCCTCCCATCAGTACTTAAAGCACTAATGAATGTCACAGGGCTATATTTACATATTCTCTCACTGTGCCAACTGTTCCATGTACTTGCACACATTATGACTAGCTCCAAACAGATACCGGAACAATGAATTACTGATGAAATCCCTTTCTGCATTGGAGGCACTAGTGGAAGGGATAACATTGCTCAGCTTACAAACTTCCACACTTCTCTTGCATATTCATTAAAATAACGGTATGCCCATTTCATAGAGTGAGAGAACATGCTTCAGCAGAGGTTTGGTCTGAATGGACTGTCAGCTTTGAAGGTCGAATTTTGAGCTCCCGACCCAAAAGGATAACAGAGTATGCTATTGTCAGTGTACTGGAATTAGTATTGGGTGTGGATATGGGTTCAGAGGTGTCTGGGAACTGTAACAACAATAGGATAGGACTGAATGACTGACATGAATAATAAGGTTCCCATTCAGCAAGGTACTTAAGCATGTGCCTGACTTTAAGCACCAAATGTTCCAGTAAGGTCAATGGAATTAGTCATCTGCTTACATGTCTTGGAGAATTGTGGCCTAAATGCTCTAAGTGTAAAGTCCTGTATGTTCCAGTCTATGCATCCGATGAAGTGGGCTGTAGCCCACAAAAGCTTATGCTCAAATAAATTTGTCAGTCTCTAAGGTGCCACAAGTACTCCTGTTCTTTTTGCGGATACAGACTAACACGGCTGCTACTCGAAACCTAAGTGTAACAAACGCTTTTCCTGCAAAAAAGTTCTAAATCGGGGTTATCATTATAATTTTAAAATCTAAGTCATCTTGGTGCTTATGTAAGTGAGAGCACGGATGGGAACAGCGCAGATATTACTAGGTGAGTGTCCCTCACACAGAAGAGCGACATGTCTCCAGAAAGGAAAGCTTTGAAGCTCTAACCCAAAACTTCATCAGGTCCTCCCTTCTGAGGGTTTAAAAAAAGTTGTAGAAGAAAAAGCTCACATGCTAAAAAAAGACTTAAAAGTGTAAAGTCCTGTCCACACTGGGATCAGCAACGTGATAGCTACATCCATGTTTAAACTTATTAGTTGCTAGCAGAGATCCAGCAGCTTCTCCATCCAGCGTAGAGAGAAATTCTTTTTTTTCTTATAGCTATGTTATAAAACCATGCTAGATACTCTCTCATGGAAACTAACAGGTAAGTGTGAAGCAGGGACTTTCTGGGTATTTAGTTAACCAAACTAAAAGGGGAAAAGAGATGCAGTTTGACACAAACTCAAAGCCAGTCCAGAACACAGAACCTAAAAGTGTTCATAAAAAATATAGCAGTAACTCCACAGACCATAAGAATTACATCTGTCCATCTAACCAAGAAATAAACGTTAATCTATTTGTGTGCGTGTCAGAGGTCAGTATGTTTGTATAAATATACACATATACGGTATAATCTAACAACTCTGGGCACTTATTTTTATGAATTAAAAAGTGGTGTTCTCACCCTTCTTATTAGAAAAATCAACAGAGCCTTATTAAGGTTTCATATTGCTAAAACTTCTATTTTTGTTACTAGCTATGCTACAGCTTTATTAGTATAGAAGTATCAAATAATTAAAAACTAAACAGTTGTCAAAAATAAATGAGCCAAGTCCATTTTGTGATGCTGTAGCTTGGGTTTTTATTGTCTGTTCACCTACTTGCTAAGTTACTAATGTGCCATGGAACTGCTCATCATTTTGAATCAGAGAAGCTCTTCTTACGTACTCCCTGCAGAAGAGTCATGATGAGTGCAGGAGGAAATAAAAACAATTTACGATTTAATGAAAAAAGGACCACAAAAATGTGCTGGGAAAACAAAAAAGTGAGTAGATCATCACATTTTTTCCCTAAACACTGGAATAAAGGAGGAGGAGGAGAAGCAATCCTTAGCTATGAGACACACTGGTTTTCTGAGAGAAGATCAATGCTATGGTCTTGGAGAGAAGTATTGCTAGCTTTCAAGAGATTTCTACAAGGCACTCTTGATAATAAGGAAAGGCAGACTAGTTATTAGGGCAGGGTGGAAAAGATGAGTAATCAGACAAACACAATCAGTCAGCATTCAAGATCCGCCAGGAATAAGAGAGATTTAAAGAATTCAGTGATTAAAAAAGGACTAATCAGGAAGTGCATGGCTCAGCAATTCCTAAACTATTGTGCTAATATAATGAGGGAAGAAAAATGAAGAAGAAAATGTTTTGTCTTTGTCTTTTACCCAGCAATGTAGTGACTATGAAGGACACAGTACAGCATGGAATGGAAAAGATCTGCCTGTTCATGGTATTCATTTGAGTACATAAGTTCAAAGCATTGGCCTCCTAAACCCAGGGTTGAGAGTTCAATCCTTGAGGGGGCCATTTATGGATCGGGGCAAAAATCTGTCTGGGGATTGGTCTTGCTTTGAGCAGGGGGGTTGAGACCTCCTGAGGCTCCTTCCAACCCTGATATTCTATGATTCAAGATTTTAGTCTTTTCATGCTAGGGTTTTTAGAACCAAATACTCTTCTCTTTGCTGTTGATGCAAATGACTGAAGACAGAATTCCCATAATCCTGCCTTTTAAATAAGTAGATGATCACCAGGGACTGGATAGGAATCCTCCACAGCTGCATTAACATTTATGTTCTCGCTTTCCTTGTGGAGGCCATGAAGTAGAACATAGTTCCATCTCTTTCCTTTCCTCCCTTATTCATAGTGGAACCTTTCACTTTGCCTTTTGAATAATGCCACACAGTGCCGTCATTTCAGGAAATGCCAAACTGTTTACACTGCTAATGGAGTCAGGCATCTTGCTGACAAATTCAGGAAACACTTGAGCAGAAGAGATAAAAGCAATTGCTGCAGAACTATTGTTTTCCATTTCATTTCACACACTGAAAAGAGCTTTGGTGACCGCCCAGGAGGTGCCCTCACATACAGATTCCAAGACACCTTCTTCCTGAGCCTAGAAAACCAAACCAGATTGATCACACCCGCTCTCTTGTTAGTCACTCTCTTTTTTCCTGTTAGTGCCTTCATTTTCTACTTTTGAATTTCACCATGTCATTTTCAGTCCTTTTCAGGTTCTCTTTCCAGCTGTGTATCCAACAGCTTGAAAACTTTTCTTACACTGTGCATGCTATGCTTAGTGAGTTTGCTAAAGGGACATTAACAATAGAAGCCAGCAGGATTGAGAGTCAGGATTAAGTAGCTTTAGCAGGAAGAACCTTATAATGAGGATGCCCTCTGCCCTCTGTTTATTAAAGTATTGTCCCAGCTACCCTACACTTAATGCTAATACAACCTAATCCATTTAAACAGAGTTCACAGGGAAATAAACTTATTGAAATAACATTACTATTCTCCTTACACTAAAGTATACATTATAATCAATATAATAGTGCTGTTCACAGAATGGGACAAACTGACCGTCAGAGACATCCATTGCATGTCCAAAGCAGGTAAAGAGGGTTTCTCTGAACGCAGTTATCTGTGATGAGCTAAGAGACCCAGCTGAGAGAACAGGGAAGAGGGTGTACTTTAAGTGTGCTGCAGGTTCCTGCTGGGATCTGCCCCATCAGCCAATTGTCTAGGTGAGGGTAGATGTGAATGCCTTTTCTTCTGAAATGCACCATCACTACTATGCATCTCATAAAGATCGTCAGTGTTGTTGAGAGACCAAATGGCAAAACCTTGTATTATGTGAGGCTCAAGAAGGGTTTTCAATCAAAGTACATTATTCCCTAAGTCAGTAATGAGTCCTGTCTCAGCGTATCATAGCTAAACAGTATATAGATGGGCAAAGGACTTGTCCTTGAAGGGTAGTGAGTCCAGTTCAGTTGATCATGGTTAAACATTTTATAAATGACAAGGTGAGCAATCTTAACTAGGTGTCATGAAACCTTCCTCCTCCTCCTCCTCCTCCACTGTCTCGTTGCCGCTGCAGTTTTCTTGTATAGATTAGATGAACAGAGTGAGTGCTGATGAGTGCTGCAAAGTTGAGGAATGGGAGCTGTGTGCACTGCTGGTTTCTCAGGGAGATTTTATGGTTCTTCTTCAGTTTCACTGGAGGAGGAAGACACACCTATTTCAAGGCTTAGCTAGATTCAAAAATTAGCTGTTATTCGTTCAATGGCTCAATGCCTTCATGGGCAGGTCTTTAACAGCTTTAGCTCATGAATATGCAATCTACATATACAGTGGTAGCATACAAATACAGGCTTGCACTTACATGCAAAATATTTCCAAATATGCTTCTCAAAAAAAGCTTATGGCATCTTTAATAAGGAATAGCTAGATTTTCACAACTGGAGGAATCATGAGTTAGGCATAACCCAAAAACATTTCCCAACTATACATCAGGGCTGTTGATTAATTGTAGTTAACTCACATGATTAACTCAAAAAAATTAATCGCAGTTTTAATTGCACTGTTAAACAATAGAATCCCAATTGAAGTTTATTAAGTATTTTGGATGTTTTTCTACATTTTCAAATACATTGATTTCAATTACAACACAGAATACAAAGTGTACAGTGCTCACTTTTTTTTATTACAAGTATTTGCACTGTAAAAATGATAAACAAAAGTAGTAGTATTTTTCAGTTCACCTCATACAAGTACTGTAGTGCAATCTCTATCATGAAAGTGCAACTTACAAATGTAGATTTTTTGTGATACATAACTGCACTCAAAAACAAAACAATGTAAAACTTTAGAGCCTACAAGTCCACTCAGTCCTACTTCTTGTTCAGCCAATCGCTAAGACAAACAAGTTTGTTTACATTTACGGGCGATAATGCTGCCGGCTTCTTATTGACAATGTCACCTCAATGTGAGAATAGGTGTTCACCTGGCACTTTTGTAACCAGCATTACAAGGTATTTACGTGCCACATATGCTAAACATTCGTATGCCCCTTCATGCTTTGGCCGCCATTCCAAAGAACATGCTTCCATGCTGATGACGCTCATTAAAAAAATGACAGGTTTTAGAGTAGCAGCCGTGTTAGTCTGTATCTGCAAAAAGAATAGGAGTACTTGTGGCACCTTAGAGACTAACAAAAATAATGCGTGAATTAAATTTGTGACTGAACTCCTTGGGGGGAGAATTATATGACTCCTGCTCTGTTATACCCGTATTCTGCCTTATATTTCATGTTATAGCAGTCTTGGATGATGACCCAGCACATGTTCATTTTAAGAACACTTTCACTGCAGATTTGACAAAATGCAAAGAAGGTATCAATTTGAGATTTCTAAAGATGGATACAGCACTCGACCCAAAGTTTAAGAATCTGAAGTGCCTTCCAAAATCTGAGAGGGATGAGGTGTGGAGCATGCTTTCAGAAGTCTTAACAGAGCAACACTCCAATACAGAAACTACAGAACCCGAATCACCAAAAAAGAAAATTAATCTTCTGCTGGTGGCATCTGACTCAGATGATGAAAATGAACATGCTTTGGATCATTATCGAGCAGAACCCGTCATCAGCATGGACACGTCCTCTGGAATGGTGGTTGAAGCATGAAGGGACATATGAATCTTTAGCACATCTGTTATGTAAATATCTTGCGATGCCGGCTATGATGCTGCCATGCGAATGCCTGTTCTCACTTTCAGATGACATTGTGAACAAGAAGTGGGCAGCATTATCTCCTGCAACTGTAAACAAACTTGTTTGTCTGAGCGATTGGCTGAACAAGAAGTAGGACTGAGTGGACTTGTAGGCTCTAAAGTTTTAAATTGTTTTATTTTTTAATGCAGGTTTTTTTGTACATAATTCTATATTTGTAAATTCAACTTTCATGATAAAGAGATTGCACTACAGTACTTGTAATGAGATTGAAAGATATTATTTCTTCATTTGTTTTGTTACAGTGCAAATATTTGTAATAAAAAATAAATATAAAGTGAGCAGTGTACATTTGGTATTCTGTGTTGTAATTAAAATCAATATATTTGAAAATGAAGAAAACATCCAAAAATATTTTTTAAAATGGTATTCCATTAACAGTGTGATTAATCACAATCAATTTTTTAATTGCACAATTGTGATTAATTTTTTAATCACTTGACAGCCCTATTATACATTTTCCTTAAAATTAAATTATGACTTTAAAGTGTCAATATTTTTATAATTGTGCAGGTGTGTGTGTGTGTGTGCATGCATTTGATTGAAATCAAGCTCTCTCTCTCTTTCAAGGGGGTGAAGAAACCCCAATTAAACTACTTACATTTAGAGCTCTGATAACATCTCTTATGAACCACTCCTCTTTGAAATATCCTGACTAGAGAGCATTCTTCCATTCTTTTGAAGTTAGGAGTTTTTATAAAACAGATCTTACAAAGTTTGTTTTTCAGCTAAGATCATATCAATACCAGCTGGTATCTTATACAAGATGTGTCCTGTTCTTCGATAAGACAAATCTTGTGGCTTATTTGCCTTTTTCCCAAATTTTTGGATTTACAACCTGCCATTTGCATTACATTCACAACTTGCAATTAAAGACTTCAATAAAATATTCTATTAATAGCACAATTATAACACTTATAGCCATCTTTCAAAACATAATATAAAAAGAAAATACTATAAAAGGTTAAAGCAAAATAGAAATTATAAAGGCATTTGGAGCCTATGTAATGTAACTCCATTAACTCTTGAGGCTTCTCATGTTGACAGAAAATGAAATTCCTCCTAGAAATTGCCTTAGCTACCTTAAATCTTTCGTATAATTAAACAAACAAGTATGTATATTATAGTCACCAAGCATAATGTATATGAAAATTGTAAATATTTCTTAAAATACACCAATATACAGAAAAAGTTTTTACAAACCAAACGTTGATAAATTATTACAATTTTCATAATCAATGTTTTGCATACATGTTGAGGTTTATCCCCCACAATTAAGATTAGTTGGGCCCCATTGTGAACCATTGGTACTTCCTATGGGCCAGATGGATGGACATATGGAAGTTCACATCCTGTCGGTTGAGATCCATGAACCAGTCTTAAGCCTGGAGAGATGGACTAATGAAGGACAAGCATTGCCATCCTGCATCTGAGGCAATGTATGTATATGCCTATCACAGGCCGCCATGGTCACAATGTTCTCATGACTTTCTGCCCCTCCTTGAAGATGCATTTCATTTCCTCTCTGCCATCCAGCAGGATTTTTTTTTTTTTTAAAAAAGGAAGAGGATGACTCCCTATCACACTAGGTAATTGTATTTGGTGAACAGTGCTTGGTAGTTCACCACCCAGAGTGGCAATGAGGCTGATGAATATGCCTTTTGCCCAAACATGTCTAACTTCTGAGGGTCCTTGTCCTTAGGATTGCCTTCATTAGACTTCAATTTCTCATGTTGTAAGAAGCAATGAGTTAGACCCAGGGCAACATGGAAACACACAAGAGAAGCAAGAAACCTATTAAAATTACATGACAAAAAGGTAAAACTGCAGCAAGTGACTGTCAAAGATGGAAGGCAGTGGTGAAGGCCTTGTTCCACATGGAATATAGAGGCATAAGCGCAAGCCTGGCCGTAAAAGTGCTAAAAACTTTTTGTCGGCACTTGATACCTTATCTCCACACACACGGAGGTGGGAGGAAGAGAGGATGGGGTCTGTCATAGCCCATTGGCTGGCTCTAGGATCCCTTTATTAATAGAGAGAGAGAGAGAGAGAGATTCTGACTTGTGTCATCACACTCAGGACATCAAAGAGCTTATGAGACTTAACTTGTTCAAACGTAGTCTCAGTTGACCAGGGTGTCCGTAATATGGGGCAGGAAGTCCTGGAAGGCTTTAAAGTCATCTGTTGCTGGGATGGGTGCTGCTGTTACTGCCTTGTCCAGCAATGGGTAGTATTTATTGGGGGGATAGGGGGACATCAGCAAACCCTGGTATCCTCTCCTGTTCCTATGGGCCCACATCCAGTTCTACTGTGGGTGGCCTACACAGCAAAGCCACCATGAAGTGCAATATCCTCCTTTTTTAAAATGCATTTGAGGGTGACCTGCTCCTTAACATATGGGAGGATGGCCACACTGGTCTTACTGAGAACCCAGGTGGCATTTTGTACAGGTATTGCCAGGTTGGGGCTGGCTGGCCAAGTGCCAATCATACCTGTGCTCTGAACAGAGGGGATCCCTGATATCCTCTTCGGCATCCTTCTCCAATAACCGGGGAGAGGAAGCTCTGTTAGTAATAACTGTATACCTTTCTTAATGTGTTTTTGACAGGTTTCCACATGCCCTTCCTTTTTTCCCTACTCCCTTTTTGACCAATGGAGTTGGCCATAGCATTTTGGAATTCTTTCCTACTTTCCCATCCTTTCCAGCACCCGTCAGAATCTTTTTTGGACATTTGCATTTTTGGTGCCATCTGCCATTTAAAAAAATAGATTTTTTTTTAAATGTCTCTATTTACTGGATGCATTAACAATAAATTAATAGATTTTATGCCTGTTCCTTTTTAAAAAGGGAAATATGATTTTATGCAGTTTGTATAAATATTTAAGATTTTATTTAGAATTGTACTAAATCTTAATGACAGAGGAATAAAGGAGAAGTGTTAATATATAAATCGTGTATTTCCCTCATTTTTACAGAAAGAACATGAATGTTAGATTTCTTTACCTTTTTTTTTTTTAAAACACAAAATTTTAGTTTAGCAAATAGCATTATTAATTTTTTTAAAATAATTCTGGACTAGGAATAAAATTTCCTCTTTCTATGCAATTCTATGCAATATTTGTCTTTAAAAAGTGGTAGACATATTCTAATGGAATTACATGCCAAACCTGTATTGCAATTTCCCTTATTCCATTGATTTAAAGTAATGTGTTTCTTCATAATCTTTTATATTTACTGGAAGCCAGCTCCTATTAGCTTAAATTGTATGAAAGGCCTCAATTTTAGTAACATGTTTGAAGAACAGCAATTAAAAATATCTTAGCAAAACATACACCACCAGATATACAGAGCACCAGCATCCACTCCTCCTTCCCAAAACAATTAAGCTTACATTCACCCACGCAAAGCCGCTCAGTTGTGGCTGCTAACAAATCAAAACAGAATTGCAGAGAAACCCTCTTTAAACTGACCCAAACTCCTAAGAAAAGGGCCAAGAGGAAAAAGAACAGGAGTACTTGCGGCACCTTAGAGACTAAGAAATTTATTAGAGCATAAGTTTTCGTGGGCTACAACCCACTTCTTCGGATGCATATAGAGTGACATCTATATACATCCGAAGAAGTGGGTTGTAGCCCACGAAAGCTTATGCTCTAATAAATTTGTTAGTCTCTAAGGTGCCACAAGTACTCCTGTTCTTTTTGAGGATACAGACTAACACGGCTGCTACCCTGAAACCTGTCATTATGCAAGAGGAAAAAGGTATTTCCCCCTGAAATCCTCAGGGCAGCTTCAGGATCTGTGACACTAGACAACAGACTTACATAATTTGTGTAAAATAGAGAGAAAAAAAGTTCATCACTTTCTGAAGGATGGGCAGCAAGGGTATACATACAAGGGAATACATTACCCTCCAGTCTGCACCACATCCACCTCCTCCTTCCCAAAACAATAAAGTATTCATTCAAGGAAAATTGTATGCTATTCTATAGATAAATCACCTTAAGAATACAAATAAACAAGATTTGTATTAGTTTCTAGATCAGTCTCTCTCCTCCTGCACACACATTCATACTTGTTTCTCAGCATTATTTTATATGACACACACAAAGCCTAACTTAAAGGAGTGTAACATTGCTTAATACACCCATATATGAGGCAAAATGCAGGCCTAATTTAAATTATTCTGTGCAAAACTCTTTTTACTTGGTTTTGTTTAAGGCATATCTGTAACTCTTCCAGAATTTAAGGTACCCATATGGAATGTAAAGTTATTAAAACGATTTAACTTGGATTTAATAAACAAAATAAAAACAGCAATGGAGTTTTAGGGAAACCTATATTTTAGTACACCTCTACCTCGATATAACGCTGTCCTTGGGAGCCAAAAAATCTTACCGCGTTATAGGTGAAACTGTGTTATATCGAACTTGCTTTGATCCACCGGAGTGCGCAGCCCCCCCACCCCTCCCCGGAGCGCTGCTTTACCATGTTATATCGGGTCACGTTATATCAGGGTAGAGGTGTATTTGTGAGGCAGTAGATACAAAATGTTTTCCTTAAGAGTAAATGTACTTTAAATGCTAGTCATTTTGTATTATCTGTTTGATGCTGTTGAGAATGAATACATTGGCAATGGAGAGAAGGAATTTCTTTCTTCATTGAACGGTGATGCCAGGGGATAGTACAGGGCCAGTAACGGCAATCCTGTTGGGTACCGGGAATGTCTCCGAATGTGATAGAGATGCCTCTACAGCATATCTGAGGTCTTCACTCGGTTCCATCACAGGCATCAGTACTGGGATCAGTGTTGAGTCCCTCCTTGACGGGGACCAGTCTATCACAGGACAGGCAGGATTTGAATCTCGGGATCTGAACTCCACCATGAGGCATGGCAGTTAGCATGAATCGCCTCACTCTGCTGTAGTGGAGGGGAGAGGGTGAAGAGGGAGAGCACAGAGAAATCGATGATCCTACTTCCCCCCCCCCCCCTTTTTTTTTAAACTTCCTTTAGAGAAAAAATGCAAGGGTAGAATTCCTTCCCCAAATCATTTGAAAGAACCAGTTTAAGGTGTTTGAAGAGAGTAGTGCGTCAAACCACTTACTGCCATGAGCAGTAAGAGGAAGCTGAGGGAGGATCACAGCGGCTCCACCTTCTATGCCTTCACATGGGAGCACAAGGGGCACCTGCATGGCCCCAAATGACAGTTATGTAAAGAAAATCCACTCTCTCACACAGAAGGTGCGTGTGCGCCTCCACTGGGATCCACACGATACATACTTGAAGGACCTTTTCTGTCCTCATTGGGCAGTTGTCCTATAAGCTAGCCCAGCAGTCCCTCTGCGTGCCCTCTTTTTCTGACAATAGCTGTAATGGTAGGTACAATGCATCAGTATTTTAAAAATCACCGGTGCTTGCTCGAACATTCTCTTGTGAAGCAGAACGATTGCTATCTATCTCTGAAGCAGGGAAACATTCTATGGCAAAACACTAATAATCACAGCTTTATTTATTTTATTGAGCTAAACTTCATAGGTTATTAATGGCTTTGAAAACATAAAACCCAGGTATCTCATATATACTTCTGAATGGCACAACCCCTAAATGTTTGATAGTGACCTATTTCAGAACAAAAATCCCTAAAGATCCTCAGGTTCACAAAGGACTCTGCTATAAAGCTGTAACACATCCAAAGGGAGAATTTCAAAGGCACACGAGGCCGTTATGCACCCATCTTCCCCTTTGTGTTTGTTTTGTATCAGACTTATAAAACTGCCTGTTCTTTGGAGCAAGGACTCATTTGTTCATCCCAGTTACCCATGTATGCAGCACAAATGCTCATTCAGAAAAACAGCTACAATTTTAAATCTTCAGGCAAATCACCAAGCTGCAAATGACTGTCACATGAAGGCATGAGAAGCGAGGGAGTATTTTGCAATTTAATTATTGGTTCCATTTGAACATTATTTAAATACTAAGATAAGCACAAAAACATTTAAATAAAAGTTATTTTGTTCTCCCCATCCAGTGTTCTGTCTAGATTCTCAGAGCACACAGAAGATAACCGTTCACTGGCATAATTATTTCTGCAGCCCTTTGGTGACTTTTTCAGCAAATGAAAAACATACCAAAAGCCGAATATCCCTGTGAATTCTTTCCAACCTAATTGCAGGTGTCTCCGATTTTCCACTGACATGCTGCGAATGCCTGATTAAATGAAAGTAAATTCCACCAAGTTAAACACCATGGGAACTGTGAAAACACACAAGCTGTGCCAGCTAGAAGGGAAGATTCTAAATGAGTTGAATAGGCGTATCACCTAAATAAAAACTAGTTATAATAGAAAATAAAAGGCTAGGAAGATTAGAGATTATATTTAAAATGGACTACTTAGCTAACACCATTAAACACTCAGGGTGACATTCTACAGTTCTTAATCAGGTTAAACACCCATTGACTTCAATGGGAGTTTTTCCTCAATTGAGGAACACAGAATTTGGACCTTAGTTCTTAAAGGACCTTCATACAGGAAAAACTTAAGTCTTGAACCAGTAAAAAGGGGCCTAAATCACATGCTTAAAGTTAAGCACATGCTAAAGTCCTCTGCTGGATTGAGGCCTTAAAGATTTTTCTCGGTCTACAATTTGACACACACAGAGATACAGGTCTCATGTTGGTTGCAGCAGCCATATGATCTTAACCCTACACACTTCAGTACAGGACAAATTGAATATCCCCAAAATAAATCCATTTCCCTGCACACCTGCAGACTTTTTTTCCAGATTGTTGTTTACGGTAGTTCTCAAAAATATCAAGATGCCTTCACAGAATTTTGATTGCATAAATACAGAAGTATAACGCCTGTGCAGGATCATGCAAGTTAGCTGGTTGTGAGATAAGAGAGCTTTCACGCACACAAATATAATCAATAGCAAAAAGAAACACACGGACATTCTGGCCAGGCACATATATTTCATGTGAACATCCTCCTTTCAAATTTGCTTCAAATGAAAAATTCTGGTTTAAGGCAAATATTTTAGACATTTAGTCATGGTTTGGGAGTTTTATTATTTGATTTCCAAAGTCATCCCAGATCAAAGAGCTATTACACTTTGATAGACTGTAGCCTGAATATAGGCAATACATTCCAGATCTTTAAAGTCCAACCTAGAATTAAGTTCCTAGCTAGTCTGGCCTATAATAAAAATTAAGACCAGTTAAATCCTTTGTGCATCTGGATAAGCTCACTGCAGGACTGTTAAGCAATTTAAAAAATGCTTACCTCTCTATCCATGAAAAGGTTGTAAAAAATAAAAATATTGTAATTAAACATTTCACCCTTACAACCATTTAATTCAGACCTAATTCTGGCTTCATTCTAGTTTAGGAAGTTCTGGTTGTCGCCCACATGACACCAGTGATAGGGAAGCTTATATTCCTTGCTCTCTGTGGGAGCCAGAAACTATATGCAGTTGTGTATGGTTGAGTAAAAGGCATTCAGGAAAATCAATCCAGCTGCTGTATTTGATGTCTCACTTTTACTGCCAAATTATGAAAGACAATTATAGAACCTAAACATTTGCAGAGGACTGGAGCCCAGCCTGAAATCAAGGGAAAGATTGTTTGGGTTTTTTTAATCCACATTGTCCTTTTATACTGAATGTTGCTTAATGTTTCCTGCTGAGAAACTGTTTATTTCCAAAACCTCAAGTGTTTTAAGGTGGCACTGTGCTTTACGACTCCACCCTTGAGCAGCATTTTTCTTAGTCCTTGAATTTAGTCCAAGTAGAACTTTCTGTACCACCTTGAAATCAACAAATGATAAACAATTGCCAATGGGAACTCTTTCTTCCAATTTTCCATTTAACAAAAATAAACATCTTGCTGTTGTTTTCCCCTCTTGGCCATACCCAATTCAGCCATTTGGGGATTTCTTGGAGTCTGGAAAGAAGGGTCTCTTAGTGCTCTCAACAGATTAACATGGTTTGGGGGTGGGGGACAGGTTCCCCAGAACAGTGAAGATGACAGTAGAATTCCATTTAGAAAAATAATCCAAAATTCCCCCAAAACTAACCAGGATACCTAATGTAGGGAAACCAAACACTATAACAGATGCAAGCTGGAAACCCTTGAATAAAGGGGTGATACTGACTACTGAAAGGATAGAATTGGTGTTTTTACCCTCCTCTTCTTGCTCAGTTGCCATTTTTCTATTACCTACTTTTTGTATGGCTACTCTAGTGGCACTCTTTTCTGCAGTTACATCATGCTTAGAGCATCACTATCTCCTTTTCATCTCTCCACTCACCCCAAGATGACATCACCTTCATAGCACAAACCCCATAGGTAGGAAGCTGATTTTAAGTACTTCCCTTCCTTCAAAAACTAGCACAATCCAGTCCAGTGTTAATAATATAAATTTCATCCCCTTCTTAGAAAGAAGAAGCACTTTACCTCTCCAGTACTTGTGGCCCTCTGAGGGCAAGGGAGAGCAAACCTTGAAAGTGTCCCAGAGCCAGTGTCTCTTTTTCACCTTAAGATAGCTTTTTAATCTACCCATATATGGATAGATAAACTATAAAGATAAAAACAGACATCAGTTTTATACAGATTCTGAAAACCTGATTTTTTTTGTAATTTACTTATTTTTAGAGTAAGTCCCATACCGACAGAAGGAACAAATGTGTGTCACCCAATCAATTCTAGGTTGGCAAACTTCAGAAAACCACCAGCCTCATAGCATATTCTTTGGCCACACTTCACAGTACTGTGTTCATGCACCCAAACTACGTGACTGGATGCAATTTATGTCAGCCTCAAGTGTTCTAACTGGCATCTCTGTTAGGCTTCAAGACTTCTGCATTTACTATCCTGGAACCTATAAAATTCCCTTTGTCCTGCAGGAACTCTCCAGCGTGAATTCTACTGAACAGTACTGAGTTTATGTATTAAACAAATGACAACTCCCTGCAAGTGAGTTGGAATTTTAGGGGTCCAGGACTGTATTGCCAATCACAGTAGTATTTAAACATTGCAGTATAAAAAACAGATTAAGTAAAGATTAGACAAAGAGACCAGGGATTACCACCATCCTTTAGATATAGTAAAGCTTTACAGAAACTGAGAAGAGCTGTTATTAAATATCTGAAAAAGGGCTGGCACAAAAAAACCCAAAACACTGTACAGGGCCTTTGCCTTTACTCAGAGGGATAAAGAAAGAAACAGCAGTTCTTTGGGGTTGTTTACTTTACCGCTGACCATCCTACCCCAGGGCTCTGCTTTTGCAACATTTATTTTACCATTACAGATATTTCTAATTTGTTAGCCATATTATGTCATCTAGTGACCAGAGGCTTTACAGACTTCATCACCATCACCCCCCAGGGCATCAACATCTATTTCATACAGGCCTTCAAAAGAGCCAAGATGTTTTTTCTGGCTCTTCACTCCCACCTATCAATTTTTCAGTTCCTCAGAACTAATACCATTGTCATTTGTGATTTATGAAAAATAAGCATTGGGCAAGCACAGAGCCAGCTGATTTAGATCTTTCATTTTCATGAGAATGTTTTAATATATTTCAGGATTTAGCAAAGCAATGGCAGCAAGATAAGTCAGACTCAACTCCTTTTCTCAGGCTGTTTCCACACAGTGCCCAAGTTAGGTACGGAATAGATCTTTTCAATTATTGTGATCCTTTTGGGCTGGCAAGCCACTTCAATTCCAATGAGGTCTTTAAGATTTTGCTTCAATTACGTGCAACTTTGCCCACCCAGCAAAAAAGTGGGTACAGGAAATAGGATTTCTTTGCCAAGCTAATGAGTCACTGTACGGCAGTAGTTAATTCAGTTATCTTGCTTTGCCAACTAACTTTTTTATTATTTAATAATTTCCACTGTATTTTATCCTCTTAAGAAAAATATATGTGAACCCACCTCGAGGAATTTTTGCTATTCTCTATTTTTAAAGAATTGTTCTCTGAAATGAATAAGGAACAAGCAGATAAACAGAAACTGTTTTGTCCCGGTGCTATTACAATAAATGAGTGCACTGGAGGGGAACAAAGTTGCTGCAGCTCAAATATAATCCTTAGGGAATATTTTTATTTGCCTTCAGACCCAGCTAAAATGGAATGTTACCATACATAAATAGAGTAATCCGATTAGTTAGTGCCTTAACCATTGTATTTTAAAATGACTAACTCGTGTAGCCAAAATTTTCTATTTGGTCAAATAAGCCAAAAGTGTATTAATCCCTTAACAAAGGGAAGTCAAGAGTTCTTGGCACACATCCTGTATCCAGCATTCCCTAGTAAAGGGTTAAGTCTGCAAAATCATGGTGGTTCTTAACATTTTTGATTGAACTACACAGCAGGTGATTTCACATTAGTGGCTACTACACATCATGGCACCAATTTACTGCCATTAAGAGTTTATGTTTTACGTAGACTTACTATAGGGCTACACAGTTTTACTGCCTTTCCTATACGTGGGCTCTGGAGCAAGTAACTGACTATGTTGACACCAATTAGTCTACAAGTTCCACAGCCCAGAAAGATACAGTGCAGGCAGCAGTGTCAGTCTCATTGTCAGAAGAATTTCTATTATAGTGCCATGCTACCACTACATCAATTTCAGTAGAGAAAGCATCAGAAACTTGTTAAGCATGTCGAAATCTTTCTGAAAAAGTAGCTCTTCGGGATAAATTTCTCATGCTTGTTCTCTGTGCAAACCTGAGTTTCAGGAAAGTTTAATGAAATCCCATGGGGTCATTTCTGATACCAGAGAGCATACCCCTGATGAACAATGCTTCCATTTTCACTCTCCTCACCTTCTTTCAACCCTCACCCTGGATGGAAGAAAAAAGTAGGAACTGAAGAGAACTTTGCAGAGCCTACAGCTCTCTATGTGGTCCCCAGGAGCCGCCACCCCGCCTGGAGCAGTGTTCCAGGGGCTGCAGCCGCAACATGCTTTAAACTATGAAATGTCAGATATAGGCAGGTGTATATCTGGGTATGCACCCAACAGATTTTTTTAAAAATCCAAGTAATATGCAATTTTACTGTAAGAATGTTATTTGAATATGCAATATGAGAAAGACATTAAATCCAAAAAAATTACATTAATATAGTAAAGTTGAAATCTTAAGCAAACTAGTCAGGAAATCTAGTTAAGGTTCCCACAGTTTTTTGTAACAATATCAGATATTGTGCATATCTAGGAAGGCATTAAAACTAACCCCAAATACCATAATACAACATACTCCCTGTGCCTCAGCATCCCCATCAAATGGGGATAATAATATGGACCTCCTTTGTAAATTGTTTTGAGACTTTCAAATGAAAAAGTGCTGTAAGAGCTTGGTATTGTATATCTGAGACCAGAATTACAACTGCTGAATTACAAGTACTGTGAGAATAATTTAAACTTTTGTTCATAAATTCTCAAATTTAACATATGCATTATAAATACCAAGAGATACGGTCCAGTGGCTAAAGCATGACACTAGGATCCAAGAATTCAATGTTCTAACCCTGGCTCCAATACTGATTTACATAGTAACAAATCACAACACCTCTGTGTGTTTCAATTTCCCCATGCTTCAAGTGAAGGTATCGACTTCAGAGGTGCTTTGAAAATTAGCTGGTTAATGAAGTGACTGTATACTGTTAAGCACTGCACTGCATCACAGGCATCACCTGAAGTATGCTGGGGTGGGGTGGGGGAAGGTGAGGAAAAGGGAAAAGTTTTCAAATAACAATAATCACACCTCGGATTAACCTCATTAGTTATGATACTACCACTGAGTACTCACAGCACAGTTTTCAGAGTAACAGCCGTGTTAGTCTGTATCCGCAAAAAGAAGAACAGGAGTACTTGTGGCACCTTAGAGACTAACAAATTTATTAGAGCATAAGCTTTCGTGCTCTAATAAATTTGTTAGTCTCTAAGGTGCCACAAGTACTCCTGTTCTTCTTTTCACAGCACAGTGTAACCTATTAAATATGCAAATGAAAAAAGTGCATTTGATGTTATGCAGTCAAGTGCTATGGCTATTACAATTTGGCACATGGATCATATTGACCAAACAAGACTATTTAATAAAATAACAAGAGTTATTTTATTTGAGTAGAAATGTACAATAAAAATTTTGTATTGGCTACATTTAAAATCCCATTAGTTAAAAATTAATCTATACAACATATGATAAAATCCAGGTAACAAAACATTTACACAGTCAACATAATACACAAAGACAAATAAAATCACATGTGTAAGGAATCCAGGGGGAAAAAAACTCACCCTTTCTTAAAACGTACAATAATCTAAACACAACATGGAAACACACAGAATACATCTAATAAAGTGGTACTTTTGTAATACAAGAGTTTGGAGTTTTTATTCAGGACTGTATCAGATTATCTGAATATATGGGACATCATGAGACACTGTTCATATCTTCACAATTCATTCGCTGCTTAGAAATTAAAGTAACAATACACTGTTGAGGACTGCAAAGGGGGAGTTTAGTTGGTTTGACAACCATTTTGTGTGACTAAGATCAAGTGCAGCATCAGTTCTATATGAGAACTGAAACCTTCCCCTGACAGGGGAATGGGTTTGATCTAACTTGTACATATCTAAAATACTACAATCCATGCATAATAGCACACCCACTGGAAGTGCCACTCCAAAAGCCACTTTAAAAGTGACACTGCAGTATCAAAGTGACTGGCTAAGGACATGGTGCTGATACAGCCTGTTCGGAGATGCTATTAACAGGAATGCTTTCAAAGAACAATTGTTCTATACTGCTTGTACAGGTTCTCTTTCAGTACTTGTGGTTGATCAGTATTTAGATTTTAAGAGACCTACAATATTAAATCCATGCCTCACAGAACAGCGATTTTTAGAAATTAAAACTATACAGAGCTATTCCTGGTGACATGTATTAAGAGTTGATTTCGGAGAGGTATATACTAGAAACTCAAAAGGAGTTTTTCCAACACCTGCAAATCAGGTTTCTGCAACAAAGCATTTAACAGTCTGGACCAATAGATTTTCCTTCGCTACTCAAACTTGCTAGGGAGAGATGAAAGATTCCTGGATGAAAGATTTTTTCTCCCCACAAAACTGAACTCCCTCTATATACATTTTATTCAGATGAATTCTTCCTTAGCTTTCAAAAAGGCACTTAGGAAAAAAGGTCAATTGAACAATAACAGTTCAGTAGAGTGTGCATTTTTAGAAAAGCCTAAACTTATTATCTGTATCAACACAGAAAGGCACAGGAGAGTTCCAGGTTGTCAAATGCTTGGTCATAGAAATGCAGTTTACAGGTAGTCTTTCTGCTCCTACTCATATGACAACCTGGACCAGTGGGGTCAAATTGTTCCAAGATCAGGAGGCTATGGTCTTTACAAAGAGAGTGCTCAGCACCCACATACCAAGGGCGACGTCCTTCTGTCCGCCTATGAGAGAAAGAAGATTTAAGTCCAAGCCTGTTGCAGTATGTCGTGAAGGACAGCAAGATGGAGCATCACAATTACAACACCATGAATGAAGACAACATTTGGAACTTCAGTGATATTTTTTGCCTGTCTGCAAAGTGCAGCAGGGCAGGGAAAGCAGTTTGGGAGGCCAGCAATTGGTCACTCTGCCTTACAGGCCCCAACAGCGGCTGGTAACCTGCTGGTCCAAAGTTTTGAACAAGTAGGAAATTATTAGTGCTTCTGGTACTTGTTGAAGGACACTCATGCTGACAGATGTGTGAATAAAACCCAGAAGTCCTTCCTGACAATGAATGACCCTTCCTGTCACTAACACCTTGGGCAAGTTTTAACTTCATGCCTCAGTTTCCACATCTATAAAATGGGGATAATACTTCATTACCTCACAGTTGTGTAATAAGGATCAATTCTTGGTATTAAAGTTTTCCACGGTCCTTTTTAAACACTTCTAGAGATCCAACCAACCACATACTTCCAAATGTGTTCTAAAACCACTTAGCACACCTAATAAAATGTCTCTCAAGAGGGTTAGGCTCACACCAGTACAAAAGCTACACAAAACACTCTTCTAAAAAGGGTTCAGAATACTGAGGAATTGTGGTTGTTCAAAAAGTAGAGGTGGCAACAATTCACTATTAAATTTGGCCTGCCTCGAAACAATTCGACAACTGATTTTCAACTGTTTTGTGGCTAACACTGTTGCACTGTTCAGTAGAGGCCAATATGGACAGGGAGAAAGTATTACCAAAAAAAGATTACAAGGGAGAGCAAGGGTTTAGGTTTGCCCCAGGCATACCAGCTGTCACAGTGTTACCCAGAACGGTTAAAGGTAAGTTCTTGAAAGCTAGATTCAGGAGACAGAATATTTAATAGTGTAGGCCCGGCCTTCACGGAAAACTAAAACAGACATTATCTGTCTAAACTGAAACAAAACAACAGTGGAATGAAATACAGATTGCTAGTGCAGAGAGAACTACAGGGCAGACTTCTTAGCCGATTATTTAAAAAATATGAAATGAATATGTTGTTTATTTACAAATATCCTGCCTTATTTTGGTATATTAACAAGACTACTAGAGAACACCTTCATAATGACCACCTGTGAAGTATTAAATTGTCCCAACTTTGTTCTAGATAACCTAAATATTATGGATGCAGGCCATAATAAATGCGAACTTTGTTTAAATAATGTTAAGGTTATCACAAACTTTCAAAGCCAGGAAATGCACTGTTAGGGCCAGGATTCTGTCTTGAACTCAAAACTGTTGTGATGATTAAAGAGAATTTTTAAAAAGTACGAGTCAAGGATAAAGTATTAACCTTCATTTTGAATATCCTGGCTTCTGTCAGTGTTTCAAAACAAACAGTCTGTTCCACTTTCTTAGTTTAAAACAAAAAAATCAACAAAATAAACCAATGAAAGATAAAATGCTATTTAACAGATGGGAAAAGCTTGAGTTAGTCTTTCGGGGAAAAATTGCTACTATGTACAAAAAAAATACGCATACAGCTTGTGTGTTCCATCTGGATTAAAACAGATTTGTTAATGTTTTCAGAAGGCATATTATTTAACTGATAGATCAACCTATTGTGTGTTTTAAGACACTTCATATACATGTGTAAAAGCAGTAAGACTACAGCAAGTAGAAAATAACAGGTCTAAAACTAAAATCATCCATTCATTTGGACTTGTACAATTTAAAACCATAACTAAATACATTTTAAGAAGTACTTACTATTTCTGACCCCTGCATTCCATGGCAAGATGCAACTTATAGTATCTTTTTATGGGTAGATAGACCCCAGACTCAAAAGGAAAATAAGCTGGCTTTGTTTGAAATTATAGCTTATCTACAATTTATATTTTCACTAAAATGTGCTGCATCATTTGAGAACTTCCTACCAATAAACCACATTCAAGAATTAATTCTCCTTTCACGCACACTTACCATTAGGACAAGAGAGAAATAAGTGCATCCAGAAATTTGCTCCGATCTTCCATTTTCAGTTCAATTACTAAAATAAAGAAATATTTATTAGTACAGGAGACAGCTGCAGATATACCAAGTCTCAGACTCTGGGAATATGTACTAGTATTTTAATCAAATTATTTCTCTTGTTTTTTTGAAGTCTGGGTAATATAGTAGTACGTAGGTTTACTGTGCTGTTAAAAGGGAGATCTGAGCAAATTCAGAATTCCAGATTCTCACCCTTTAAATATGGTCTCCTATTTTAATTAAGTGGGCTTGATAGATTCTAGGTTTACATCAGATGTTGCAGAGCAAATACCTACATCATAATCTTCAGAGTTTAAATTTTGCCTTCTTTGCAAAAACACATATAAACCTTTCCAGACTACTATTCCTTTTTGTTAGCTAAAAAAAAGGAGGTGAAAAATCTCTTATGGCTGATGTCTCTTTCAGACGGCTGTACCAAACGTATTTCAAAACAAATGTTAATGCAGATAAGCCAACATCATAACTAGCACATAACTATAACTGTTTATGGTTACATTTGAGAGCTCCAAGTCAATTCAGATAAAAATGGTCATTCCAGGCAAAATATATTTCAACTTTTCTCAGTAATAATTAAGAGGTTTGCACACTTACAGCTAGCAGTTTTTATACTTTCAGTACACCAAGATGCCAGTTAAAGAAGTGCCCCAGTACTAAAATCTGGACTGTGTTATATTGCAGCCTGCTTGTGAAGCACACCACATAGGTGATGAGCATCTATGTATATATTAAAATTACAAGAACTGCCACTTTGTAGAATGACTGAGATCTTTTAGGGAGTCTCCTGTCTAAAACAGTAGAAACACTGACCCCTAAAGGATTTGCCTGTCAAATGCAATATGTGGATGTGAAAAGATAAAAAGTTACTTACTAGACATGTCAAAGTGGTTATGTAAAGTCCTAGAATTTGTGCTTTCTGCAGCTTTTTCAAATGCTCTCCCAAAAAAGCTTTAAAAAAAACCAAACCCACACATTAGGAATATCACCTCATTAATTAGCAGCACTCATTCATTTTTCTAACACTCCAAATTTTACAGAGAAGACAAAATATCCTTCCCTTTCCACCCTATCCTTCCTGGACCACGCATATTATATCCTACAAGCCCCATGCAGTCACAAAAATCCAGAGTGCATGGGCTCCAATTAGTCACTGTGGCCAAACACCCGCTTTGTCTCCCAGGAAGCAGATTAAAAATTTAAATTAGGGGAAAACCTCAAAAGTAGTCAAGATTAAAACTCCTGCCATATGAATATAACAACTCTGCCCATGCAAACCCTGAGCTTTAGCAGGATTTAATTCTATTGCCTGTGACAGCAATTTTAAAAAAGGATCTGCAAATGGCCCAGTGACTGAGCACCCTGAATATAATTTGCAAGCACACTGAAAAAAGTCAGGACCTACACAAAAAGTATAGCCACAAAAAATGTCCACTACTTTTATTTTTTAGCACTCTGACAAATAATAAGAACATAAGAACGGCCATACTGGGTCAGACTAAAGGTCCATCTAATCCAGTTATCCGGTCTTCCAACAGTGGCCAATGCGAGGTGCCCCAGAGGGAATGAACAGAACAGGTAATCATCAAGTGATCTATCCCCTGTTACCCATTCCCAGCTTCTGGCAAACAGAGGTTAGGGACACCATCCCTGCCCATCCTGGCTAATAGCCATTGATGAACCTATCTTCCATGAATTTATCTAGTTCTTTATTGAACCTGTTAGTGTCCTGATCTTCACACCATCCTCTGGCAAAGAGTTCCACAGGTTGACTGTGCGTTGTGTAAAGAAGTACTTCCTTTTTTGTTGGTTTTAAACCTGCTGCCTATTAATTTCATTTGGCAACCCCTAGTTCTTGTTTACTCCTTCTCATAATACACCACTTCACTTTCTCCAAACCAGTCATGATTTTATAGATCTCTATCACAGCCCCCCTTAGTCATCTCTTTTCCAAGCTGAAAAGTCCCCGTCTTATTAATCTCTCCTCATATGGCAGCTGTTCCATACCCCTAATCATTTTTGTTGCCCTTTTCTGTACCTTTTCCAATTTCACTGTATCTTTTTTGAGATGGGGCGACCACATCTGCAAACAGTATTCAAGATGTGGGTGTACCATGGATTTATATAGAGGCAGTATGTTATTTCCTGTCTTATCTATCCTTTTAATGATTTCCAACATTCTGTTGACTTTTTTGACTGCCACTGCACATTGAGTGGATGTTTTCAGAGAATTATCCACAATGACTCCAAGATCTCTTTTATGAGTGGTAACAGCTAATTTAGACCTCATCACTTTATATGGATAGTTGGGATTATTATATTTAAACATTACTGAAAGGATATTTATTGTTCAAAGGTAAACGAACAAACCAATCAGAAAAAAAAAAAGAAAAGGAATGGGGGAAATGTGTGCCTATATTTCATATCCATAGCAAGAGACAAGGTGAGTGAGGTAATATCTTTTATTGGATTAACGTCTGTTGGTAAGAGAGACAAGCTTTTGAGCTAGAGAGAGCTCTTCCTCAGGTCTGTGAAAGGTACTTCACTGTTATAGCTAAATTCCCATAGCAAAATACTTAAAGTGTGTACAATTGATCATTAAAGCTAACATTGGGATCAAAACATTTGGCATTAAAAATATATCTTAGATAAGCTTAGCCTCTTTCCTGATATAAACCTATTGATGTCATTTAGAAAGGATACTAAACAAAAAAACACTCACTTCTTTTTGTCGGAGCTTTCTGTCTCTGGAGGAATTCCCACCATGATCACTGTACCCTGTTCAACATCCATCGGCGCTGCTACTATCAGTGGCAGCAGCTTACAGCGCTTGTTTTTTGTCTGGAAGACAGAAAGTCCCTTGGTTAGGCAAAGAGCTCAAAGATGATACAATCAACCTTCAGTTCTGCATGCCAAATATCACTAAAGATGTTGACTTAAAAAGTCAACTCTACTCCAAGCCAACTGGGAGTGGTTTCATTATTTGATCTCCCTGTCACAAGTCTAGTGACTTTAGGCATAGCAGTAAATGACCTAAAGAAAATTCAATCCCCTTTCAATCCTACGTTCAGTTTTAACATGGATCAGATATGAAGCTATGGACATCATTTCCAGTAAAGAAAAATGCTGCCTTTTTTCATTAAAGCATGCATTGTCACCTTGGTATGTAAAATGTGTGCTGTGCATAAGTGAAAAATTTTGCACAAAGTTAATTTTCTATAAAATAATAGAAGAGATACTAAGCTTGAAAAGTAAGTTCAACTCCACTAAACACATTCCCTTCCTCATTAGTGTGGTATTCCTTCACCCTTCCACAGGTCTGCAGTAGTAGAGAGCTCCTGGGAAAGTTATCTGATCTGTATTTATCAAAGATAAAACTGCCACTTTTATCAGATTAACACTTCAATAACCTTACCCTCTTTAATTAAGCTCTTCAAAGTCAGTGAGTGATTTAAGGATTTTGGCTATTTTGTAGGAATGTCTATTCCAGTAAATCAAGTGTTCAGCATGGCATAAAGCCCTAGACATAATTCTTTTGCAGCTAACTTTGAGATTGCCATCCTGTCGCACGGATAACTCTGTCTGATAACTCTGGGCATAACAGTCACCTTGGTTGAGAGCTAGGGACCTAAAGAAATTAGGAAGACAACCCCTTAGGAAAAAAGCTTTGATTAAAGCTCCAGTCCTGCAACTAGCTCCATAGAGGAGTAGGCCCACGTGGAACTCATTGGAGGGTAGGGATCTTAGTCTAATTTTCAGAAGAGAAGTCATGTATGAATATAGTGAACATTGCTCACGATAATGTTATTTGTACAGTAGGAGAATGTTCACTGACTGGGTGATATGTTAATCTAATACTAAGCCTTGTGTTTTATCTGAATTGAGTCCTACTTTTATACAGTTTAAAAAATGACCATTTTAGTAAATACTGCTTAAAATTCAGTTTGGTTTATTGTGAATGAGGTTTACTATTTTAAATATACATTTATAAAAATAAATTAAAATGTTCCAGGTGTTTTTTGATAACTTAATCAATCCTGCATTTTCAGTGTTACAAACTTAAGCTAATTTCTATGCCACAGTAAGTTTGTTAAAAAGGGTATAACAATTTTAAATTTAATTACTATGATCTCCCTCTATTGTTGGATGTCAGCATCTCAGATGAAAAACTCTCACTAGCATTAAGAGGTCTGCAAACTGGAATCTTCCACACAGCATCATCTGTACATTGGTGCCATACTACCTAACCATTCAGTTAACTGAAAAAGTAACTTTTATATTTTAATACTTTATCTGGTGATCCTTTTCTTAAATAATCCACAGAAGAATTATAACTATGTATTCAGAGCAAGAGTTAGCCAGTTGTAAGCCTTTGATTTACTTACAGAGCAAACAAAAGACTTGAGTAAATATTTACTGAGCAGGCACAGAGACACTGGTTTGGAGAACAGTTTCACATCTGGAGTGCCCTGGGAAAAGAAAAGTTAACTCAATTATACCTAAACAAGAGATAGTAACATCCTTAGCTCATCTTTAGGATGAATGGCAGCTTAAAACAAAGTTAAAAAACTCATGACACTCTAGAAACATGAACAAAAAATTGTTTCTACTTAAAAAGTGTTCTTCATTTGTATATAAAAAAACCTAAGGAACCTTTCCTTAATTTTTACAAGACAAAACTCCAGAAGGATTGATCGCCTTGCTGACTTGAATATCAAGACAGTACCATGACAAGACTGATTCTTAAAATGGGGAAAAGTCAGGGGGAGAAGGGGTGTCAATATAGGCGGATTCGAAATCAGTGCAATATAGAAAGCTAAGCTCTTCCAGGCTTTCATATCTACTTGACATACGAATGGTGACAGTTACAGTATAAGAAGTCAAATGAAGAGGAACAAGTACATAATTCTGACCTCCATTAGATAGCAATAGAGAAAAGGCCCCTGAGAGATTACAAGATTAGTGCAAATACAGCTGGCTACAGTCTGCTGAATGGCACGAAGTTGTTTTTTAGCTAGTTCCAGCCCTTGATGCAGTTTGTCCAGGTTACTCCTATAATGGAACAGGGAGAAGAGAAATACTTTCACATAAAAAGAAAATTCTTGTTAAATGGAGTTATTTCTAAATACTAATCATAAGGATATTTGCGTTGAATCTTCTGAGAGAAGCATTTTCATCAACTTAACATGGTTTTCATAACTAACGATTAAGAAAAACTGTGAGAGGGGAGAGAGCATATGCACAATACCTGGAAAGACTGTCCAAAGCCTTGATAAAATTATCAGTTCCAGGTTCATCTTTCTCTATATTCTCCATTAGAGAAGCTGTTGCATAGACGATGTCACTTGCTAAGAACTTGTTCTTAAAACCAAAGTGAATGCTGAAGGTCTGTACTCTTAAGTTTTTCATTCTGTAAAAGCGAACCAAATCAATGGAGAGATGTTATGACAAACTTCTTATAATCTATATGATAATATTAACATGTATTGCCATCCATTAAGAAGTTTGAAATTAGAAGCACAAGGGTAAATCTCACATTAACTTTTCTGACTAGTCTTATTCCTATCTAGCATTATTGTTATGTCTTTTTAAACAAGTTGTGGCATCCTCTTTAAACTGCTAGTAAACTACTAAACTGCATGTTAATAGTTAGAGCACAGCACTAGGAGTCAGAAGTTCTGGGTTTATGCCTGGTGCATCAGGAAGTCTCTCAAAGCCTGATTCTGAGAGATGCTGAGCGTCTATAATTGGTCAAATGAAGTGAGGGGCCTAAACATCTTGTAAAGTCAGATCCTCAGCATCAGTCTACGAGTCTGTACAATCAGTATGATAGTCTAATATATATGGGTGTTGTAATGCTTTGTAATATTTCTAATACACAATAGTAGTTAACAGAAATTTAATTAACAGAAGTAGGATTTTACCCAAATTTGCTGGCAGATTCTTCAATCATTTCCTGCAGGTTCTCCTTTAAGGAAATGTCCATGGAATTAAACTTTTGCTTCACCTGCTTCAAAGGCAAACTACAAAATGGGAAAAAAGTCATTTTTTAAACATGCAGTTAAACATGTCTTCATCTAATGGAAAGGAGATTGCCCTACGAGTGAATGCATTCAACAGGTCAATTCTAGTTTACAGCTCTTCTATTCATCTACCTGAAACACTGATGAGTGGATGTGCAAGAGTCGCTTCATATATCTACTGTCCAATAAAAGCACATATCTTAAAATTAATGAGTACAGTAGTGTCAGCAGAGCAGAAGTAATGGAGTGGAAGGGCAATCCACTCTGTGCCCATAACAACATTTCCATATTTAACATAAGTGCCCACCTCAAAATTCTAATCTTTACTATGTTATATCCTGAATATTTTTCATATGCTTCCTTATTGCAAAGTACAATGTAGCGTTCCCTTTTCTCGACGAATCTTTAACTCACCCCATGTCAGCAAAAAACTCCTGAAGCCTCTTCTGCCCTTGTACAGACCAAAGTTTGAGACTGGCAGAAGTGTAACAAGTGTTACAGAGGCTTTCAAATAGGGACCAATGTTGATAAAGAGCCAGGCGCAGACTGAGGACATTAACAGGAATTAGGGAAAAATAGTGATTTGGAGCATATATATTTATAATTTACAAATTAGTAATGAACTTAACAATTGTTTATTACTATTCCTTCCCCACCCTCACCACACATACTACTTAAATCTGCATTAACTACACCTCACTGGAATAAAGATTTCCAGATGTGCATAAGAACATTATCACAGTGAAGACTGACTGGTGTAGCTGTCATTTTCCCCCCTTCTATTTTTTCCTGGGTTTGCATTTGTACTCCAGTTCCGTAGTTCTGAAAGGTTAGATTGTGTTGCTGGAATTATGCTCAAACACTGGAACAAGGATTCACCTGCAATAAACATTCAAGTATCTGTTTCTTCCAATTCAATTCCTAGCTCATAGAGAACCTGAATAAGATTCCTTTCCCTAGATTACGCCTTCAGTCTGTCAAATCAGGTTGGTTTTTTTAACCCCTTAATATTTATAGATCAGACATAAGGATACTCATACTCAAATGCTATTCTCATGCAGTCAATAGAAAGGGAGTTCTCTTCATCTTCATTGCGGTGGTTATGCCGGGACACATGACGCTGTAAAGTTCCAATATCAGTCACATACTTCATTCTTTAAAAAAAAAAAAAAAAGTAATTTTTCTTTCCCTTGGTACTTTTATTCTTGTTTACTACAAAATTCTTTCCTAAGACTTACACCTTGGCTAGCCAGCATCACAAAAATGAAACCTTATTATGAAAAGATAAAAGATATTTTTTTAAAAAATTGGCACCACCTAGTGATCAGCTCTCTCCCCCCCCCACGTGGTAGTATACAAAGTAAATCAAAATGAATATATTTATTGCAACAGTAACACATACAAAAATGAAAGTAGTTACTAAATTTACCCTCAACCTCACAAAATAGAGATTAATGCAGGTAGGTGTAGGGAGAGCAGAATACACAAACTGAAATCTATCATACATATCAAAATTTTGTACAATGCAAGATACAGAAACTCAGTGGCTATCGGGAGATAAATCTATGTATGAAAAATAGGAAAAAATGATGAATTAGAGAAATGTTTCAAACTTTTAAAAAGGTGAAACAAGCAAGAGAATTTTGAAAAGTATAGAGTACACTGAGATTTTTCCTTTAACGAAGCTACTGTAAAACAGACGTATTTAAATTAGCCACAATTAAGCACGGCTTTTCCATGGAGTATTAGCAGTGATCATTTTATAAAATGAATAATCTGGGGGGAAAAAAAGCTCATTAGAAATTGTTTCTATTATTTGAATGTTTATTTCAATTAAAAATACAATTTGTTTGACTAATACGTACACCACATTCACTCACTAATATAATAGCCTGACTCCTGTGTTGCTGCATACATTAACGTGCAGATTCCCTGATGCATATTAGCTATTAAATAAAAATAGATGCACAGCTTACTTACTGTGTGATTTTATCTTGAACCCACTGGTCTGTAAGCCCAACAATAGCCCACCTAAAAAAGTGGGGGGAGAAAAAGTCAGGTAGGAAAAGAATCTATGCAACGTAGAAAGGTTAAGATGTAAATACATGAAAGAACAGACATCTACGACATTTAGAAGGGGACTGTGTGCAGCAGGTATACAAACACTTCTGAACTAAATTAATCACAGAACATGTTCACATGGGAAAGCAGCTGTATTTTTACTTGACAAGATACTTTACATACATAGCTACAGAAATAATTTCAGTGGCCCCACATAGTAAATTTTTGAAACAACAGTTCAGTTTGTAGTGAAGGTACCGCTCTCTAAGCCTAAGACGTAATTTTTCTCCAACATAAAATTAAAAAGTCATGCACACACGCACATTGGATAAAAATACTATTGAGGATTTTTGTACATTTTGCTATGGAATTATCTGGTACTATTACTATAAATAATGAACGTTGACACCACAATTGGACTACATACCACAACATGTCATTCAAGTCTTTAGACATTATCCATGCCAAGTCAAACATCACCATGGCAGACTACAAGAGAAAAGAGGACTGATCAATTACCATAACAAACCTGACAATTAGGAAAAAATAATAGAACACTTTTTAAAAATATCTCGTATCAGAGGGGTAGCCGTGTTAGTCTGAATCTGTAAAAAGCAACAGAGGGTCCTGTGGCACCTTTAAGACTAACAGAAGTATTGGGAGCATAAGCTTTCGTGGGTAAGAACCTCACTTCTTCAGATGGCTTATGCTCCCAATACTTCTGTTAGTCTTAAAGGTGCCACAGGACCCTCTGTTGCTTTTTACAGATTCAGACTAACAC